>NC_080073.1:29126171-29454347 GCF_949987535.1 Balaenoptera acutorostrata | reverse complement strand
CAGTATGATTTTTATTTATGTTCTGCTACAGATGTGCACAGAGGTGCTATGGAAACACAATGAAGGGGCACCTATTTTTGCCTAGGGGAGTTTTGAGGAGGTTGCCTGAAGTAGAGTTTAGAAACTTTCACAGGAGATGGGAGAGAATGAGAGAGAAAATGGTAAGGAATTCCAAGATTTGGGGCATATGAATTTTTTATATGATATATATTTGGTCACTCTATCCCAGATACAAACACGCAAATGGAAGCCACTCCTAGATATCATCCTTGAAAGCTGAGGATGTTATTACCCAAGTTTACCTGGCTATCTTTAAGGAGGCCCAAGCCCACATCTCTCAGGGATGATATTTTTCTTGCCCATGAGTGTTACTGGAGTCAGAGGGACCAAGTCTTTCTACCTAGTTTCTTGCTCAATGAACAATCCTCCTTTATGATGTCCCTAATGAATATTCATCCAATTTCTGTAGTAAATATTGCTTGCTAATTTTTGGCTCCTCAGCCCCTGTTCCCTTTTTGTAACAGCATCCTGATTCCTTTGGTGGGAATTTCCCCCATACTGTAGGCAGTCTTTGTAGGATAGTAAATTGGGTGCCCTACCATTCCACTACAAAATTTGAAAGGATCCCTGGAGACCTCTGGTAGATGTTCTGCTGTCCCACACCATATGGACAAAGAATGAGCATGTAACCTAAGCTCAGCCAACTGGCCATTCTCTAACAGGACTAAGTCCTAAGTAGGGTGACACACCACTCAGTCATTCATTCATTACTACAGTGGCACCTCAATAGCCAAGTAGACTCAATCTTGACTCCTCTCCTATTTCTAAGCCTTGTCCTTCCTCCTCCCATCTTGATTCTGTTAATTCCCAGATAGCCTTCTAATAATTTTTTTAAACGTATGTTAGCTCAAGTTGATCTCTGTTACTTGCTTCCAAAGAAACTTAATTCAGCTTAAATCCTTCCACTAACGGGAATATCACTGCTTTGTGGGGCTTATCATTCCACCAGTAGACGTCTGCGATTGCTGCGAAGTTATTAATTCAAGCTAAAATCAGCTTCCCTATTACTAGGGTCTGTCGTCAGGAACTAGAAAGAATGAATTTTAGTCCCTCTTCCTTATGACAGCCACTTTCATATCCGATGACTGTAAATAATCACCAATTACCACACCACAAAAGCCAAGTCATCCCTTTCTCAAGTTGGAAACCACCAGCATTTTTTCTGACATGATGTAAATACCAAGACCACAGAAATAGGAGCCTTGGATTGCTTTTGTTTGTTTGTTTGTTTAAATATTTACTTATTTATTTATTTGGCTGCGATGGGTCTTAGTTGTGGCATGCGGGATCTTCCTTTGTGGCACTCGAGTTTAGTTGCCCCGTGGCATGTGGGATCTTAGTTCCCTGACCAGGGATCGAACCCGCGTCCCCTGCATTGGAGGGTGGATTCTTAACCACTGGACCACCAGGGAAGTCCCAGGAGCCTTGGATTGCTGACGGACATCTTTCTCATTTTCATGGGTGCCCGGGGAGGTAAGAAGTCACTTCCTCAGTGAGTCTCCTTGGAAGAGGGCACTTTCATGTTCATTGTCTTCAAGGGTGGTTGAATGGTAGAATTCTTTTGTAGGATGCAGAAGGCTTTCTTACCAAATATCTGTTAGTATCTCTATATTCCTCTCCAGTCTGCCCCCAGTTAAAAGTATATTATCTTCTCTACTGAAGTTGGGATAATTGGTGGTTATTTTCAGAGCAACTCATCAGTATGATAGAGATTGATTATATTTAATTGAGGTAGCAGAGGTGTTGAGCATTCACTGGGCACTGAGTAAATGTTGCAAGGATTACAATTTCCCAAACCACGTGTCTGATAAACATCACGTCTTCAATATTTCCAAAGTCACTCCTCCCCCATCCAATCATTCCTCCTTCTCACTCTAACATTCAGTCTAACTACAAGTTTATCTGTACACATTCCACTAGTTTAGAAAAACATTTGTCTGAAAACTATACTCTTGAGTAGTAGGTCAGAAACCTAAATTCCTGTGAACATCAGAAGAGAAACAGAAAGGATGGGGAGAGAAGAGTCTTATTCTCTTTTTCCCCTCTGGTCTAACACTCAAGCAGCTTATCTGCCTCCACTCAAGGCTTCTCTCCTCCTGCTTCCATCGCCTTTGTATCTTCTCATGGTGAGTGAGGGTTAAGGGCAAGTGATTCCCCCATTTCAGGGACAAAGGGATTCCATTTAGTGTACTCTGCTTGCTTGTGATGGAGCTTTCAGAGGTGCACAGGGCAGTGTCCATCTCTCTCTTGCCTGCTCATGCAGTGGGTAAATCAATCAGTATCTCTCCCTCTCTGTCTCTCTCTAAACTCTTCATTTCCAGCGGCCACCAGCCCTGAGGATAATGCCCCAGCCTGAGCAGGCCTCAGGCAAGCAGCTTGAACCAACACCAACCAGAAGTGAACACACTCTATCCCTCTCTGGCTCCATTTCCTCTAGTGCTATGGGTGTTCTCCATCGATGGCCCCTCTCACTGCTCAGGTGAGATTTGACTCCTAATTAGGGCAGAAGAGAATGTGTCTGTTCTGGATCCAGGCCACTGAAGCTACTTTAATGCAGGTAAGAGAATACACCAAAGGTTCTGTCCAGCTCTCCAGGGTTCTCATAGGTGCAATGGTCCTAAGACCCAGCTAATAACAAAGGATGACTTAGCTTTCCTTTGGCCTCGTGTGTGTGTGTGTGTGTGTGTGCGTGTGTGTGTGTGTGTGTGTGTGTGTGTGTATTTCCAGGAAGAAAAAGAGTTGGGCCAAGTAGGAACTGGACCTGATATTATAACAATATCATAAGCTCATCCTCCATCCCATTGCCACATACCAAATTTATTCTTTAGGCTGATTAAAAAAAAATGTCACACAAAAGAAAAAATAAATCCTAAATGATGTACATCCTTATTTGGCTTTGCAATTCAGTGAGAATCACATAAGCAGAGAGACCAGTGCTGAATATTTAGGTGACACATGAACAGATAAGACTTTAAAGGAATGGGCTGATGATGCAGTGAAAACCATGATGGAAGTGGTTTTTTAATGCTAAAATAACCATTTTTCTTCATGTTTTAATACTTCATAAATGAAGGTTCTTTTCAAGTGATGTGCATATTTAATGTAGAGATTTTAAAATTCTCTAATAACTACATTATTGGTATATTTTATAATTCATGTTATCACAGAACTAATAAAATTTGGTAAATTCTATCCTCTGACCTCTGTACCAGAAACCAGAATGGCATAAATCCATCCAGGGAAGCCTTCACAAGTTTGAAATATTTTTCCTTCTTTTGGTGAAATTTTCTCCCACGCAGCTTTTAGAAGGTGTTCATCGTGGCCTATGAGAGAGAGGAATGTCCTGACTGACAATAGCGGTAAGTAAAGTATGTTGGATTCTTTCATCTTATCCCCCTCCTTGAAAATTATGGGCCTGTTCCTGCCAGGTTTGAGTTTATGCCTGGAGGAGAGAGCAAAACTGTGTCCTCGACAGGCAGGCTTGCTCCTAAGAGAGGAGAGGAAGAAAGGAGTAGGGGAATAGGCTCCCTAATACTGACCCACAGAATTAAATACACTCACTCGCCAGCAGCTCTGGTCTGAAGCAAATATTTCCTTGTGTCATCTTTGAAATATTCCTATAAGCTGGCCAAGACACAGTAAAAGCTAGACATGACACAGAGAGTGAACAGCAGGTCTAAAACAGGAGTCTTGCTTTCCCACCACCAGCCTAGGGCTGGTTGTATTGGACAACTGGTTCCTACAGGTAGGGCACACACCACCAGGAACACACAGCAGAGGACTCTAGGCGCCACACAGACCTGGTATTAAATAACTGAATCACGTGGTGAGAAATGTATTTCTGTTTAAATTCCTGTCCAATCCTTTTTATTATATCAAGGAGCAAGTCTCAATGTGTTGCCACCTGTCTTAATCAGATAATACTAGTGAATCTCCTCATTAACAAAGGGAGGATAGGCCTCAGGTTCAGAGCCATCATCAGGTAACAGCATCTACCTTGAGTAAAACTGTGATAATTTAATTTCACTGAGTATTTTTATGTTTCCCTTCTCTTCATGGTAGGTGGCATCATTTTCCATTTAAAATGGTGCAGAGTTTCCTTTAAAAACAAAGTTACGTTTTAAAAGTAAGTCAATTCAAAAGAAATATTAAATATATTAAATATATATTAATATATTAATGCCATATCAGGTCATACACAGATATGGCAACACTGTATAAGGGGCACATGGATAGACTGTTATGCCACTTTAAAGACTGATGCACGATTAATTAGATCTTGTTGCTTCCAAACCTACTCAAAAGAAAATAGCATTCTACCCAATAGGTGTGTAAACTCAAGCCTTTCCCATATGTGGGAAGCATTAATATGTCCATCATTGGTAATCCAAAAACTCCACCAGCACTGCTTTTATCCTGGTATTGCATATGGCTCCTGACTCCCTTCCATGGAGTTCAACTTTTTGCTTCTTATGGAAGAGCATTTTTCATGATTCTGTCCACTCAGCTCAGGGAGGTACCATCCTGCCCCACATATAGCACAGCCATTCATTTCTACCTAGGCACCCTGTTTATGCTTTACCCCCAGCTGGATGTGCTTCAAAGGTCTCACTTCTTAGGTGCCAAGCTGGGTAAAGCTTCTAACTCTCCTTGTACCAAGCCCAGAGTTCTTGCTACCAGAACAACACTGACTGTATACACAAAGCACATATATATAATAAAGAACTTTATTCCAAGACTTTGTTTGCAGAAGGAAGAGCAGACTGATTGAATACATTGTTCTGTGCTGATTTTAATTGTTGCTATAATCTGATCTGTCTCTAACCAGCTAATTGGTATTTAATCGGTTGCTTTAATTTTATGACAAAGCAGCTAGAATGCAGCTGTAGCTAGACACCACACAAGTAAATAAAATGCATTATTATTTTTATTATATTTATGCATATGAGTTTTATTCTACTTGTGTCAAAACTATACTCACTTTCACTCCCTTAGTAATTTGTTTGTATTAAGCCATTACTGTGCATTTGCATGGTGAGAACAGTTAGAAATGTCTATTGCCAAGTTTAAGTTACATGAAAAGTTTTGAGCTGTACTCACCTTCATATGTCAAATAATCTTGTGATTCATTTAAATATTTATCCAGTGCTTCAATTACTAACATTGTTTCTATTAATTAAAGATATTGGAGTTCAATTCTAAGGAATAAGTAAACACAAAAGTAAAAACAACAGAACAAATTCAAATGCACACAAAAAGAATCTGACCTGATTGCCCTGAAATACAATTCCATGCTAGAGTTTCCACACAATTCCCTGTAGAATGAGGCATAACAGCATTAATAAAATTCTGAGTGTTTTAGGAGACTTTGAATATGGGTACAATAGGTTCCAGAGTCCTGTGTAAGTATTTGAACAACTTGACCTTATTTCAGTTTCTTGAGAGAACTATTAGGGACAGTCACAGAATCAACATGAAAAATTATTAAGGACCCACATAGTGCCTGCCTGAAAGGTCTCAGATAACGATGGCAAACTTCAAAAAAATGTTAATAAAATAAAAATAACTCAAGGCTGCTCTTTTAGATTGCTACCTGTTTTTAAGAGGCAATTTACCAAGAGCTCTCTTTTGCTTTTCCCTGCATTCGGGCTGTACAGGGACACAGTGGCCTCTTCCCGTGCCAGTCTGGAGAGCTCCGCTTCTCTCTCTTGGGAGGAGCATGGTACAATGGAGGGAAGACAAGACGGCTTCCCATCACAGAGCCCCACCCACCCCTGGCTGCAGTCTCAGCATTTACATCCCCACTATGTGACCTCAGGCCACTTACTCTCAAGCCTCAACTTCCTCACCTGTAAAACAGGTGTCATAACACCTGCTCTTGTATTGGTGTGGGGATTAAATGAGATAATGCCACGAGGCACTAGCCAAAGGGTCCAGCTGCTCCTTGAGCTGCTAGGATCTCTGAGGCTTCTTTAGCACAGTCAGTGCACAGTCTCCTCATCCTGCTGAAGGGCAGGGACTCAACAAATGTTCATGGAGCACCTACGGGGGCCAGGCCCTGGGTTAGGCACCTGGAACACAACACTGAAGGTCTAGTGGGAAACACAAAGTCCAGTTGTTCAGAAAGAAAGAGGATGACTAGATCTGCCTTTAAACAAAACATGGCCAGGTAGATATTTCTGTTAAAACCAAGATCAAGCCAAGTATCACGGAAATACACCATAGGACATTAAAGAAGGAACGGCCCCTTAGTCCAACCTTCTCCTCATACGTATAAGGAAAGAAACTGTTGTTTACTCATTAGCATCAAAGTAATACCTGTTATTTTTATAGTACTTTGGAAGTTCTGAAGCATTTTTATGTATAATAGGACCTTCTAACCTTCAAGTCCATTCTAGATTAGGTCTAAAGATTTACCCGTCTGAATATCACCACCCCATCTGTGAATAACTGAGTCCATCTACCAGGGAGATGATGTCTAACAAAGATGCCTGCATAGAATTTATTATCCAGTAGTTTGGTATTATTCTTGTCCTGAATCTTTAAACTGGTTCTACCCACACACCACAGAGATGACAGTCAGTGAAAGCTACTTGTGTGTTTGCGTGCATTGGGGGCCGGAGACACTCCAGCTTTGTTCTGGGCAGTCGCACAACCCCCGCTTACTTTTCTCCTGCGGTGCACCCTGATACCATCCTGGTTCCTGTTCTGCCTGGCTGCAAAGCTCTTGGTGAGATGCCCCATTACTCACCTAGCCCTCACCTGCCCTACCTAATGACTCTCATCCACTGAATGGGGCTCAGAAATGATACCGGCCAATCATGGCTCCACACCCAAACCTAGGGCTCCCTCTCTGGCCGTTAGACTGGGTGGGCTCTCCATGGTCTCCAGAGAGAAGTGGTCAAAAAAAAAAAGAGTGGTGAATCCTTTATGCAAAAGAATGATGAGGTATGAACTAACTGTGAAGCCCTGAATAAGTCACGTAGTCTCTGGTCTTCATTCTCCAAATCATGTGAATTGAGAGTCATCTAAATTGCCTTACAGCTCTGAGACTCTATGGAAGTACACACATGCATCACCACAGCAAATATGTCTGTTATAGAAGCCAAAGAAATCTCACCTTCTCCAATTACACCAAGTAGATTATTCTATCGAAAGACACTTGACTTTGCTGAAACAAACAAACAAGCAAAATACTCTCTTATACTGTTATAATGAACCACATGCTTTGCATTAACAGTAGAGGATAAATATTTGGTTATTGGGTAATTTTTAATATGGGGGCAAAGGTATGCCTGTTGCTTATTAACATCTGTACCCTTCTTACAGCTAGGTTACCTGTGCCAAAGTTGAAGAAAATAAATCAGGGTGGTGGTGAAGGATCATTTCATTCCAAAATTTCTGAAGGGATTCCATTCCTCTCTGACTAGCTAAATCTATAAAATGTCTATCTGAGAAGAATATCAAATGCTCTTATAAAAACTTTAAGACTAGATGAACAAATGCATGGCACACAGACCACTCTCACCTCCTCATACTATAGCAGACATGGCTTTTCGATCACAGAGCTCTTTCCACTGTATCTATACACAGCCTTCAAATGTTTCTCAATACAGCATCTCAGGTATATGTTGGCAACAAATCACACTTGGCATGAATGACAAAAGTTATTTGGAATCCCTGCTTTATGAAATTGACTCTATTACCCTCACTGCCATTTCCAGTATTAAGAACCAAGAATATCAAAATGTCATTACTTACATAAAATAAGAAGGGGATCTTGCCTGCAGGAACATGGCTCTGAATATTAGTAAGAGATGTCAACTGTGAAACTCTCCAGAACTTTCTTATCATTCTAATGTCTGACTTTTACTTCCCCTACCCACCCTCCTATAAAGTATGAGTCTTTGGGTTGAGTCTGGCCAAAATTTGTAGCATCTAAGAGTCTCACACCTCACAGGATGAGTGTAATCTTGAGAGCTGGTTGTGAATGCAGTGTGAGAGAAAAGGAAAGAGAGCCCACACTGCTGAGGCTGGGAGGATGGTCTGGTGATAAGCAGGAAGGGTGGGAGGTGGGCTGGGGAGCAAGGTGGGCGACAAAGGGGCCAAGAGAATGGAGTCAAAACCACAATGGTACAAAGTAAGTGAAGCTTGGGGTTTAGCAAAGCAACGGGAAAACACTGGCTCTTAAATGAAGAGCACCTTTTCATGGAGCTTGGAATAGCTTTCCTGCTCATCTATTGATAGCTGGCCCCAGGAATCTGTGGGTTACACATCCTCAGATTCAAACTACCACAGATTGGGTACTATGTTTACAACCCACAACTGGTTGAATCCACAGATGTGGAACTTGCATAGTGTCCAAACTATGAGATTTGACCATCCTTGGATTTTGGTATCTGCAGAGTGTCCTAAAACCAAACCCTGTGGATACTGAAGGATGAGTGTACCCTTCCTGTCTCTGCTCTTCAGCCCTTCCCTCCTTCTTGTACTCTCCATCCTCTTTTTCCTGCATCCCCCCTTCTCTCCCCATTCCCTCCTCTTTAACATCCATTTCTTTCTTTCTTTTTCTATCTTTCTCTTTCTCTCTTATTCTCCCTTGTCCAAGCTTTAGACACCCTTGCCCACCCGCCCTTAGGCATTAGACAGCCACCATGGCAGCCCTCAGGGGGGCTAAGGTGCTTGTAGTTTACCCCCCATACAGCGCAGCACAGAGGGGATTTCAGGGACAGACGGCAGCTGGGGGCCCCTGGATGTTCCTCAGCAGAGCTGAGAGCAGGTCACCTGAGGGAAGGAGGCAATGAAGCAGAAAGCGAGGTGGAGAGTGTGTGCAGGTCCACATGTAGGATCAACCAAGTCCAGGAACATCGTTGCAATAAGGCTGGCAGAAAACCAACAGAGCAGAAAATAGCTTAAAGCAGGAAGAGATGCAGGTTAGAAAGAGACACAGAGAGAAATCTGAGGCGAGCAAGCAAAGCAGCAGCATTAATAAGCAGCTATGACTAGAAACAGACCTGGGGGGATGTATGTTATAAAGTAGGTGCACACCAAGAGTAAGAAGCAAAAACCAAAGTGACAAACTGTGGCTTTGTAACACTTAACGAAAAGGAGAAGAGGTATGCCAATTAAATGGCAGCACCACATGAGAAACTCAGTAGATATTTCTTGGTTTTATTTGAATTTTTTATGTTAATATCACTTTGGAAACAGAACTGTTATTCTGAGATTTAAGAATAACCTAAATCAAGTTGGGAACCCAAATAAAACCAAACACCTACTCTCTTCAGACAATAATGTGGACTAACCACACAAAAATTCTTTGTTAAACCCACCCTATTGAACCTGAAGGTCAACCCAATCATACCAGGTTCCTTAGAGAGTCAGTCTTCCTAACTAGTTACCAATTTGTAAAAAAATCCTAAGAATGTCTTATATCAAATGACTGTTCCTGAATTGTTACCTTGGATCAACAGAGAGTAAATATTGGCATTTTCATATGGCAATCTGCTATTTGGTAATAATCCAGCCTTCCTGGAGGGATGGAAATAAAGCACATAACAGTCATCTACCAATCATATGATATTAGACACCAGTAATTTGTCATTCACTGCAGTGTTCTAAAATCATTAGAGGAACCATTCGATTGCTCTCAGACACACCAGGTACGATGATGTAGGAAACGTGACTTGGCAAGCTGAACATACCAAGTCTACTAAGGTTTCATGACTCTAACTGAAAGTTAATGACTAGTGCAAACCACCAGGCTACTACACTAAAACAAAACAAAACAAACAAACAAACAAACAAACAAAACAGCAGTACAAAGGACTACTAAATCAGAAATCTAAACTGGGTATTCATTTTAGTCACAGTTATTAGTCAGAACAAAGTGATGGTCCAATTCACCTATACAGTGAGTTAAATTGATCTTAACAGTATTTTAAGTAATATTATCCATTAATAATTAAGCAAACATTTTATTAGTACCTAATATGTGCATTACACTGTCAGATGCTGCATGGCATGTTCAGACATAAAAGAATCTGTACTGTCAAGAGGATTATAATCCAATAGAGGAAAAAGACATTTTGCAGAACTCTCATACAATGTGAAATATGCTTATGTATTATAAGAGATATACAAAGAGAATGCTTCAAGACTATAGAAGGAGAACTGAATTCTATGGTCACTTTATAGGTGAAGTCAGGTAAGGCTGTATTTTAAAAAATCATTTGCGCATGTGTTTAAAAAGAGAGAAGACTTTGGAGAAGCCAAAGTAGCAGGGAAGGACATCCCTGTTATAAAAATTGGGATTGACATATACACACTACTATATATAAAATAGATAACCAATAAGGACCTACTGTATAGCACAGGGAACTCTACTCAGTACTCTGTAACGGCCTATATGGGAAAAGAATCTAAAAAAGAGTGGATATATGTATATGTATAACTGATTCACTTTGCTGTACACCTGAAACTAACACAACATTGTAAATCAACTATACTCCAATAAAAATTTAGAAAATAATAAATAAATAAATAACATGCCTATGTTGGATGATCTATTATCAATCCTGAATTATCAACTCCTTCTTGGCAATCTGCATTGCAAAGCAGACAGCAGGATCTACATTACTCAGACTACTCTTCTCTGTATAGTTCCAAGTGGAGTCAGCCCACCAGAGGGGAAGTGAGAAGATGTGGAAGGCAAAGAGATGGAGAAGCCCTCCTTTGGAAGTCAGACAAGTGTGCACAAATGAGATCTTCCTCACTGTTGTACACTGAGAGAGTTGATGAGAGGGGAGAGGTTCATTCAACATGGCCCTGCTTTCTGTATTAAAACTGTGATGTGTCTCTGGGTTACTACACCCTTGTCACTTATATCTCTTGTCACTGAGCCATGATTGTTGGAACTGTCATTGTCTAGATTCTACTTTTTCACATGCTTTGCTTGTTTGCATGTTAACTGACTTCCATATCTATACATATTATATACTGTCACCCATTTGGATGTCTATAACCTATCACACCATACTTTTATGAATTCACCCCAGATGTGTTGATGTATGTCAATTTATTATATGAATCTGTACACATGCAAATATAAACAAAAGCAATTGTAAGCCATTATGGGAAATTCACAAAAGTCATACCTGGTGTCAAAATATTTCATCACATTTTAATGATTATGATGTATATAGGTGGGCTGGATCAGTTTTCTCCTCCATCTCCTTTGATTCTTTTTTTAGTAAAACTGTACAAGCAATATTGTCCTGAAACTAACAGGTGATTATAGCAGGGTTGTGGGATACCAGGTTAATAAACAGAAGTCAGTTGCTTTCTTATATGCCAGAATTTGAAATTTAAAGCACAGTGCCATTTAGATTAACAACCCCCCCAGCCCCAAATGCGATACGTAGGTATAACTTGAACAAAATATGTCCAAGATCCATCTGGAGAAAACTATAAAACTCTGATAAAAGAAATCAAAGCAGATCTTAAAAAAAGAGATTCCACGTAAATAAGTAAAAAGACAATATTATCAAGATGTTAGTTCTTCTCAACTTAATCTACAGATTAAATGCAATCTCAATAAAAAAACCTCAGCAAGCTAGCTTGTAGACATCAACAAACTGATTCTAAAGTTTATATGGAAAGGCAAAAGAACCAGAATATCCAACACAAAATTGAAGGAGAAGAACAAAGTCAAAGACTGACACTATTAAACTTTAAGACTTACTACAAAGCTACAGTAATGAAGACAGTAGAGTATTGGCAAAAGAACAGACAAATAGATCAATAGAAAAGAATAGAGATGTCAGAAACAGAACCACAGAAATATAGTCAAATGATCTTTGACAAAGGAGCAAAGGCAATTGAATGGATAAAGGAACAGTCTTTTCAACAAATGGTGCTGGAACAACTAGACATCCATACCGGGGGGAATAAAACCACAGTTTGGGAGAAAATACTTGGGAGAAACACTACTGCAAAAGGTGTATCTGATAAAGAACTATCATCCAAAACAAAGAAAGAATTCAAACTCAGTGATAAGGAAATGAACAACCCAACTAAAAAATGGGCCAAAGACTTGACAGGCACCAGAGCAAAGAAGACATATAGATCAAAAATAAGCATATTAAAAGATGCTCTAAATCATACATTATTAGTGAGTTACAAGTTAAAATAATATGAGATACCACTACACATCTATTAGAATGATGAAAATCAAAAACACTAACACCGTCAAATGATGGGGAAGATGTGGAGCAACAGGAACTCTCATTCATTGCTGGTGGGAATGCAGAATGGTATTGCCACTTTGGAAAGCAGTTTGGCAGTTTCTTACAAATCAAACATACTCTTACTAAATGATTCAACAGTCCATGATGTATACCCAAATGATCTGAAAACTTAGGTCCATACAGAACCTGCACATGAATGTTTAAAGCAGCTTTATTCATAATTGCCAAAACTTGGAAACAACTAAGATGGCCTTCAATAGGTGAATGGATAAACAAACTGTGGTACATCCAGACAATGAAGAAAAGAGCTACGAAGCCATGAAAAGACATGGAAGAACCTCAGTAGCATATTGCTAAGTGAAAGAAGCCGATCTGAAAAGGCTACATACTGTATGATTCCAACTATATGACATATTGGAAAAGGAAAAATGATGGAGATAGTTAAAAAAAAACTATGTGACAGGGTGAGAGAGTGTCATCGACATATATACACTACCAAATGTAAAATAGATAGCTAGTGGGAAGCAGCCGCATAGCACAGGGAGATCAGCTTGGTGCTTTGTGACCACCTAGAGGGGTGGGATAGGGAGGGTGAGAGGGAGGGAGATGCAAGAGGGAAGAGATATGGGAACATGTGTGTATGTATAGCTGATTCACTTTGTTTTAAAGCAGAAACTAGCACACCATTGTAAAGCAATTATACTTCAATAAAGATGTTAAAACAAAAAAAACAAAAACAAAACAAAAAAACAAAACAAAAACTGTCAAGTGCCAACTGTATTCAGAGAGGCAGTAAAAGAAAGAAAATGGAAAAAAAAGAAAAAGAAAAAGAATTAGGCCACTGCAATACCAGTACATGGTATGACAGTTTAACTCTGGAGGGAATCAGCCCTTTGACTGAACAACCAGTATGCCAATGGAGTGTCCATTCTGTAGGGAGAATAATCCTTTTCCTTTTTCATAATGATTTGAGCCTCCAGGGCTATATATAATGCAGGGATTGTTATCCCCATTTTAGAGATGAAAAAGCTGAGGCTCAAGAAGTTAAATACCTTGCTCAAAATAATTTGACTGGCTGGCAATGGAGCCAAGATTCAAAAGCAGTCAGGCCTCCAAGTCTCGTGGTGCCACTTCAAAGTACCTTCCACAGGTAAAAAGCACCCACTGGCCCTATTCTCATAATCCTAAATTGGCTGATAAGGTCATTTGCATCCAACAGGGTCAGGATCATATCCGCATCTCACTCAATATCATGACTCCATCTTTCTCTTTCTTTAAGGTGATTCATATTTCATCATATGGATTTTTTAAAGGAAGAATTCTAGACAGGATTTTCACACAACCTGGTGCTCAGTCACTTAGGAAACTGTTTTTGTCATTAGGTGGGTAGGACAAGCACAATGTTAAGTGAGAGAAAGGCAGAGGAGAATGTATAGTAAATCCAGAGTTTATATGAATTTCATCCACAGGGAATAGAGCAAAATAATCACAACTCAATGGAAAAAGGAGCTTTTGAGTGGGTTCTGAAATAAGCTATTACGTCATGCAAATAAATCCAATGTCAACACCTCAGCCTCAGCTGATTGGATTCATGTGTTGGAACTCATACTTTGTGAGGATTTAAGGCCCCTGATGTTCTCAGGGGTCTTTGTTGTTGCTATTGTTGTTGTTTGGTTGGTTTGGAGTGGTTCTTTTTTTGGCAGGAGTGGGGTCTCAGGGAAGGCATGACATCTTCAAAGTGGGAAGCTCATGGAAGAGTGGTGTCTGTGTCCTGCAAGGGTTTAAAAACTACATCACTTCAAACCTTATCCTGCATTGATAGTTTCAGGCTTTGCCACACTTCTGAGCTCTCTGCTCTAAAGAAGGAACCTCCCTTCTTCCACATACCCTAGCCATCTAACTGTCCCATAAGGCACCTCTGCCCAACCAGGCAGGGACCAAACAATCAGATAATTCCAAGGGTGTCCCCATCCATGACTTGGAGATGTTGCTGTTGATAGTCATATACCTTAACCTGTAAGTGACTGCAAACACAGGCAGTTTTTTTCCCCATGAAGCCCCTCTTTAGGAGCACTGTGAGACCTTCCTATTTTTTCCATTTCCGTATTTGTAGTGCCTAAGCCAGTACCTCGCACATGTAGTAGACATATGATAAATACTCATTAATCTGTTATATGAGCAAAAAATAATCTCCTATGTTGTTATCTAATTACATAGTTGGATCTATTTGAAACCAAAGTTCAGCTTCCTCAGGCCAATATACCACCCCTGTATTCTCAGTGCCAAACTCAAGTCCTCCTGGCTCGAGAAACAACTGTTCTCTAGTAGTATGCTCTAAATTTTACATGACTTCTCATTTAATTCCATGTAATACTTATGTAAATCTGTATTCCTATTTTACAATGAGAACCAGGGCTTTAAAGAAATCAAGTAATCTAGTTACAGTCCCAAAGCTTATAAATCATGGAACCATGATTTAGACCCCGCTCTGTTTTAACTGCAAAATGTGTGTTCTTTTCATATGTATGGACTGTGCTCTGTCCTAAAATGAAGTTCCATGTACTTGCATCATTCAACTGCAGATACCAATGTTTAAGTCCAGAATCTTTATGTCTTATGAAGGACTACAGTGTGGAAGACATTGGGTGATCCACAGACTTAGTTAGCCCAGAACAGAAGGAACAAGCATGAGGATATAATATTGGTGAAACACGAATTGAACAACAGTCAGAAATGGATTGTCATGGTGGCAAAATCCTGGAAGGAGCAAGGAAATGTTCATTCTGGAGTTTCTTTGGGAAAACATTGGCTAGCAAACTATCTGTCCTACCTGAGTTGGTCTTTAGCTTGTCTGAAGCCAGGTAAAAGGGGTGGAAGGCTTCTCTCAGGGCCAATGTCTCCCTCGCTGCCTCCTTACCCTCTTCCTTCAGTATCTCCCGTGCACCAGGCAATGTGCTGTACAGTAATGAGTGAGACACAATCTTTGCTTTTTTTAAAAAAACCGTACAACACATGAAAAGATAGTTATGACAAAACACGGTAAGTGCAATGCTAGAGTAACACAGAGAGAAACTGACCCAGCCACAGCACTGCCAGAAGAGCTGTTTAGGCTATGCCTTCGTGGAGCCAAGTGGCTGAAAGTTTGATGACGAGAGCATTCCAAGGAGAAGGAATGGTATCTATGTGGGGTAAAGACAACAACCAGCATGCTGTATGCAGAGAACTTCCTGCAGTTCAATGCAGCCAGAACACAAAGCAAGAAGTAAGGAGTCAAGGTGAGAGATGAGCAGGAAAGGTTGGCTTACTTTCTAAGTAAGCCATGTTGACAAGCTTGAATTTCATCTGACAGTGATAGATATGTTTTTGGAGAGCTTAGGCAGAGGACTGACAGAGTAGATATGAAGTTTATGAAAATCCCTACAGCTACCATAGACTTGAAAGCAATAGGACAGAAGGCCACGGGGCCAAGTTAGGAAGCTGGTGCCAAATCTCAGCAAAGTATAGGAACCTGAACGAGAACAGGGGTAATAAGAATGGAAAGAGAGAAAAGATTTGACAATGATTCAGAATGTAAAATATTTCAGAAGGGTGGGAGAGGATTTTATCATGGAGAAAAAGAACAAAGCAGCAAAAAGGCAGGACTAGAACTGAGAGTTCAGAATATTAAGTAAATTACTGAGCAATATTAATAATTTTAAGTATGCCTGTGGTAGAATTACTAGGACTCTAATTGTCCAATATGTGGTCTTTTTTACTAGCTAGTCGCATGTAATAAAATGTTATCAAGGTTCATCCATGTTTTAGCATGCATTGGTACCATATTTCTTTTTATTGCCAAATAATATTTCATTGAAAGAATATACCACTTTTTATTCATACATTCATCAGTTGACGGACATTTCAGTATTTTGCACTTTTTGGCAATTACACTGATATAAACATTCATGGACACATTTTTATGTGGACACATTTTCATATATCTTGCATATATATCTAGCAGTAGAACTGCTGAATTATATAACATTATATTTAACCACTTGAGTAACTGCTTTCCAAAGTGCCTGTACCATTTTTTTTTTTAACATCTTTATTGGAGTATAATTGCTTTACAATGGTGTGTTAGTTTCTGCTTTATAATCAAATGAATCAGTTATACATATACATATATCCCCATTTCTCTTCCCTCTTGCATCTCCCTCCCTCCCACCCTCCATATCCCACCCTTCTAGGTGGTCACAAAGCACCGAGCTGATCTCCCTGTGCTATGAGGCTGCTTCCCACTAGCTATCTATTTTACATTTAGTAGTGTATATATGTCCATGCCACTCTCTCACTTTATCCCAGCTTACCCTTACCCTTCCCCGTACCCTCAAGTCCATTCTCTAGTAGGTCTGTGTCTTTATTACTTTCTTGCCCACAAGTTCTTCATGACCATTTCTTTGTTTGTTTTTTAGATTCCATATATATGTGTTAGCATATGGTATTTGTTTTTCTCTTTCTGACTTACTTCACTCTGTATGACAGACTCTAGGTCCATCCACCTCACTACAAATAACTCAATTTCATTTCCTTTTATGGCTGAGTAATATTCCATTGTATATAGGTGCCACATCTTCTTTACCCATTCATCTGTTGATGGACACTTAGGTTGCTTCCATATCCTGGCTATTGTAAACAGAGCTGCAATGAACACTGTGGTACATGAGTCTTTTTGAATTATGGTTTTCTCAGGGTATATGCCCAGTAGTGGGATTGCTGGGTCGTATGGTAGCTCTATTTTTAGTTTTTTGAGGAACCTCCATACTGTTCTCCATAGTGGCTATATCAATTTACATTCCCACCAACAGTGCAAGAGGGTTCCCTTTTCTCCACACCCTCTCCAGCATTTATTGTTTGTAGATTTTTTGATGATGCCCATTTTGACCAGTGTGAGATGATATCGCATTGTAGTTTTGATTTCCATTTCTCTAATGATTAATGATGTTGAGCATTCTTTCATGTGTTTGTTGGCAATCTGTATATCTTCTTTGGAGAAATGTCTATTTAGGTCTCTTGCCCATTTGTGGATTGGGTTGTTTGTTTTTTTGATATTGAGCTGCATGAGCTGCTTGTAAATTTTGGAGATTAATCCTTTGTCAGTTGCTTCATTTGCAAATATTTTCTCCCATTCTGAGGGTTGTCTTTTGGTCTTGTTTATGATTTCCTTGGCTGTGAAAAAGCTTTTAGGTTTCATTAGGTCCCATTTGTTTATATTTGTTTTTATTTCCATTTCTCTAGGAGCTGGGTCAAAAAGGATCTTGCTGTGATTTATGTCATAGAGTGTTCTGCCTATGTTTTCCTCTAAGAGTTTGATAGTGTCTGGCCTTACATTTAGGTCTTTAATCCATTTTGAGTTTATTTTTGTGCATGGTGTTAGAGACTGTTCTAATTTCATTCTTTTACATGTAGCTGTCCAGTTTTCCCAGCACCACTTATTGAAGAGGCTGTCTCTTCTCCACTGTATATTCTTGCCTCCTTTATCAAAGATAAGGTGACTATAGGTGCATGGGTTTATCTCTGGGCTTTCTATCCTGTTCCATTGATCTATATTTGTTTTTATGCCAGTACCATACTGTCTGGATTACTGTAGCTTTGTAGTATAGTCTGAAGTCAGGGAGCCTGATTCCTCCAGCTCCATTTTTCTTTCCCAAGACTGCTTTGGCTATTCGGGGTTTTTTGTGTTTCCATACAAATTGTGAATTTTTTTGTTCTAGTTCTGTGAAAAATGCCAGTGGTAGTTTGATAGGGATTGCATTGAATCTGTAGATTGCTTTGGGTAGTAGAGTCATTTTCACAATGATGATACTTCCAATCCAAGAACATGGTATATCTCTCCATCTATTTGTATCCTCTTTAATTTCTTTCATCAGTATCTTATAATTTTCTGCATACAGGTCTTTGGTCTCCTTAGGTAGGTTTATTCCTAGATATTTTATTCTTTTTCTCACAGTGGTAAATGGGAGTGTTTCCTTAATTTCTCTTTCAGATTTGTCATCATTAGTGTATAGGAATGCAAGAGATTTCTGTGCATTAATTTTGTATCCTGCTACCTTACCAAATTCACTGATTAGCTCTAGAAGTTTTCGGGTAGCATCTTTAAGATCCTCTATGTATAGTATCATGTCATCTGCAAACAGTGACAGCTTTACTCCCTCTTTTCCAATTTGGATTCCTTTTATTTCTTTTTCTTCTCTGATTGCTGTGGCTAAAACTTCCAAAACTATGTTGAATAATAGTGGTGAGAGTGGGCAACCTTGTCTTGTTCCTGATTTTAGTGGAAATGGTTTCAGTTTTTCACCATTGAGGATGATGTTGGCTGTGGGTTTGTCATATATGGCCTTCATTATGTTGAGGAAAGTTCCCTCTATGCCTACTTTCTGCAGGGCTTTTATCATAAATCAGTGTTGAATTTTGTCGAAAGCTTTCTCTGCATCTATTGAGATGATCATATGGTTTTTCTCCTTCAGTTTGTTAATATGGTGTATCACATTGATTCATTTGCGTATATTGAAGAATCCTTGCATTCCTGGGATAAACCCCACTTGATCATGGTGTATGATCCTTTTAATGTGCTGTTGGATTCTGTTTGCTAGTATTTTGTTGAGGATTTTTGCATCTATATTCATCAGTGATAGTGGCCTGTAGTTTTCTTTCTTTGTGACATCTTTGTCTGGTTTTGGTATCAGGGTGATGGTGGCCTCACAGAATGAGCTTGGGAGTGTGCCTCCCTCTGCTATATTTTGGAAGAGTTTGCGAAGGGTAGGTGTTAGCTCTTCTCTAAATGTTTGATAGAATTCGCGTATGAATCCATCTGGTCCTGATCTTTTGTTTGCTGGAAGATATTTAATCACAGTTTCAATTTCAGAGCTTGTGATTGGTCTGTTATTATTTTCTACTTCTTCCTGGTTCAGTCTCAGAAGGTTGTGCATTTCTAAGAATTTGTCCGTTTCTTCCAGGTTGTCCATTTTATTGGCATAGAGTTGCTTGTAGTAATCTCTCATGATCCTTTGTATTTCTGCAGTGTTAGTTTTACTTCTCCTTTTTCATTTCTAATTCTATTGATTTGAGTCTTCTTCCTTTTTTTCTTGATGAGTCTGGCTAATGGTTTATCAATTTTGTTTATCTTCTCAAAGAACCAGCTTTTAGTTTTATTGATATTTGCTATCGTTTCCTTCCTTTCTTTTTCATTTATTTCTGATCTGATCTTTATGATTTCTTTCCTTCTGCTAACTTTGGCGTTTTTTTGTTCTTCCTTCTCTAATTGCTTTAGGTATAAGGTTAGGTTGTTTGAGATGTTTCTTGTTTCTTAAGGTAGGATTGTATTGCTATAAACTTGTCTCTTAGAACTGATTTTGCTGCATCCCATAGGTTTTGGGTCATCGTGTTTTCATTGTCAATTGTTTCTAGGTATTTTTGATGTCCTCTTTGATTTCTTCAGTGATTTATTGGTTATTAAGTAGTGTATTGTTTAACCTCCATGTGTTTGTATTTTTTACAGATTCTTTTCTGTAATTGATATCTAGTCTCATAGCATTGTGGTCGGAAAAGATACCTGATACGATTTCAATTTTCTTAAATTTACCAAGGCTTGATTTGTGACCCAAGATATGATCTATCCTGGAGAATGTTCCATGAGCACTTGAGAAGAAAGTGTATTCTGTTGTTTTTGGATGGAATGCCCTATAAATATCAATTAAGTCCATCTTGTTTAATGTATCATTCAAAGCTTGTGTTTCCTTATTTATTTTCATTTTGGATGATCTGTCCATTGGTGAAAGTGGGGTGTTAAAGTCCCCTACTTTGAATGTGTTACTGTCGATTTACCTTTTTATGGCTGTTGGTATTTGCCTTATGTATTGAGGTGCTCCTATGTTGGGTGCATAAATATTTACAATTGTTATACCTTCTTCTTGGATTGCTCCCTTGATAATTATGTAGTGTCCTTCTTTGTCTCTTGTAATAGTCTTTGCTTTAAAGTCTATTTTGTCTGATATGAGAATTGCTACTCCAGCTTTCCTTTGATTTCCATTTGCATGGAATGTCTTTTTCCATCCCCTCACTTTCAGTCTGTATGTGTCCCTAGGTCTGAAGTGGGTCTCTTGTAGACAGCATATATGCGGGTCTTGTTTTTGTACCCATTCAGCCAGTCTATGTCTTTTGGTTGGAGCATTTAATCCATTTACATTTAAGGTAATTATCGATATGTATGTTCCTATTACCATTTTCTTAATTGTTTTGGGTTTGTTATTGTAGGTCTTGTTCTTCTCTTGTGTTTCCTGCCTAGAGAAGTTCCTTTAGCATTTGTTGTTAAGCTGGTTTGGTGATGCTGAATTCTCTTAACTTTTGCTTGTCTGTAAAGGTTTTAATTTCTCAGTCGAATCTGAATGAGATCCTTGCTGGGCAGAGTAATCTTGGTTGTAGGTTTTTCCCCTTCATCAGTTTACATATGTCCTGCCACTCCCTTCTGGCTTGCAGAGTTTCTGCTGAAAGATCAGCTGTTAACCTTTTGGGGATTCCCTTGTATGTTATTTGTTGTTTTTCTCTTGCTGCTTTTTTTCTTTGTATTTAATTTTTGATACTGGGATTAATATGTGTCTTGGCGTGTTTCTCCTTGGATTTATCCTGTATGGGACTCTCTGTGCTTCCAGGACTTCATTAACTATTTCCTTTCCCATATTAGGGAAGTTTTCAACTATAATCTCTTCAAATATTTTCTCAGTCCCTTTCTTTTTCTCTTTTTCTTCTGGGACCCCTATAATTCGAATGTTGGTGCGTTTAATGTTGTCCCAGAGTTCTCTGAGACTGTCCTCACTTCTTTTCATTCTTTTTTCTTTATTCTGCTCTGCAGTAGTTATTTTCACTATTTTATCTTTCAGGTCACTTATCTGTTCTTCTGCCTCAGTTATTTTGCTATTGATCCCTTCTAGAGAATTTTTGATTTAATTTATTGTGCTGTTCATCACTGTTTGTTTGCTCTTTAGTTCTTCTAGGTCCTTGCTAAACGTTTCTTGTATTTCCTCCATTCTATTTCCAAGATTTTGGATCATCTTTACTATCATTATTCTGAATTCTTTTTCAGGTAGACTGCCTATTTCCTCTTCATTTGTTAGGTCTGGTGAGTTTTAACCTTGCTCCTTCATCTGTGTGTTTCTCTGTCTTCTCATTTTGCTTAACTTACTGTGTTTGGGGGGGGGGTCTTCTTTTTGCAGGCTGCAGGTTCATAGTTCCCGTTGTTTTTGGTGTCTGTCCCCAGTGGCTAATGTTGGTTCAGTGGGTTGTGTAGGCTCCCTGGTGGAGGGGACTAGTGCCTGTGTTCTGGTGGATGAAGCTGGATCTTGTCTTTCTGGTGGGCAGGTCCACGTCTGGTGGTGTGTGTTGGGGTGTCTGTGGCCTTATTATAACTTTAGGCAGCCTCTCTGCTAATGGGTGGAGTTGTGTTCCTGTCTTGCTAGTTGTTTGGCGTAGGGTGTCCAGCACTGTAGCTTGCTGGTCGTTGAGTGGAGCTGGGTCTTGGCGTTGAGATGGAGATCTCTGGGAGATTTTCGCCGTTTGATATTACGTGGAGCTGGGAGGTCTCTGGTGGACTAATGTCCTGAACTTGGCTCTCCCAGCTCAGAGGCACAGCCCTGAAGCCTGACTGGAGCACCAAGAGCCTGTCATCCACACGGCTCAGAATAAATGGGAGAAAAATAAGAAAGAAAGAAAGAAGAAGATAAAATAAAATAAAGTTATTAAAATAAAAAATTGAAAAAAAATTTTTTTAATTTTTAAAAAAAAAAGAAGGAAAGAAAGAAGAGAGAGACCAAACCAAAAAAGAAATCCACCAATGGTAACAAGCGCTAAAAACTATACTAAAAAAACAAAAACAAAAAAAAAAAAAACGGAGAGACAGAACCCTAGGACAAACGGTAAAAGCAAAGCTATATAGACAAAATCCCACACAGAAGCATACACATACACACTCACAAAAAGAGAAAAAGGGGAAAATATATATATATATCATTGCTCCCAAAGTCCACCTCCTCAATTTGGGATGATTCGTTGTCTATTTAGGTATTCCACAGATGCAGGGTACATCAAGTTGACTGAGGAGATTTAATCTGCTGTTCCTGAGGCTGCTGGGAGAAATTTCCCTTTCTCTTCTTTGTTCGCACAGGTCCTGGGGTTCAGCTTTGGATTTGGCCCCGCCTCTGCACGTAGGTCCTGTCCCTATTCTTTTATCTCAGTTTTTTCTGTTTTCTTTTGCCCTACCCAGGTGCGTGGGGAGTTTCTTGCCTTTTGGGAAGTCTGAGGTCTTCTGCCAGCATTCAGTAGGTTTTGAGGTATTGGTCTGTAGTTTTCTTTACATGTGATGTCTTTGTCCAGTTTTGATATCAGGGTATTTGTGATCCGAATGCATTGGGAAGTATTCTCTTTTTTCTAATTTTTGGAACAGTTTATAAAGAATTGGTATTAATTCTTCTTTAAATGTTTGGTAGAACCCATCACTGAAACTATCTGTACCTGGGCTTTTCTTGGTGGGGTATTTGTATTACCAATTCAATCTCTTTATTTTATTTATTATTAATCTATTCAGAGTTTATATTGCTTGAGTCAGTGTTACTAATTTGTATATTTCTAGTAATCTGTCTATTCCATCTAACTTGTTGACATGTATTTGTTCATAGTATTCCCTTATAATCTTTTCTTTCTGTAGAGTCAGTAGTAATGCCCCCTTCATCATGCCTGATTTTGGTAGCTTGAGTTTTCTCTTTTTTCTCCTCAGTCAGTCTAGCTAAAGGTTTGTCAATTTTGTTGATCTTTTCAAAGAGGCAACTTTCCCTTAGGTTGATTTTCTCTATTTGTTTTTCTTTTCTCTATTTCATTAATTCCTGCTCCAATCTTTATTATTTCTTTCCTCTGTTTGCTATGGATTCATTTTTCTCTTCTTTCTGCAGTTTCTTAAGGTGAAAGGATAGGTTACTGGTTTGAAATCTTTCTTCCTTTCTAAATACAAGTGCTTAGAGCTATAAAGTTCCCCTAAGCATTGTTTTAGTTGTATCCCATAAACTTGGCATGTCTTCAATTTCATTTATCACAAAGTTTTTTCTCATTTCCTTGTAATTTCTTCTTTGGCCCATTGATTATTTAGGAATGTGTTGTTTAATCTCTACATGTCTGTAAATTTCCCAATTTTCTCTTATTGATTTGTAATTCTGCACTGTTGTGGCCAGAGAACATACTTTATATGATTTCAATCCTTTTAAATGTTTTGAAGTATGTTTTATAGTGTAGCTGGAGAACATTCCATGTACACTGAAAAAGAATGTGCTTTCAAGGTTCTCTTTGATTATCTCCAACCCTCCTCTCCACTCCCACCCCCCTCCCCCTGCCATCTGTTAGGCTGTCTGCATTGTTTAGTGTCACATCCAGCTGTTAGGCTTCACTAATTTCCCGCTGATCTATTGCTTTCAATAATGCCCTGGGAGTACAAACTGCTCCACAATTTGATCCAATTAAATTCTGGCTCCTTTGCAGGGGTGTTTGTTTGTTTGTTTGTTTGTTTTTTCTGTTGTACAACAAAGTGAATCAGCCATATGCATACATATATCCCCATATCCCCTCCCTCTTGAGCCTCCCTCCCACCCTCCCCATCCCACCCCTCTAGGTCGTCGCAAAGCACGGAGCTGACCTCCCTGTGCTATGCTGCTGCTTCCAGGGGTGGTTTTTGAGGCCAGTTTTTTCTGATCCCAGGAGGGTAGCTCTTCCCTGATACTCTCTGGTAAACTAGGGGAGCTATGGTTTAGCTTATTGGTCTCACAGAGCTACTAACCTCCTCTTAATTGCTCACCACCACAATCCCTATTGTTTTGGAGAGCACCATTAGGCTTAAAATTCTCCAGTTTCAAATCAAGTGAGTTTCTTTCAGTAAGCTTCAGAGCCCTCTATTCTTTTTTTTGTTTTAATTTAAAAAATTTTTTATTTTATATTGGAGTATAGTTGATTAACAATGAGAGCCCTCTATTCTTAAAGCCTGCCTCTCTTCCTAGCAAAATCTCTGAGCCACTGCTCTGGAGATTTGGATTGGAAGGATGATACTCTTGCTTTGTGAACAGGGATCTGGTTAGGGGTGGTAGCCTTTGTTAGAATTCACTGGCCTCTCCCAGGGTGGAACCACTGTCTCTAGCAAGCTGAGCAAAGGTGATATGTATCTCAGTACCCTCAGCGGGCTGCACCTGGAGCAGAGCCTCTGCCCTCTGAGTGTCAGCTGGGTGGAGGAACGTAGCCTCTAACCTTTCAGCAATGCTCCCCAGGAATTAGCCTCTGTAACTCAGAGCTGGAGGGGATGAGAAAAGCTGGTGGCCTGCCTTTCTCAAAGAGATACCACATCCCTTGACTGGAATCTGAGGGAAAAGTTAGCTCCATCTTCTTGGCCACATCTGCCCAGAGTAGAGCTTCCATCTGGCTGGGCTGGGTGGAATGGGGGGGTGGTGAGGAGGAGCAGGTTGTTCTTCAAGTGCCTCTGATCCCTGCTGCTCTTACCAAGGTTTAGTAGATTTTCTTAAATGAATATTTTTTCATTTGCTGTATATGGTTAGGACAATTCCAGAGACTTTAAATAGTTGGGCTTCTATTTATTATTTTCACCAGTTATGTTTTTCTGCTGGGGAATAGATCTGTGGGGCTCCTCACACTGTCATTCCAGGAGTAAAACTCAAAAAACCTTTCATTTAAGCCTCCAAGACTTGGAGGTTGCTTATTAGCACAGTAGAACCTAGCTTAGCATGACCAAAGCAACATCTAATATTAAAGCAGAATTGAAGTAAACTCAAGGGAAAAAATAAAATAAAACTAATTTGCTAACTCTTTCTCTGCTAAGTTCTTGTCCCTTAAAGCTGAATAGCCTTCACTAGTCAGATTTCAGAATAATGTTTCTCCTGTTTTTCCTTTGTTCTTTCTGTTGCCTCGACTAATTGATATAATGGGTATTTGCATACTGCATCCCTCTAGTGAGAAATCCCAAATTATTTCAGGCTACTTACAATGTTTAAAACACAGTATCTATGCAAAGATGGCAATGTGACCATCATGAGTCAGGGATACTATCTATTTTCTTCACTGCAGTTTTCTCAGATCCTAAAACACTGCCTGGTTTGCCTGATACTTGTTAACTGCTCTCAAAATATAGTTTTTGAATGAATGATAACCTGTTCCTGTTCCTTTGTCATACTGGCCATGCTGGGGATGAAAGTGATGAGAGGACAGTTTGTCTTACAGTATTTTTCTGAAGTATCCTCCCAGAGACTGGTTCAAAATGGGACCCTGCCTGACACCTATGTCCTCAGGGACTGTATGTATCAGTAAAATATCCCAAGAGTCTTCTAGCCAAAAGGTCTGGCCTCATTTTCAAAGTAATCTCAGGAAACAAGAGGCATATTCTGGTATCTGTAACTGATACCATAGAACAGATTGTGGTCCCTTCAGTTTCGTAAATGAAAAGCAGTGTGAGGAAGTTCACCCCCAGAAAGACGCTGTTGAAAAGAAGGCAAATGATTCTGAATAATCAGCCCACATACAGGCCACAGGGAGACCTAAATGCCTAGCAATTCCCTGGAAAATCACAGAGGATAGAGGCTTGTCCTCTTATTTAGAACTGAAAGAATCAGGTCTCTTCCCAAAGCAGTCAGAGCCCTGCCTTAAGAGGAACTGGTTCAGAAGCCCTAGAAAATTCCTGAAATAATAAGGATTCAAAGGTAGCCATTGAACCACCACAACAAGCCTCCCTGGGAACTAATTGTGTTCTAGACCTAAGGACTGGGTTCAGTGTCTCTTATGTGGGGACCCTGGCGCTAACGTGCACCTCTTTGTGAGCCTCATGCCAGCCTTGCCTGCAGACTCTGCCTGGCTCCCTGCCCACTCACCCACACTGTCAGTTGAGTGTAGTCAGGAACTTCACCTCATCCAGATCTCTCATTTTCTGATCCTCCCTCTCAGCTAAGACTTACCCACCCCTGTCCTTTCTTGACTTCACTGTGCTTTACACAGAGTAATTAATTCATTGGTTAATTGGTGGGGTCAATTAATTCATCAATCTCCTGTGTGAGTCCCTGTTGGGATTTTGCCACTCTGTGTCTTTAACCTTTTTGGAAAGTAGCCACATCTGAGATTTACCCTCATTTCTTCCCAGGTCATAAAAAAAAAAAGGCAACCCAGAAAGAAATGGGTAAAAAAAAAAAAAAAAAAAAGAACAGCTCTCAGTTTCTGCCCTCTTGGTATCACCTTTGAGACACCTGGCCCAGTATAGCCTGTGCTAAGTTTCAAAGAAGAGGCAGATAACTTTGAAGATTTTATTTCACACGGGACAAAAGATAAAAGTCTCTGTCAAGTTGTCATTAGATGCTTAATGCTATTCATGGTGGGGTGCTGGAGGCACCCCTCCTTCTCTGTAGACCTCTAGCAGATTAAGTTTCAGAGCTTTAATTTGAGGAAGGATTTACAGCTGTGAAGAGGTATAATATCATTTTGATTTGGGTTGTACTAGGCTGGGGAAGCCAGATTACATTTGTATGAAACTGTATTAGAAGATATGACTGAAACCACCAAAATCAAATAACGGGAAAAATTTCCAGAGAGCCTAAAAATAGGGGCTGTCTTTCCAACGCCTGTGCATTGTTTCACAAACTATTATTCTGATTTACCCCAAGAGGATTCAAGCAGAAACACAGAAGGCAGACGGCAAAAATGCCTGTGCTTGTCAGACCTGTCCATTCATCAGTCTGTCATCAACCTAATCCAGAGGCAGGTTCCTTGGGTAAAGAAACAAAAATTAATTAACCCTTAGAGAAGTGGGGAAGTTAGCAGGGAAGGAAAAACCTCATGAAAAATATGCTACTTTCATCTCCTGGGGCCCTGTCTAATTCAGAGTGTCAGATAAATCCATCAAATAGTCTCCAAAGTTTCTCTGGGCCTCAGTCCATCCACCTCCACCATATGCCACCATGTGTGTGTCACACAGCATCCCCCAGATACTGACTTAATCGGAGACTGTGCCTTTCCTCCAGAGCAATCTTAAAACTGTTTTAAAACCCGACTCTCCTCATTTGCACAGCAAACAATAAATCACTTTGGGTACCGCAAAAACCCAGTTTCCTACAAGATGAAACATGGAAAAGAGTTAGCTACTGCTTGTAACTGTTTGTCCTACACAGCTATACAGAACTGGACAGATGACCAGCATCTTCTAGTACGATTTAGAGATGGATAAATGGAACACAATGGGTAGGACTCCTAAATTTGAACTGATTGTGCCAAAGTCTCTGGCACATTAAGTTGTAGCATCTAATTTCAAATGGAATGTGTTGTGTATGATTGGGGAGAGTCTGGGGAAGCAGGGCTGCTTTTTATCATCATAAGAGAACAGTTAACTTCCAAAACTGGGGGAAAATCATGAAGACAGCCACAAGCATCTCTCAGGGGTTACCTAATTTTTAAACTGTTAGTTCCTCTAAGAATGGTTATAGTAGTCAAGGAGAGAATGATGTATGAGGATGATTTTTCTGGTTTGTGCCAGGAGTTCCAATCTCTCAATTACCACAGGGCATGGAAGGACCAGGTTATCCACAGGAAACACTTTTAGCACATGATTTTTACACTTGCACATCTCTTCAGATAAAATATAACTGTCTTAGCTCCAAAATTAAAGTTAAAATGGGCCCATTACCAGAGGGCTCAAAGTCTTCTGCTTTTGTAGTCACAGACAGCCTGATTAATCTGAGTACAGAAGAGGTACTGGAGGAAGGTGCCTCTTCTTCAAATGCAGGGCGAAAACATGATTTCTACCACCATGATAAAGTGGTGACAGACACAAAATAAAATTCAGGTCCTGATTTCCAGGTCTGGTTTACCAACAAACCTAATCAGATAAAAATACATCCCACATCTCTCAGATTGCTCAAAAGAACTCTGTGGCGATAGTTTATAATATATTCTACAACCACCTAGTAGCCATAATTTCTCCCTAATTCCCAAAATCGTGAAAAGGACACAATCCTAACGTCTTTATCTTATTCTCAATTAATAAACCTTAAAGTGAATGTCTTATTTCTAAAAGTCAGTGTCATCAAGGAAAGAGTTAAAAAACAAAGTTCTCTTTAAGAATTGATTTAAAAGATTTCCCACCTTCTCAGACAATATAACAGAGGTTCCTTCTAGACCTTGAGAAAACAAACAAAAAAAAGCACAGCTTCTTCAGCCTTTGAGCACTAAGCAAGTTATTGATAATGCAGAGCCTTGAAATTTGATACTGAACTCGTTCAGAAGTGGGTGCCTTGTAAGCAAAGGAAAAGGGAGGAAAGAGGGAGCAGGTAAGAAGACGGAGCCATACTGCTGACATTTTATTTCTCTGGGCTTCAATTTCCTCCTCTAGAAAATGCAAGTGTAGATTAAGACAAGCCTGAAAGAAAAGCCAATCTCTAATTTAAAAAATAAATTAAAAGGCCTTTAACTCAAAGGCAGAAAATTTTGCTCAAAATATCCTCAGTTTATTAACCTGCGCCAAGAAGGCAGTGTGTATGGTGGTTAGAAACATGCAGTACGAGTAACATCACCTGATTCCACATCCTGACTGTACCACTTACTAGCTGTGGAATCTTGGGCAAATTTCTTAACCTCACTGAGTCTCCATTTTTCTATCTATAAAAGACAAATAATAAAAGCCTCTATATGGCAGGACTAAAGGATTAAAGGATTAAATCAAACAATAAATGTAAAGCTGTTAGCACAATGCCTAGACCCTCAGAAAACACACAATAGACATTTATTAGTCTATTATTATTAATAATAATAATAGTTATTGTTATTAGTAATACAATTAGGGACTTCCCTGGTGGCGCAGTACTTAAGAATCCGCCTGCTAATGCAGCGGACACAGGTTCGAGTCCTGGTCCGGGAAGATCCCACATGCCACAGAGCAACTAATCTGGGTGCCACAACTACTGAGCCTGTGCTCTGGAGCCTGCAAGCCACAACTACTGAGCCCACATGCCACAACTACTGAAGCCCGCACACCTAGAGCCCGTGCTCCGCAACAAGAGAAGCCACTGCAATGAGAAGCCCGTGCACCACAACGAAGAGTAGCCCCCGCTCGATGCAACTAGAGAAAGCCCGTATGCAGCAACGAAGACCCAACGCAGCCAAAACTAAATAAAAAATAAAGAAAGAAATACAATTAATAATAATTCTATTTAAATATAATAAAGGTGATATTTACACACTTGGAACATTCCTTACCTGAGAATCTATAAAATCAAGGATCAAAACAGTTAAGAAAAAATGGCATGATGTGATGTCCTTTAGATTAACAAAAGGTGCCAAATAAAGCAATCCAAAATCTTTCGAGCTGTTGTGCAGTGACTGTGTCTGCCATCACGTGGGAAAGGGAAATGTATTCTCCCCGCATTCTGGAGAACTGTTTGGAAATGCTAGCTGACCCCTGACAAACCTGCAGCCTCCCCAGGAACAAAGTTAGGCCGCTTAATTTGAGTAAGCGAGGAGGAAGCATGAGCCCACACCCAGGCGCTGCCCCATTTCCATCTGTGAGATTTAAACACAAGACACAATTCGCCTCTGCAGACACCAAGCCCAGCTGCCAGGGAAAGGTTTCAGACCCACAGTGGTGCCCCAACGATTTCCAGTTCATTGGAAAGCTGGGGAACGCACAGTCTCACAGCACATGGTTTCCTCATATTTCATCAGTTTCCAGCCTTTAAACAATTTTAACCTTCCTTCCGAGTGGACGCAGAGAAAGCTATGCTTTAAGTGGAAATCACCAGAATGAGAAGCATAAGCCAGCTTCATGTTCCCAGGTGGGCATCCAATTAGCACTGTGACCTTGGCCAACTCCTGACTTCTATGAGCTTCACTTTCCTCATCTATAAAATGGGCAAAAGCTGGGGAAATGTGCACATTCCACACCAATGCCTAGATACTGTTGTTAATTTTAAGGCTCCATTTATTTTTCTGTCCTGAAGTGAAACAGGCTGACAATCTACTCTCACATCCCTCTCTAATTATAAAAAAAATGAAAAAGGAAAAAAAGGAAATTTGCTGCCACATAAATTGGCTTGGGGCAAAGTGACAAGCCACATTGTCGGAACAGTTGGTGTCCCACAGTTTGTTCCTTAATAACTTCTACTGTAATATTTCTGGGGCACATCAAAGGACGATAACGGCCCAACGTTGGTAATCCCTCTCACATATAAAAACTTTCATTATGGAGTGTTAAAGGCATCACTCTGTCTGAGAAACGGAAATCAATAGGAGTTGGCCTTTTTTTTTCCTCCTTCCTTACCCAGGGAAATGGCGTTTTCTCCCCAGTGATGCCACACTATTTGGCCAGAGTTTCCTCTGATGGCTGGAGATAAGCAACAAGATGAAAAAACCACTGTGTTAAATAACAAAGGGAGAAAGAATTTCAGGAGAACATGTCCCTATGCCAGACACCGAGAAAGGAGTCCATTCTAATTAGCCCTAAATGCTGCTTGTAAACTTTGGCTTTAATGTGTGTTTAAAAATCACTGGGATTCATTTTGACTTGGTCACTTTTATGCTCCCATATGTAAAAGATTTTTATTTAAAAAAATGTTTTTAACAAGTACCCTAACAACAGGATATTTTGGAGATACTGCAGCAGACCTTAGTAACTAGAACAAATTGAAAGTGTAGTCAGCAGCCATTAACTTTTTTTTCTATTATCTATAATGCAATTATTAGAGTCAGAAATATAACATTCCCTACAGATTTTTTAAAAATTCAGCCTAACTACAGGATTCATTTCCTTTAAAGGATCATTCTAGATTCTTTAAAAAGCCAGAAACAGCACGTACTTTCCCTTTATTATGAACATATAAAGGTCAGAGGCTATTCACAGCACGTCCCTAGTAAAGGTCATCAACAAACCACATCTTGCCAAAGCTGGTGGCCAATTTCTGGCCTCTCTTCACTTAACCACTTAGCAGTATTTGACAGCAGCCTGCCCCCTCCTTCTTGAATCATCTTTTTTTTTTAAACACACAAACCACACAACCATACTACTCTATCCCTCCACTACTACCTTGCTCTATTTATCAAAATTTGAAACCATCTCATTTATTTTTGTGCATGTTTGTTATCTGACTTCATTCCTGTGCCTAAGAAAGAAGTTCCTAATATATCATAGACACTCCATAAATATTTGGTGTCTGACTCTTAGTATTTCCTCGTGACAGATAAAGAGACTAAAGCTCAGAGGAGTGAAGTGACTTGCCTAAGACTGCATAGTAAGTCTTAGGCTAAGCCAAGATTTGAACCCAAGACCATCTAACACTGAGCCCATACTCATGACCATTATACCACAGAAAAGAAGCCACAGAGTAAATGTCCAAGAGCAGGGTTGGTAAACTTTATGGTAAAGGAACAGACAGCAAACATTGTTGGCTTTGTGCTTTGGTCCTAGAACCCCATGCAGATTCAATTAAGATTTGTAGAATGAATGACTTTTACCTCTGTCCTTATTGGGCTGCACCCCGCAGGCCTACAAGTCCTGTGTTTGCCCAGCTTTAAGACCAAAGAAACAGCCTGGAGTCAGCAACAGAGACATCAATCGTTTAATGGATGGGGGAGCTTACACATCTGAAACAAAGTCCTGGAGCAACACCCCGACCGTGTGCGGTGGTCAGTGGGCGGGACATGGCGGCAGTCTTTGCTGCCGGGTTGGCGGGGAGGAGATTGCCAGTTGGGGAATTGAAGTCAGGCTGGCTCATCGGTTACTAGGGAAACTAGCAGAGGGGCACACCCTTCACTGTCCCTTTGATAAGAACAATCACCAGCTGGGGCCTGGGGCAAATATGTAGGGACGTCAGTCATGTGAGTAGGGTGTAGGTGAAGCAGGCACTGGTCAAGCCGGGGACGTACAGAGAGCAAGAGAACAGCCACCTTGAGTGACCTGACCATACAGTCCTCTAGACAGCAAGATCACTGAGGGTAAAGAGCAGACACAGACACCTCCTGCAGCTAAAACAGTCCATTTCCCACAGTAGGGATTTGGATTGATTCCTATGGATTGGTACACTTCCCAAGAGGAGGCTGAAGCCTGGGCAATTCCCATTCGGTCGGAAAAAAAGTAAAGAAGGATCAGGAATGGCAAAAAGTTGAAAAATCTGTTATTCCCTTTCCAATTAAAAGGCTTTCTCCACGTAGAGAAAGTAAGCATCACCCGAAGTGTGAGAAAGGAAAATAACTGCTCTCACCTTGCTGGCTTCCTACACACCTGCCCTGCTGAGACTGTCTTTTGGCGACTGCACAAAGAGCCAAAAAAGTGACTCCTTCACAGCATGAGGATACTTTTAGCTGCAGGACAAGAAGAAGTTTTCTCTTGGCCTTTTATACAGTCATTCAGAGAAAGGGACATCCTGTGACCTCATTTTCACTCTGAAGTAAGAGACAGCCAAGTGGCTTCCTGCCTCTGGGTTCTGTAGAAACTCCTCCTTTGATGGCACCTTTCCACTCCTCTGACACCAAGTCCTCAGCAAGGGCACTTTTCCAATTCCAGGAGGGGTGAGTTTCCTTGGGGACCAGCTGCTCACTAGGAACGCTGGGCAGCACCAGAGGGAAATAGCACAAAGAAGAGAGAAGCCCCAGTTTCAATCCTATAAGTCACTGCAAAGAACCATCCTTTATTAAAAGTAATTCTCTTCCAGGGAAAGGTGCTTAGGACAAAAATGTAGTGACTTCGATATGAATGGGACGCTTAGATAGAAGACATTTCAATATGGCTGTTTGGACAACACCATTTTGAAGCAGTGATTTTGATGCTGGTATGCAACTACTTGAAATTTTAGCCCTTAACGTAGACAAATACCTAAGTGAACAATTTTGGATCCATACTAATAATTTATATTTGCCACTTTACTTGTCTTTTGTCTTTCTCCTTGAAGACGTGATGACAGCTATCTTGATTACCACTGCATCCCTAGTGCCCAGTATAGTACCTCACGTGTAATTATTTATTAAAAAACTATATGACTACTACTACTGCTATGATGACTTCTTCTACTATTAGTACCATTACCACTTCTGCCTATGACCAGTGCTTACACACAGTGGGTGCATAATAATTTGTTGAAAAAATGAACTGCTACCATCACTAACCATTATTGCTATATAACAACTAGTACTACCACCACCACCACACCATTACTCCTGTTGGCTCGCTGTTAAAAAGCCATTGGGGCAAGCATTATGCCTGTATTATTTCAATCACCATCCCCATTTTATAGATAAGAACACAGACACAGAGAAGTTAAGTATCCTAAGACAAACATAAAACAGGTGGTAGAACTAAAATAATGACGTAGTTATTATTACTCTTGGCCAAATAAAATGGGAGAAAAGAGGAATAGACTGAGGATTAAGGAGCCTATACTTTGGCCTCTTAAGCACTTCCTTTCTTTTGAAAGGAACCAAGGATCCTTGAAGAAATGGCTAATTCCAGATCTGGGGCAGGAAATGGGCACAGTGAGCCAGGGAAGTTTGTCATAGGAAGCTATCAAAGACTACTAGAGTCATATCAAAATGACTTAAAGCCAACTTGAAAGGGGCTCCTACTGACCAAAGATGAATCCATTTCAACATCAAAAAGAACAATGAATATGATAAAATGAAATAGATCTAACTTATTAAAACCCATGAGTTCCATAATGGTATTTTTTAAATCATTGGTTACCTTTGCAAGTTGTTAGGGTAGCAACTCATAATTGAGAAAATACATAAAAAGAGGGGGAAAATTTAAGCATTTACTCTTAAATGGACTGCACTTCAAGCTAACCAAACAGGAATTAAAAGTTCTTTATGGAGCATTCACAGCTAATAAGAGCAGGAGGAATGAAAGAATTAGAAACTCCCCACTTTGCATCTTTTAATGAAATAATAGAACTAGGCAACCACTGGCTCAACACTAAAACACTGGCTTAAAGCTTGATGGGGGAACTTGATATTGAAGGGATCAGACTGAGAACACCGGAATCTATGAATCAATCCTAACATAACTAGAAGTGGGATAACCAGACATTACATCAATGGTTCTCAAAGTCTGCGGAACATTTGAATGACCTGGAGATGGTGGGGAGAGCTTTCAAAAACCTCAATGTTCAGTTTACGTCCCACCCTACCAATTAAATCGGGCATCAGTAGTTTTGTTTTGTTTTTAATCTTTTTAAAGATTTCCCAGGTGGGAGAGAGGAGAAGATGGCAGAAGAGTAAGACGCGGAGATCACCTTCCTCCCCACAGACACATCAGAAATACATCTACACGTGGAACTGCTCCTATAGAACACCCACTGAAAGCTGGCAGAAGACGTCAGACCTCCCAAAAGGCAAGAAACTCCCCATATACCTGAGTAGGGCAAAAGAAAAAAGAAAAAACAGAGACAAAAGAATAGGGACGGGACCTGCACCAGTGGGAGGGAGCTGTGAAGGAGGAAAGGTTTCCACACACTAGGAAGGCCCTTCGCAGGCGGAGACTGCGGGTGGCAGAGGGGGGAAGCTTCGGAGCCACGGAGGAGAGCACAGCCACAGGGGTGCAGAGGGCAAAGCGGAGAGATGCCCGCACAGAGGATCGGCACTGACCAGCACTCAGCAGCCCGAGAGGCTTGCCTGCTCCCCCGCTGGGGTGGGCGGGGGCTGGAAGCTGAGGCTCGGGCTTCAGTCGGATTGCAGGGAGAGGACGGGGGCTGGCGGTGTGAACACAGCCTGAAGGGGTGAGCGCACCACAGCTAGCCGGGAGGGAGTACGGGAAAAGGTCTGGAGCTGCCAAAGAGACAAGAGACTTTTTCTTGCCTCTTTGTTGCCTGGTGCGCGAGGAGAGGGGATTCAGAGCGCCGCTTAAAGGAGCTCCAGAGATGGGCGACAGCCGCGGCTATCAGCGCGGACCCCAGAGACTGGCATGAGACGCTAAGGCTGCTGCTGCCGCCACCAAGAAGCCTGTGTGCGAGCACAGGTCACTCTCCACACCGCCCCTCCCAGGAGCGTGTGCAGCCCGCCACTGCCAGGGTCCCGTGATCCAGGGACAACTTCCCCGGGAAAACGCACGGTGCCTCAGGCTGGTGCAACATCACGCTGGCCTCTGCCGCTGCACACTCGCCCCGCATCCATACCCCTCCCTCCCCCCAGCCTGAGTAAGCCAGAGCCCGCGAAGCAGCTGCTCCTTTAACCCCGTCCTGTGTGAGCGAAGAACAGACGCCCTCAGGCGACCTACACGCAGAGGCGGGTCCAAATCCAAAGCTGAACCCCAGGACCTGTGCGAACAAAGAAGAGAAAGGGAAATTTCTCCCAGCAGCCTCAGAATCAGGGGATTAAAGCTCCACAAACAACTTGATGTACCTGCATCTGTGGAATACCTGAATAGACAATGAATCATCCCAAATTGAGGAGGTGGACTTTGGGAGCAAGATATATTATTTTTTCCCTTTTTCCTCTTTTTATGAGTGTGAATGTGCATGCTTCTGTGTGAGATTTTGTCTGTATAGCTTTGCTTTTACCATTTGTCCTAGGGTTCGGTCAGTCCGTTTTTTTTTTTTTTTTACTTAAAAAAAATTTTTTTTAATAATTATTTTTTTTATTTTAATAACTTTATTTTATCTTATCCTCTTTCTTTTTTTCTTTCTATTTTTTCTCCCTTTTATTATGAGCCATGTGGATGACAGGCTCTTGGTGCTCCAGCCAGGCATCAGGGCTGTGCCTCTGAGGTGGGAGAGCCAACTCCAGGGCACTGGTCCACAAGAGACCTCCCAGCTCCACGTAATACCAAACAGCGAAAATCTCCCAGAGATCTCCATCTCAACACCAAGACGCAGCTTCACTCAACGACCAGCAAGCTACAGTGATGGACACCCTACGCCAAACAACTAGCAAGACAGGAACACAGCCCCATCCATTAGCAGACAGGCTGCCTAAAATCATAATAAGGCCACAGACACCCCAAAACACACCACCAGACGTGGACCTGCCCACCAGAAAGACAAGATCCAGCCTCATCCACCAGAACACAGGCACTAGTCCCCTCCACCAGGAAACCTACACAACCCACTGAAACAACCTTAGCCACTGGGGACAGATACCAAAAACAAGAGGAACTACAAACCTGCAGCCTGCGAAAAGGAGACCCCAAACACAGTAAGATAAGCAAAATAAGAAGACAGAAAAACACACAGCAGATGAAGCAGCAAGGTAAAAACACACCAGACCTAACAAATGAAGAGGAAATAGGCAGTCTACCTGAAAAAGAATTCAGAATAATGATAGTAAGGATGATCCAAAATCTTGGAAATAGAATGGAGGAAATACAAGAAACGTTTAGCAAGGACCTAGAAGAACTAAAGAGGAACCAAGCAACGATGAACAACACAATAAATGAAATTAAAAATACTCTAGAAGGGATCAATAGCAGAATAACTGAGGCAGAAGAATGGATAAGTGACCTGAAAGATAAAATAGTGGAAATAACTACTGCAGAGCAGAATAAAGAAAAAAGAATGAAAAGAACTGAGGACAGTCTCAGAGACCTCTGGGACAACATTAAACGCACCAACATTCGAATTACAGGGGTCCCAGAAGAAGAAGAGAAAATGAAAGGGACTGAGAAAATATTTGAAGAGATTATAGTTGAAAACTTCCCTAATATGGGAAAGGAAATAGTTAATGAAATCCTGGAAGCGCAGAGAGTCCCATACAGGAAAAATCCAAGGAGAAACACGCCAAGACACATATTAATCAAACTATCAAAAATTAAATATAAAGAAAGCATATTAAAAGCAGCAAGGGAAAAACAACAAATAACACACAAAGGAATCCCCATAAGGTTAACAGCTGATCTTTCAGCAGAAACTCTGCAAGCCAGAAGGGAGTGGCAGGACATATTTAAAGTGATGAAGGACAAAAAACTACAACCAAGATTACTCTACCCAGCAAGGATCTCATTCAGATTTGATGGAGAAATTAAAACCTTTACAGACAAGCAAAAGCTGAGAGCGTTCAGCACCACCAAACCAGCTTTACAACAAATGCTAAAGGAACTTCTCTAGGCAAGAAACACAAGAGAAGGAAAACACCTACAATAACAAACCCAAAACATTTAAGAAAATGGGAATAGGAACATACATATCGATAATTACCTTGAATGTAAATGGATTAAATGCTCCCACCAAAAGACACAGACTGGCTGAATGGATACAAAAACAAGACCCGTATATATGCTGTCTACAAGAGACCCACTTCAGACCTAGGGACACATAGAGACTGAAAGTGAGGGGATGGAAAAAGATATTCCATGCAAATGGAAATCAAAAGAAAGCTGGAGTAGCAATTCTCGTATCAGACAAAATAGACTTTAAAATAAAGACTATTACAAGAGACAAAGAAGGACACTATATAATGATCAAGGGAGCGATCCAAGAAGAAGATATAACAATTGTAAATATTTATGCACCCAACATAGGAGCACCTCAATACATAAGGCAAATACCAACAGCCATAAAAGGGGAAATCGACAGTAACACAATCATAGTAGGGGACTTTAACACCCCACTTTCACCAATGGACAGATCATCCAAAATGAAAATAAATAAGGAAACACAAGCTTTAAATGATACATTAAACAAGATGGACAGAATTGATATTTATAGGACATTCCACCCCAAAACAACAGAATACACATATTTCTCAAGTGCTCATGGAACATTCTCCAGGATAGATCATATCTTGGGTCACAAATCAAGCCATGGTAAATTTAAGAAAATTGAAATCGTATCAAGTATCTTTTCCAACCACAACGCTATGAGACTAGCTATCAATTACAGGAAAAGATCTGTAAAAAATACAAACACGTGGAGGCTAAACAATACACTACTTAATAACTAAGTGATCACTGAAGAAATCAAAGGGGAAATCAAAAAATACCTAGAAACAAATGACAATGGAGACACGACGACCCAAAACCTATGGGATGCAGCAAAAGCAGTTCTAAGAGGGAAGTTTATAGCAATACAAGCCTACCTCAAGAAACAGGAAACATCTCGAATAAACAACCTAACCTTGCACCTAAAGCAATTAGAGAAAGAAGAACAAAAAAACCCCAAAGTAAGCAGAAGGAAAGAAATCATAAAGATCAGATCAGAAATAAATGAAAAACAAATGAAGGAAACAATAGCAAAGAACAATAAAACTAAAAGCTGGTTCTTTGAGAAGATAAACGAAATTGATAAACCATTAGCCAGACTCATCAAGAAGAAAAGGGAGAAGACTTAAATCAATAGAATTAGAAATGAAAAAGGAGAAGTAACAACTGACACTGCAGAAATACAAAGGATCATGAGAGATTACTACAAGCAACCATATGCCAATAAAATGGACAACCTGGAAGAAATGGACAAATTCTTAGAAATGCACAACCTCCCGAGAGTGAACCAGGAAGAAACAGAAAATATGAACAGACCAATCACAAGCACTGAAATTGAAACTGTGATTAAAAATCTTCCAACAGGAGATTAACCAAGATGGCGGAGTAGAAGGACGTGCTCTCACTCCCTCTTGCGAGAGCACCAGAATCACAACTGGCTGCTGGACAATCATTGACAGGAAGACCCTGGACTTCACCAAGGAGGACACCCCACGTCCAAGGACAGAGGAGAAGCCACAGTGAGATGGTAGGAGGGGCGCAATCAGAGTAAAATCAAATCCCATAACTGCTGGGTGGGTGACTCACAGACTGGCGAACACTTATACCACAGAAGTCCACCCACTGGAGTGAAGGTTCTGAGCCCCACCTCAGGCTTCCCAACCTGGGGGTCCGGCAAAGGGAGGAGGAATTCCTAGAGAATCAGACTTTGAAGTCTAGTGGGAATTGATTGCAGGACTGTGACAGGACTGGGGGAAACAGAGACCCCACTCTTGGAGGGCACACACAAAGTAATGTGTGCATCGGGACCCAGGGGAAGGAGCAGTGACCCTGGGGGAGACTGAACCAGACGTACCTGCTGGTGTTGGGGGGTCTCCTGCAGAGGCGAGTGGTGGCTCTGTTTCACCGTGGGGATAAGGACACTGGCAGCAGAGGTCCTGGGAAGTTCTCCTTGGCGTGAGCCCTCCCAGAGTCTGCCATTAACCCCACCAAAGAGCACGGGTAGGCTCCAGTGTTGGGTTGCCTCAGGCAAAACAACCAACAGGGAGGGAACCCAGCCCCACCCATCAACAGTCAAGTGGATTAAGGTTTTACTGGGCTCTGATCGCCACAGCAACAGGGAGGGAACCCAGCCCCACCCATCAACAGTCAAGTGGATTAAGGTTTTACTGAGCTCTGACCGCCACAGCAACAGTCAGCTCTACCCACCACCAGAGCCTCCCATCAAGCCTCTTAGATAGCCTCAACCACCAGAGGGCAGACAACAGAAGCAAGAAAAACTACAATCCTGCAGCCTGTGGACCAAAAACCACAGTTACAGAAAGACAGAGAAGATGAAAAGGCAGAGGGCTATGTACCAGATGAAGGAACAAGAAAAAACCCCAGAAAAACAACTAAATGAAGTGGAGATAGGCAACCTTCCAGAAAAAGAATTCAGAATAATGATAGTGAAGATGATCCAGGACCTCGGAATAAGAATGGAGGCAAAGATTGAGAAGATGCAAGAAATGATTAACAAAGACCTAGAAGAATTAAAGAACAAACAAACAGAGATGACCAATACAATAACTGAAATGAAAACTACACTAGAAGGAATCAATAGCAGAATAACTGAGGCAGAAGAACGGATAAGTGACCTGGAAGACAGAATGGTGGAATTCACTGCTGCGGAACAGACTAAAGAAAAAAGAATAAAAAGAAATGAAGACAGCCTAAGAGACCTCTGGGACAACATTAAACGCAACAACATTCGCATTATAGGGGTCCCAGAAGGAGAAGAGAGAGAGAAAGGACCAGAGAAAATATTTGAAGAGATTATAATCGAAAACTTCCCTAACATGGGAAAGGAAATAGCCACCCAAGTCCAGGAAGCGCAGAGAGTCCCATACAGAATAAACCCAAGGAGAAACACGCCGAGACACATAGTAATCAAAGTGGCAAAAATTAAAGACAAAGAAAAATTATTGAAAGCAGCAAGGGAAAAACGACAAATAACATACAAGGGAACCCCCATAAGGTTAACAGCTGATTTCTCAGCAGAAACTCTGCAAGCCAGAAGGGAGTGGCATGAAATACTTAAAGTGATGAAAGGGAAGAACCTACAACCAAGATTACTCTACCCAGCAAGGATCTCATTTAGATTTGATGGAGAAATCAAAAGCTTTACAGACAAGCAAAAGCTAAGAGAATTCAGCACCACCAAACCAGCTCTACAACAAATGCTAAAGGAACTTCTCTAAGTGGGAAACACAAGAGAAGAAAAGGACCTACAAAAACAAACCCAAAACAATTAAGAAAATGGTCATAGGAACATACATATCGATAATTACCTTAAACGTGAATGGATTAAATGCCCCAACCAAAAGACATAGACTGGCTGAATGGATACAAAAACAAGACCCATATATATGCTGTCTACAAGAGACCCACTTCAGACCTAGGGACACATACAGACTGAAAGTGAGGGGATGGAAAAAGATATTCCATGCAAATGGAAATCAAAAGAAAGCTGGAGTAGCTATACTCATATCAGATAAAATAGACTTTAAAATAAAGAATGTTACAAGAGACAAGGAAGGACACTACATAATGATCCAGGGATCAATCCAAGAAGAAGATATAACAATTATAAATATATATGCACCCAACATAGGAGCACCTCAATACATAAGGCAACTGCTAACAGCTCTAAAAGAGGAAATCGACAGTAACACAATAATAGTGGGGGACTTTAACACCTCACTTACACCAATGGACAGATCATCCAAAATGAAAATAAATAAGGAAACAGAAGCTTTAAATGACACAATAGACCAGATAGATTTAATTGATATATATAGGACATTCCATCCAAAAACGGCAGATTACACGTTCTTCTCAAGTGCACACGGAACATTCTCCAGGATAGATCACATCTTGGGTCACAAATCAAGCCTCAGTAAATTTAAGAAAACTGAAATCATATCAAGCATCTTTTCTGACCACAACGCTATGAGATTAGAAATGAATTACAGGGAAAAAAACGTAAAAAAGACAAACACATGGAGGCTAAACAATACGTTACTAAATAACCAAGAGATCACTGAAGAAATCAAACAGGAAATAAAAAAATACCTAGAGACAAATGACAATGAAAACACGACGACCCAAAACCTATGGGATGCAGCAAAAGCGGTTCTAAGAGGGAAGTTTATAGCTATACAAGCCTACCTAAAGAAACAAGAAAAATCTCAAGTAAACAATCTAACTTTACACCTAAAGAAACTAGAGAAAGAAGAACAAACAAAACCCAAAGTTAGCAGAAGGAAAGAAATCATAAAGATCAGAGCAGAAATAAATGAAATAGAAACAAAGAAAACAATAGCAAAGATCAATAAAACTAAAAGTTGGTTCTTTGAGAAGATAAACAAAATTGATAAGCCATTAGCCAGACTCATCAAGAAAAAGAGAGAGAGGACTCAAATCAATAAAATCAGAAATGAAAAAGGAGAAGTTACAACAGACACCGCAGAAATACAAAACATCCTAAGAGACTACTACAAGCAACTTTATGCCAATAAAATGGACAACCTGGAAGAAATGGACAAATTCTTAGAAAGGTATAACCTTCCAAGACTGAATCAGGAAGAAACAGAAAATATGAACAGACCAATCACAAGTAATGAAATTGAAACTGTGATTAAAAATCTTCCAACAAACAAAAGTCCAGGACCAGATGGCTTCACAGGTGAATTCTATCAAACATTTAGAGAAGAGCTAACACCCATCCTTCTCAAACTCTTCCAAAAAATTGCAGAGGAAGGAACTCTCCCAAACTCATTCTATGAGGCCACCATCACCCTGATACCAAAACCAGACAAAGACACTACAAAAAAAGAAAATTACAGACCAATATCACTGATGAATATAGATGCAAAAATCCTCAACAAAATACTAGCAAACAGAATCCAACAACACATTAAAAGGATCATACACCACGATCAAGTGGGATTTATCCCAGGGATGCAAGGATTCTTCAATATACGAAAATCAATCAATGTGATACACCATATTAACAAATTGAAGAATAAAAACCATATGATCATCTCAATAGATGCAGAAAAAGCTTTTGACAAAATTCAACACCCATTTATGATAAAAACTCTCCAGAAAGTGGGCATAGAGGGAACCTACCTCAATATAATAAAGGCCATATATGACAAACCCACAGCAAACATCATTCTCAATGGTGAAAAACTGAAAGCATTTCCTCTAAGATCAGGAACGAGACAAGGATGTCCACTCTCACCACTATTATTCAACATAGTTCTGGAAGTCCTAGCCACGGCAATCAGAGAAGAAAAAGAAATAAAAGGAATACAAATTGGAAAAGAAGAAGTAAAACTGTCACTGTTTGCGGATGACATGATACTATACATAGAGAATCCTAAAACTGCCACCAGAAAACTGCTAGAGCTAATTAATGAATATGGTAAAGTTGCAGGTTACAAAATTAATGCACAGAAATCTCTTGCATTCCTATACACTAATGATGAAAAATCTGAAAGAGAAATTATGGAAACACTCCCATTTACCATTGCAACAAAAAGAATAAAATACCTAGGAATAAACCTACCTAGGGAGACAAAAGACCTGTATGCAGAAAACTATAAGACACTGATGAAAGAAATTAAAGATGATACCAACAGATGGAGAGATATACCATGTTCTTGGATTGGAAGAATCAACATTGTGAAAATGAGTATACTACCCAAAGCAATCTACAGATTCAATGCAATCCCTATCAAATTACCAATGGCATTTTTTACGGAGCTAGAACAAATCATCTTAAAATTTGTATGGAGACACAAAAGACCCCGAATAGCCAAAGCAGTCTTGAGGCAAAAAAATGGAGCTGGAGGAATCAGACTCCCTGACTTCAGACTATACTACAAAGCTACAGTAATCAAGACAATATGGTACTGGCACAAAAACAGAAACATAGATCAATGGAACAAGATAGAAAGCCCAGAGATTAACCCACGCACCTATGGTCAACTAATCTATGACAAAGGAGGCAAAGATATACAATGGAGAAAAGACAGTCTCTTCAATAAGTGGTGCTGGGAAAACTGGACAGCCACATGTAAAAGAATGAAATTAGAATACTCCCTAACACCATACACAAAAATAAACTCAAAATGGATTAGAGACCTAAATATAAGACTGGACACTATAAAACTCTTAGAGGAAAACATAGGAAGAACACTCTTTGACATAAATCACAGCAAGATCTTTTTCGATCCACCTCCTAGAGTAATGGAAATAAAAACAAAAATAAACAAGTGGGACCTAATGAAACTTCAAAGCTTTTGCACAGCAAAGGAAACCATAAACAAGACGAAAAGACAACCCTCAGAATGGGAGAAAATATTTGCAAATGAATCAACGGACAAAGGATTAATCTCCAAAATATATAAACAGCTCATTCAGCTCAATATCAAAGAAACAAACATCCCAATCCAAAAATGGGCAGAAGACCTAAATAGACATTTCTCCAAAGAAGACATACAGACGGCCACGAAGCACATGAAAAGATGCTCAACATCACTAATTATTAGAGAAATGCAAATCAAAACTACAATGAGGTATCACCTCACTCCTGTTAGAATGGGCATCATCAGAAAATCTACAAACAACAAATGCTGGAGAGGGTGTGGAGAAAAGGGAACCCTCTTGCACTGTTGGTGGGAATGTAAATTGATACAGCCACTATGGAGAACAATATGGAGGTTCCTTAAAAAACTAAAAATAGAATTACCATATGACCCAGCAATCCCACTACTGGGCATATACCCAGAGAAAACCGTAATTCAAAAAGACACGTGCACCCGAATGTTCATTGCAGCACTATTTACAATAGCCAGGTCATGGAAGCAACCTAAATGCCCATCAACAGACGAATGGATAAAGAAGTTGTGGTACATATATACGATGGAATATTATTCAGCCATAAAAAGGAACGAAATTGAGTCATTTGTTGAGAAGTGGATGGATCTAGAGACTGTCATACAGAGTGAAGTAAGTCAGAAAGAGAAAAACAAATATCGTATGTTAATGCATGTATGTGGAACGTAGAAAAATGGTACAGATGAGCCAGTTTGCAGGGCAGAAGTTGAGACACAGATGTAGAGAATGGACATATGGACACCAAGGGGGGAAAACTGCGATGAGGTGGGGATGGTGATGTGCTGAATTGGGCGATTGGGATTGACATGTATACACTGATGTGTATAAAACTGATGCCTAATAAGAACCTGCAGTATAAAAAAACAAACAAAACAACTAATGCTAAACTTTTATTGGGTTATTTGTATGGAAATATGTTAATATAAATGTTTCAGACATTACATGAAATTTCTAAAAATCTTATATTTGTATTTGTATGGAAATATGTATGGAAATATGTTAATATAAATGTTTCAGACATTACATGAAATTTCTAAAAATCTTATATTTGTATTTGTATGGAAATATGTATGGAAATATGTTAATATAAATGTTTCAGACATTACATGAAATTTCTAAAAATCTTATATTTGTATTTGTATGGAAATATGTATGGAAATATGTTAATATAAATGTTTCAGACATTACATGAAATTTCTAAAAATCTTATATTTGTATTTGTATGGAAATATGTATGGAAATATGTTAATATAAATGTTTCAGACATTACAGGAAACGTCTAAAAATCTTATATGTTCTGGTATAATGTTATAAGTAATAATCCTAGTTATTACTTTAAAATGTATATCTCAGAAATAACTAATTTTCTTGTCAACTGCATTATTATGAACTTTCATCCAATCTTTAACCATGGTCATTTTTAAGTCTTTTGTCATTTACAGACAGTTCTGGGTGTACTCTGATGATTTTGCAAATATGTTCCTATAAAAGAGTTTCATCTTCAAGAAATTCATGGAAAAGACTCTGACAAGTACAGGTTTCTGGTAACTGACTGTACTGCTGAACTGAATGAATAAGCATTTTCAGAACTCTAATGAAAAACTGACGAACTCATAAAAGTGCTAACAAAAGATCAAGATGAAAAAAAAGAAATTAATTACATGGGACTGAGTGAACTGATGAGGATGAGTATAATTTTTGTGACTTTCTGTCTGAATTAAAAAAAAAAATCCCACAAGGACTCAGAGGAAAAGAATATACAAATCAATTTTCACTGCAAAGTAAAGGAGCTGTTACAGTGGAGGATTACTGGACTGAATGTCAATATTATGACATAGTATAAGTGTGTTTCATGTTTGGTAATTGCAATCATTGTTGCTTTTGTTGTGGTCATCCATGTACAATGCTTGGTGTCAGTCTATCTATCTCTTGTAAAAATAAAATACAGTGTGTGTGTGTGGAAAAAAAAAAAAAAAATCTTCCAACAAACAAAAGCCCAGGTTTCACAAGAGAATTCTATCAAACATTTAGAGAAGACCTAACACCTATCGTTCTCAAACACTTCCAAAATATAGCAGAGGGAGGAACACTCCCCAAGTCATTCTATGAGGCCACCATCACCCTGATACCAAAACCAGACCAAGATGTCACAAAGAAGGAAAACTACAGGCCAATATCACTGATGAACCTAGATGCAAAAATCCTCAACAAAATACTAGCAAACAGAATCCAGCAGCACATTAAAAGGATCATACACCATGATCAAGTGGGGTTTATCCCAGGAATGCAAGGATTCTTTAATATAAGCAAATCAATCAATGTGATACACCATATTAACAAATTGAAGGAGAAAAACCATATGATCATCTCAATAGATGCAGAGAAAGCTTTTGACAAAATTCAACACCCATTTATGATAAAAGCCCTGCAGAAAGTAGGCATAGAGGGAACTTTCCTCAACATAATAAAGGCCATATATGACAAACCCACAGCAAACATCGTCCTCACTGGTGAAAAACTGAAACCATTTCCACTAAGATCAGGAACAAGACAAGGTTGCCCACTCTCACCACTATTAGTCAACATAGTTTTCAAAATTTTAGCCACAGCAATCAGAGAAGACAAAGAAATAAAAGGAATCCAAATCAGAAAAGAAGAAGTAAAGCTGTCACTGTTTGCAGATGACATGATACTATACATAGAGAATCCTAAAGATGCTACCCGAAAACTTCTAGAGCTAATCAGTGAATTTGGTAAGGTAGCAGGATACAAAATTAATGCACAGAAATCTCTGGCATTCCTATACACTAATGATGAAAAGTCTGAAAGTGAAATTAAGAAAACACTCCCATTTACCATTGCAAGAAAAAGAATAAAATATCTAGGAATAAACCTACCTAAGGAGACAAAAGACCTGTATGCAGAAAATTATAAGAAACTGATGAAAGAGATTAAAGAGGATACAAATAGATGGAGAGATATACCATGTTCTTGGATTGGAAGAATCAACATTGTGAAAATGACTCTACTACCCAAAGCAATCAACAGATTCAATGCAATCCCTATCAAACCACCACTGGCATTTTTCACAGAACTAGAACAAAAAATTTCACAATTTGTATGGAAACACAAAAGACTAGCCAAAGCAATCTTGAGAACGAAGAATGGAGCTGGAGGAATCAGGCTCCCTGACTTCAGACTATACTACAAAGCTACAGTAATCAAGACAATATGGTACTGGCAGAAAAACAGAAACATAGATCAATGGAACAGGATAGAAAGCCCAGAGATAAACCCACGCACATATGGTCACCTTATATTTGATAAAGAGGCAAGACTGTACAGTGGAGAAAAGACAGCCTCTTCAATAAGTGGTGCTGGGAAAACTGGACAGCTACATGTAAAAGTATGAAATTAGAACACTCCCTAACACCATACACAAAAATAAACTCAAAATGGATTAAAGACCTAAAGGTAAGGCCAGACACTATCAAATTCTTAGAGGCAAACATAGGCAGAACACTCTATGACATAAATCACAGCAAGATTCTTTTTGACCCAGCTCCTAGAGAAATGGAAATAAAAACAAAAATAAACAAATGGGACCTAATGAAACTTAAAAGCTTTTGCACAGCAAAGGAAACCATAAACAAGACCAAAAGACAACCCTCAGAATGGGAGAAAATATTTGCAAATGAAGCAACTGGCAAAGGATTAATCTCCAAAATTTACAAGCAGCTCATGCAGCTCAATATCAAAAAAACAAACAACCCAATCCAAAAATGGGCAGAAGACCTAAATAGACATTTCTCCAAAGAAGATATACAGATTGCCAACAAACACATGAAAGAATGCTCAACATCATTAATCATTAGAGAAATGTAAATCAAAACTACAATGAGATATCATCTCACAACAGTCAGAATGGCCATCATCAAAAAATCTAGAAACAATAAATCCTGGAGAGGGTGTGGAGAAAAGGGAACCCTCTTGCACTGTTGGTGGGAATGTAAATTGATACAGCCACTATGGAGAACAGTATGGAGGTTCCTTAAAAAACTAAAAATAGAACTACCATACGACCCAGCAATCTCACTACTGGGCAGATACCCTGAGAAAACCATAATTCAAAAAGAGTCATGTACCAAAATGTTCATTGCAGCTCTATTTACAATAGCCAGGACATGGAAGCAACCTAAGTGTCCATCATTGGATGAATGGATAAAGAAGATGTGGCACATATATACAATGGAATATTACTCAGCCATAAAAAGAAATGAAATGGAGGTATTTGTAATGAGGTGGATGGAGTTAGAGTCTGTCATACAGAGTGACGTAAGTCAGAAAGAGAAAAACAAATACAGTATGCTAACACATATATATGGAATCTAAGGGGGAAAAAAAGGTCATGAAGAACCTAGGGGCAAGACGGGAATAAAGACACAGACCTACTAGAGAATGGACTTGAGGATAGGGGGAGGGGGAAGGCTAAGATGTGACAAAGTGAGAGAGTGGCATGGACATATATACACTGCCAAACGTAAAATAGATGGCTAGTGGGAAGCAACCGCATAGCACAGGGAGATCAGCTCGGTGCTTTGTGACCACCTAGAGGGGTGGGATACGGAGGGTGGGAGGGAGGGAGATGCAAGAGGGAAGAGATATGGGAATATACGTATATGTATAACTGATTCGCTTTGTTATAAAGCAGAAACTAACACACCATTGTAAAGCAATTATACTCCAATAAAGATGTTAAAAAAAAAAAAGATTTCCCAGGTGATTCCAATGTAAATGAAAGTTTGGGAACCACTGCATTTTGTGGCTCAGGATGTGATGCAGAAGGAGATACACAATGCCCCCATGATATGCTATTACCTAACAATCTCTAAATCTAACTAAATATTTGTTAGAGATATGAGGAATAGAGAAAGATGTTAAACAATGACACTATAAGGAAAGAATTAGAAATCCAAAGTGTGGGATATTCCAGGGGGGAAAAATGACGCCTTTATCAACAAACAAATGGCATCTTTAAAAATGTGGGTATGTGTGACCTGGTTGGGGGGTGGGGGAGGAGGGAAGAGGGCCTTTCTTAAAATATACCTTGAAGAGCTGTGCTTCTGGCTATAAAGGAGTAACTTGTATGAGATTAATCCACCCACAGAAAACAATTATAATGTTGCATGAAAAAAAATGATATTAGCTATTTGAAAGCATTGCAGAACCACCAAGGCAGCCAGGATTCAAGCAGCCTATATTCTGCAGAGAAAGAAAGCCCTTTGACATGAGCCCTATTGTTAGGGCAGCTTTTTGTCCTAAGGGTGTTAGTAATTTGCATTGCAGGAGAGTAGACCAGGTAGAAAATAGCAACCTATAGCTTGCAACAGTTTCTCTGAGTTGAAGAGACAAAAGCTGAAGTTAAGGGCTTCAGAAGCAGCAGCTAGGACTTAAGGGGCTCAGATTTCTGATAAAGGGAGACCATAGAGGAGTAAGCCCAACATTCGCAATGCAATTTCCCTTCAAGACATCTGCTACACGTGTGGAGTAAGAGGCCAAGCAACCCAGCAAAAATCAATTGCAAAGAGACTAAAAATCCAAGGAGGAATTTTCTTAGTTTAACAGTGTTGGGGAGACAAAAATTGGAAGTTAGGACCTGCTAAGGACAAAAGGCTATGGTAAACACCACAGAAGTTCAGGTGAGAAACCGTAAGGGCCAGAGTTGTTAGGACAAAAGGGAAACAGACCAGGCACAGCTTTGGGGAAAAAAATCTTCAATTCTTGATTAGATCAACATGACTTGCTCAGTATCCACCTGCCAGATAGTAACATCTCTCTGGAAGAAGAAAACAAATTCCACATGAAAGGAAATACTTTTCTTCAGTATAGAGGTAGTTATTTGGGCAGAAGAAGAAGTTCCCAGATGAATGCACAGAATGCAGGATGGAATGAAGAGTAAAATGGGTGGTAAAATCTAAATAAATATTGATTGTTTAACAAAAATGTCTTGGCATGGGGTTGAATTACTTGGCAACAGTAATACAGAAGACGGAATCATAGTGGCAAATGAATGTATTATAAGTTTCCTGCATCTGAAATAAATACTTAAAAGACTGTCAAAAGGTTATTTTTTGGTGGTCAAAAAATATAAACTTTCACTTACAAAATAAGTCATGGCGATGTAATGTACAAGCATGGTGACTATAGTTAATAATACTGTATTGTATATGTGAAAGTTGCTAAGAGAGTAGATCTTAAAAGTTCTCACCACAAGAGAAATATTTATAACCATGTGTGGCAATAGATGTTGACTAGACTTACTGTGGTGATCATTTTGCAATATATACAAATATCAAATCATTAAGTTGTACACTTGAAACTAATTTAATGTTATAAATCAATTATATCTCCATTAAAAAAGATTTAAGACTGGATTAATAAAACAAAAAATACGAGACAAACGTTAAATAAAGATTACACAGAAAGAAGTAAAACTGTCTTCATTTACAGATGACATGATCATGTATGCAGAAAAGCTTTAAAATCTACAAAAAGGCTACCAGAACTAATAAACGAATTCGGAAAGTCAAATGATACAAGGTCAAAACTCATTACTATTTCTAACACCAGCAATGAACAACTGGAAAATAAAACAAAGTACAATTCCATTTATTATGCCATCCCAAAACATGAAATACATGCAAAACCTTTGTACGGAAACCTATAAAACACTGTAGAAAGAAATTAAAGAGCTCAATAAATGGAAAGATATAGCATATTCATGGATTGAAGGATTCAATATTGTCAAAATGGGATTTCTCTCAAAAATCAATCTAAAGTTTAAATGCAATCCAAATCAAAATCCCAGCAGGACTTGCTGTAGAAATTGACAAACTGATTCTAAAATTTATATAATATGAAACGCAAATGAATAAAAGAGCCAAGGCAATTTTAATAAAGAAGTACAGAGTTGGAGAACTCACACTACTTGATTTTAAGACTGACTATAAAGCCACACTAATCAAAACAGTGTGTTATTAAGGAAAGGATACATAAGTGAATCAAGAGAACAGATCGGGAGTCCAAAAACAGACTCCCACATAAATGGTCAATTTATTTTTGACAAAGATGCCAAGGTAATTCAATGAGGGAGGAGAGTATCTTTTAGATACTAGGGCTAAAACAACTGGATACCATACTGGGGGGGTGGGGGAAGTGGCAGAATGCTGACCCTTACTTTATACCATACATAAATATTCCATCAAAATAGATCATAGACCAAACTTTTAGAAGATATCATAGGAAAAAAATCTTTGCAACCTTGGCGTACACGAAGATTTCTTAGAAAGGAACTAAAAGCATAGTCATAATTAAAAACTGCTTTTTATAAGCCATTGACATATAAGAGAACATCTGCAACATACATATCTGACAAAGGACTTGTATGCAGAATACATAAAGAGCTCCTAAAATTCAGAGGGAAAAAAGAGGCAAAGATTTGAAGATTCTTCACAAAAGAGGTTATACAGATGGCAAATAAGTACATGTAAACATTGACAATATCATTAGTTATCAGGAGATACAAATTAAAACTGCAGTGTGATAATAGTTCAATTAAAATTTAAAAGAGTGACCTTCCCAAAGGTTGGCAAGGATGTAAAACGATTGGAATGCTCATAAATGGATGGTGTGAATATAAAATGGCACAACCACTTTGGAGAACAGTTATATTGTTTCTTTAAAATTTTACACGTACATAATGTACAACTCAGACACTTCACTCTCAGGTATTTATTTATCTAAGAGAAATGAAAATATGCCCACATAAATATCTGTACCACAAGCAGTTTTATTCATAATAAGCCAAACCTGTAAACAATCCAAATATAAACCAACAATGAATGAATACACAAAATGAATAAATAGACAAAATGGGGACTGCCTATATAATAGAATAGTCCTGAGCAATGAAAAGAAACAAACTACTAATACATGCAACCACACAACCAAATCATTATACTCCCTGAAGGAAGCCAGACACAAAAGAGTACGTATCATATGACTTAATTTATTAAAAATTCTAGAAAATGCAAAATAATCCCTAGTGACAGAAAATAAATTAATAGTTGCCTGAAAGCTGGGACTGTGGGGAGGGAATGGCTACAGTGTGACATGAGGAAACTTTTCAGGGCAATAGAAATGTTCTGTATCTTAATTGTGGTGGTGGTTTCACGGGTGCATCCCTCTTTTAAAACTCACTGAACTACACATTTTAAGTGAGCACAGTTTATTACATATAAATTATACCTCAGTTGAGTTTTTTAAAAGATTTCCCCCAAAGCAACCAGACCAAAAAGCTGATATTCTGTATGAATCCACTCATATGAAGTAAAAAAACAGGCAAAATCAATCCATGGTAATAGAACAGTAGCTATCTTGGAGGGCAGGTGCACACATAATGACTGGGAAACTTCTGGGGTGCTAGTGATGTGCGCTATATTTATCTGAGTAGTAGTTACATGGGCTGTTCATTTTCTAAGCATTCATCAAGCACTTAATTTGGGTACTTTTGCTATATTTCTATTACTTTGATAAACAAATAAAAAGTAGGGGGCTGTTAGAAATTAACAGGCACAGCAACCAAATGCAATGGGTGGATATTGTATAGCTTGTGATTTGAAAAACTCAACTGAAAAAAATTTTAGAGGGAATGGAGGAAAATTGAACATGGACTATTTATTAGATATTAAAGAATCATCATTAATTTCATTGTATGTGTACTATAGTTACCGCCCTTATCTGTTAAAGAAACATTAAAAAAAAGTACTTATAGGTGAAATGGTATGAAATGAAATGGTATGAATAGGATTCATTTTAAAGTATTTCAGGAAAATATATATGTAGTTATTTCCATTTTTTAAAAAGTAAAAGAAATGTAAAGTGAGGGTGAAGTTCAGGGATGCGGCAGAGAGTCAGAGAGGGTGTACAGATATATAACATGCCTATGACCAAAATCCTATTATTTGCACTCTGAAGATTCAGAGTGCAAATAATAGGATTATTTTGATGTGAAAACATTCACATCAAAATGGCTGCATCAAAATGTCGTGCTTCAGAACACACATAGCAAGAAATTTCTCAGGGGCCCAGAAACAAGACAAGCAGGAATAGAATGAAATTTAAAAGAGTTCAATTAGGTTCTGAATGACAGCCAGGCAGATATATGATGACAAACAGTGGCCTTCCTTCCTGTGGAGACTGATCTATTTTGAGCCCAAAGTGAGGAAAGTGAGTGCATATTATCCAGGGTATTTCACCACTGTTCTTCTGGTCCCTAGTTATCTCCATCTGAGAAGCCTACCCAGGTATTGGAAGGGGGAGAATAAAACAGGAGGCAGAAAACAGATGCTGATGGTATCAGTCAGAATCCCAGCAGACAGAAGTCACATTCATCTGCAACTTTGAAGACAATTAAATGAAGGAACTACTTTCAGAGGTGCAGGTAGGGTTACAAGTTAAGGATGCTGAGACACCTGGGACTAGCTGCAGCATGATGCCTTTACCTCCCTGAACCTAAAAGAGCAAAGGGAGGAAATGTGTCACCAGAGCCTGGTGAGATAAAGGAGGCTGCGGCTACCACCATGAGCTGAAGTCATGGAGGGATAGAGATCTTGCAGGAAATAACGATGAGAAAGGCAGGCTACAGAGAGAAGAAATACCCTCCCACCTCTCTCTCTCTCTTCCCATCGCCTGATCTCTTTCCAGGCTCTCCCAGTGACCAAAACAAACTGGAAGCCACAGTCATGGGAGCTCAGGTGACGCATTCTACAGAGGTCAGTCTCCTGTCATGAAGCAGGGCAGAGAAGGTTGTCTAATAGACTACCAGCACACTCTTCCAATGGATTACATAAGGTCTTCAAGTCTGCAAAGAGAACTGATGGCCATTTGATAAAATCTCTAATTCAGTTGAACCTATGGCTTTAGATACTTAGTTAAAATGGGAATATTTCCAAGCATTTTATACAAGGCCCGAGAACGAGTAATCAAAGATCATTTCACAATATACACACAGAGCATTTGGTTAAGTAGCCACTCCTGCTCAGACTTGGACTTGTAAAATAAAAACTTTCCTTCTATATAAAACATTTCCAAACTAAATGGACAGAAAAGTAGAGAAACCTGGTTGTATTTTCCATGGAGCTTTAACCATCATTCTATTAAAGAAAATTCAGAGCCAAGTCACCAACGGTGGAAACCCAACTCCAAGGACAGATGGGGAAGAGCATCACCTTGTGAGGCTAAGGATGGAATCCTTATTCTGGCCAGTTAGGCCTTATGGACTGTCCTTTCCCTGCCTACCCATGGGCAGCTCCCACCACTGCCCCCCTTACTCTCCAGGGGTGTGGGGGCCTTTCTTGGCTAGTGATGCCAGCTCTGCTTCCTCCCACCTCCGGCTTTGCATCTGCGGCTTCCTCTACCCTTAACATGCTTCCCTCCCTTCTCTTGTTAACTCCTACTCCCATCTCATCTCAACTCTCACTTCCCATGGAAAGGTTTTCCAACATCCCTGATGAGGTCAAAAACCCTAAGGCATGCTTCTGTAACACCCAGAACCTTTCCTTCATGGAAGCACTTTCACATACTTTGGTATGACTGTCTGTCTACCCGGCTGAAGCGTTAGCTCCACATGGTAAGGACTGTGTGTGCCTTTGTATGCCATCATATTTTCAGGACCTCATGTACTAGCTCATGGGAGGTACCCAATTATGGATGAATGAACGAGTCTTCACTACAAGAGAAATTTTTCCATTCAAGGGGTAGTCTGAATTTTGTTTTATCCTTTTAATAAACAACACAATTTTAGGGTTATTTTCTCCCAGAACTAAATTACAGGGGACTCTCAATTAGCTGATAGTTCCCCACCCCACTTTTTTTCTTATATCCCTTATAAGAATATAATATTTAATGAGGGTTTTTAAAAAAATAATGTATAAATTATGCTTAGGATTCATATATATCCAACTTAATCTCATAGTCCATAATTTGTATAACTGCTGCTCTAAGAAATTACTTATAAGTATTCCAGGAAAGAAAAAAACCACATATTCTGGGACCTATTTACTAATGCATGAAGGTAACCACACAATTCTTTAAGGGTTTTCAACAAGAGTTGAAACCCAAAGGACTTTAGAAATCTCAGTTATCTAGAATGAGTGGATTTACTCTGAATAACTGAGGTTTTATTGGAACTCAAACCCAGTTTAAAAAAAGGTCTTACGGGAATAAAGACACAGACCTACTAGAGAATGGACTTGAGGATATGGGGAGGGGGAGGGGTGAGATGTGACAGGGTGAGAGAGTGTCATGGACATATATACACTACCAAATGTAAAATAGATAGTTAGTGGGAAGCAGCCCCATAGCACAGGGAGATCAGCTCGGTGCTTTGTGACCACCTAGAGGGGTGGGATAGGGAGGGTGGGAGGGAGGGAGATGCAAGAGGGAAGAGATATGGGAACATATGTATATGTATAACTGATTCACTTTGTCATAAAGCAGAAACTAACACACCACTGTAAAGCAATTATACTTCAATAAAGATGTTTTAAAAAAAAAGAAAGCCTTAAAATTTTGACTCTCATGGTAAGCAACAAATTCTTCTACAATTTGAACACTTAAATGCCTCTTTTATGGCTAATAAATTTGGTCAAATTTCCATTTTGTTTTATGCCCAATTCAAAATCTATTTGTCACATGTGTCGGGAGCTACGTACTTGTGTATTCTGTCTGGTACCTTATTTATCTCTGAATCCCCATAAAGCTTAGCCAAGTGGATTGCACTTAGACACACTCAGAAAGGGTGTAGTGAATGAATGACAGGAGAGTAGAAAAGGGAGCTGACATTTGTTGAACACATTATGTGGTAGCTGCTGTGCAAGGAGTTTTAATAATAACAGCAATGACAAAGCTTAGTAACTTTTATATCACAGGCGCTGTGCTAATGCAGCATATACACATTAACCCATGGTCCTCCCAAAATCTAATGAGATAAGTTATTTTGCTCAGACAGAGAGATGAAGTAATTTGTTGAAGGCTACACAGCCCAATATCAGGTAGAATGAAGAAGAGCTGCTCTTAGCTTATCAGGGGGTGATGAACCTAGAATGCCATCCAACCTCTCTAAGTTCTGATGTTGCATCCAAATAAGTTCTGGCAATCTCTGCAGCAAAATTTGGTAAATGTTGTTATAAATTAAGAAACTGGACTTGAAATACCAAGAAGATTTCCCACGGTTAATCATCCAATAAATAATGGAGCAGTATATTTAAACCTTGGTTAGCCTAACTCCATGCTTACTTACACACATGGACAGTTGGATGTTGTCATAATAGTTATTTTAAAGCATTTAACACTAACCCCAAATTCTGCTTGTATTTGGACAATTTTCATACATTTTACTATCGGTTGTTTGGATTCTCCCAAGGTTAAAGAAATTAAAGGACAGGAGAGCTCTTCCTTGTGCTGCTTCTGTTATAAGCTGGCTTTGCTCTCTCTGGATCTGTACCGTCTGGGTATGTATCTAGGAGTCGTGCGTATATCTGGCAGATAGTTAGAGCTCACGCTGAACTCTCTTGGGGAATTTTCATGGACCCTGCAGAGGTTCCCCAGAGGTTCTGGGTTGGTCTCTGTGACACCCTCCCGGGGGTGGGGGAGACTCTGCCTTGGTCCTTGTATGTTGTGGTCTCATAATCCCTTCAGTTACCATAGTGGACTAGACTCAAAATGATTGCTCCTTGCCTCTCTCCTCTGCAGAGTCCAGATCTGGACCCTAGGAAACACTCACATATCTCATGCCCTGACAAAGACTGGGAAAGCAGGCCAGTTCCCAAGCATCAGCCCACCCATCCTGCCACCCACGCAGTTGGCCAGCCTGTCTCTGCCTTGCCTTCCATATTTCTTAGGGTGAGTCAGACCCCAATGTGTGGGCCACTCTAAATTCCTCAGGCTTGATTTAGGCATTGGTCTCCAGGTCCTCCAGCTGTAATAAGTACTATTCTAGTCCTTTTGATGATCCCCTCTAACCTTGGTGTCACAAGACAGTACTCATCACTGTTTCTCCCAAAAGGTGGTGACAACTCACTGCATGACCACAGCTCTCTCCGAAGAAACTTTGTCTCTAATCTCCTCTTGACTCATATATTCTAAAGCCATGGAGCAGGCTCACGACATTCTACATATGGGATAGTTGGTCTTTTGATAGCTAGCTTACAGGTGCCTCAGTGGAAACTGAGACAAGAAGAGACCCATTCTAACATCCTGTTCCCTACCTGGCCCATATATACATGTGTGTATGTGATATTTTATATGCACTTTCTACAACAATTTCAACTAGTTAAGGGTGATATAAGAGCCTTAGCACTCCCTAATTCAACAATAATCTCCAACTTTCACTGATCACGGCTGATTTGGGTGGTGGCCATCATCATAAAAGATATTATAACCAAAAACATACCTTGAGAATTTTCCAATTCATATGTTCTCCGATTAGAAAAAAATAAAACCTACTTGAAATATGTAGACTTAAAATAGCATTCCAACATATTCCTCACACATTAAATTACTCTCAAATTACTAGCTATTGGTGACATTCCTGATAGTGCCCTAGATTTTTCAACTTTTACAAAAGCCCAGATGGTCAGAAAGATCTTTACCAAATTTGGATCATCTTTTTTAATAGAATGATTTTAAGTATTTTTTTTAACAATCAGCTCAGAGTTGTATTTTTAAAAAGCTACTTAGTATTTTCAACTAAGAGAATACGTAATTACCAGAAAAAACTAGCAAATTCCTAGTGCTTATAACCTAAGGTGAGAAATAATGTGGGCCAACAATGTAAAAAATCATATATATATATATATGTATTTTTATACTTTTTAATCACAAAGTGAGAAAAGTGATATTAAATCTAGTTTGTCCATGGTCATCTGAAAGCATTCTGTAAACTGCCTACGTTTAAAAAAATAATTATCTAATAGTTAAGTTATAGGTCTACTCATCATCCTTTACCTTGGGCTGTTGAAAAATAAAAAACTTTACATTTATTCACAATAAAATATAGATACTTCCAGATTCAACTCCATATAAGATTTTTTCATCTATTTATGCTCAAGGATCTACAACGACTAGATTAATGAGCCAAAAAGTACATTTTAAAGATTCTCTAAAAGGACTTTATGAAAAGTAGAATTTGATTATGTTTTGGGAGGAAAATTTCTTTAACCTAGAGGGAGTCAACAAATATGAAATCAGGAAAAAATATTCAGGTTTTTGAAAGGAAAAGAACCTCACCAATGATCTTAGACGGTGGCTGGGTGTAGGGGTGAAATTACTTAATTACTCAGAATAATTAAAGCTAGAGGGTAAAGGTGGGAGAAAAAAACGTAAAATAATCATTTCACTCACTTCACCTGGCCTTAATTTAAATTAGAACACTTTCCACCCCTGCATTGCTCCAAACAATTTACCAAAAAAGAAAAATAATAGAGGAAAATATCCTTTTTAAGTAACCCAGAGCGCATATAGCAAAAACTGCAATGTTATCATTCAGCAATTATGATGATCTAGTTTATTTTTTAAATAGCTCAGCATTGCACATGCTCACGAAGTGGTCCTAGGTGCAGCAAGAGCTCTTCGTTTAACGCCAACACTGATTTTCCCAGCAGCTTTCCTCTGCCACCTCTAATCTTTCATTCATAACCCTATGTGGCCCTCCATAGAAATACCCCTTTAGGCATGAACACCCAGGAAAACACCTCCCCCTGCCCCCCTGTGGAGAGGCATGTAAAAGAGTCCAGTATCTTTACTTTCTGCAGAAGAAGGCAGAAAATATTTCTTTTAGGGTAGCCATCCAATACCTGAGTGTTTTAATACTCCACAGCAGGTAATTTAATTTATTTTTAGGAAGGATGAGAACTAAAAGCAGCACAAAGAGTAATAATGAATCAGGGGTTAGAATTTTCTCCAAAGTTATAAACTATAGACATAAACTCCTGAAATCAGGAAGGGCCTCAGCAATGAGGAAATCATATTGCAAAGAGGGAAATGAGAGAGACGGGAAGTGACGTGCCCACAGCCTCCTAGAAGAATGGTTTCTGGGGCTTCCCTGGTGGTGCAGTGGTTGAGAATCTGCCTGCTAATGCAGGGGACACGGGTTCGAGCCCTGGTCTGGGAAGATCCCACATGCCACGGAGCAGCTGGGCCCGTGAGCCACAACTACTGAGCCTGCGCGTCTGGAGCCTGTGCCCCGCAACGGGAGGGGCCGCGATAGTGAGAGGCCCGCGCACCACGATGAAGAGCGGTCCCTGCACCGCGATGAAGAGTGGCCCCCACTTGCCGTAACCAGAGAGGGCCCTCGCACGAACCGAAGACCCAGCACAGCCAAAAATAAAGAAATAAATAAATAAAGTAGCTATAAAAAAAAAAAAAATTAAAAAAGAATGGTTTCTGACCCCTCAGTCGAGGGCTCTTTCCACGACCGCACTTTTTCCTTTGCCCTCTCCTTCTGCCCCTTGATCTCTCTGGCAAATGCTCAAAGCCTCACTTAAAACAGTCCCCTAACAAGGGCTTGCCAAGGGAAGGCAAAGTTTGAGATACAGAGTCCAATTACCTGCCTCTGATTGCTGGATAACTCAAGTCTTCTGGAAACTGACTCCAGCAGCATGTGTTATTTATTTACATCCAACCCTTGTTCTAAAAATAACTGGACATGTTTTGCTGAAATACACGAAACACAACAAGCTAAAAATAAATACAATGGGGAATTATCACAAAGGGGGGAAAAGGATAGGAAAATCTAGCCTATTAAAAGCACCAATGGTGGGATCTTGTGGAAAGGGTAACAAAGTATCGATGTTCCAAAAGCAATCTCCTGGAGAAACTGTCTTATACCAAGAAAGCAACTTATATAACTGGTGGCTTAATAGCAAATATTACAAGCAATGCAATAATAGTGACCCATCAGAAGTAAGTTGCGGATCAAAATGAAATGTTAGTAAGAGTTTGTGGGGAGGGATGAGGCACAAATTTTCCTTTTAATGTCTTAATATGCAGGTTTTGGATTTCTGAAGCAAGTCATTCCTGAGCCTTGCAAGGTTAGAAAGAGAAAAAAATGGAAGTGAGAGGAAAGAGGAGAGAATTACAGAGTAGGGGGAGGCAGAGGGAACCACGACAGGATGATGTCAACCTAGGCATCATCTGTTAAAGCACCAAAAATAATTTATCGCATAATTGGAGGCTCAAATTCATACCTGAACTTGAACTCAATTGCATTTTTGTTATGTTATAATGCAATATAGTGTATAGCAATTGGCTCAGAATTTAAAATTAGAGTCCAATTACCTGTGTAAGGGAATCATAAATCCAACTTGTATTTTTCTAACAGGGTTAACAACTCATGATGCCTGCTTAAACTCGGGAAAATCTATTTTCTGAGCTTAAGAACAATTGCACATTGGTATTTTTTCACCCTGGTCTACTGCCCCAGGTGGATATAGTGACTGGGGGAGGGTAGAAGCCTAAGGCAAAACTAACAAACACAGAGCATTGAATATGCTCAAAACGCCAACCACACGCAGGGGAAACCGGAGTGGGAGCACTTACATGTAATAGGCAGCCAGAACCTGGACACCTGCTATTTGGTGAAGGAGTAAAAGCAAAACACTCCTACTGCTTTTCTAGTCCAGCAAAAATTTCCCTGGAGCTAAAGAGTAAGATGAAATACTAAGTAAGGGGAGAGCTTGAACTCCCGCTAACAGCACACCAGAACCAGGCCTGCCTGACTAAGGTCACAACTGCATGAAGCCCAGAGACTCCCCTCCCAGGGCGGTTTGTTGGCCTTCTGTTCAACTGGAAACATCTGAGGGAACACTGCCTGGAGGGAGGGGGTGGTGGAATAAAGCTGCGGCAATGGCGGCAGAAGTATCAGCAGGAACAGCCTTCATGGACGACAGTTCAGCACTGCAGATGCCTGTGTATGTATCTTATACACACCCAAACACAGATACTACACACACGTGTTATACATTTTGACACTGAAATTCCATTTCCATGAAATTCTGCTTGAGAAACAATTGAACCAGGTTGCAAAGATATACATACAAGGTTCCTCATATCAGCATTGCTTCTAAGAGCCAGAGTTGGAAGCAGACTAAAAGTCCATCAAAGGGGATGATTTACGTAAATTTAAGCATTTCACCCTACAGAGTAATACTGTGCTGGAAATATAGATGATGATGTAAAATTCTATGGACATGGCACACTGTAAGATAAAATTACAAAAGAGTGTTACTGGATATATCAATTTTGAGTATAGTGCATGTGTATGTGTGCACGGGTGAAGAAGAAAGTCTGGGAGAAAATGCCCTCACATATTAGTCAAGGTCATTACTGTGTGGTGGGATAAATGGTATTCACTTTTTCAAAAACCTTTTCCTGTGGTGTTGGATTTTTGAGGTTTAATTTTATAAAATTGGCAGGTGTTTCTTTCATAATCTGAAAAAAATACTACAGTATTTTCTATTTTTGGATTTTTTTTAAAGTAAGGAGGATAGGAGGAAGAGTAGCAATATATAGAAAAGGCAAAAGCCCACCAGAGCCCACGAGGCTTTCCCTGCACAAAACACTAGCACCTGTCCCAAAACAGTTTCTGTCTTTACACAAAATTCCACTGACTGTACATTTTATTGAGGAGGGGAAACAAATGCACCAAAGCAAATCATCTGTCCACCTTACCTTTTTTCCTTCTGTGGGAAAAAGAATCTCGGTCTGTACTATGCTTCTGAGAGCAAATGATGTCCCTCCAAGACCCAAAATACAGCTAGAAACCTCGGCAACTGTGCCTTTTACACCGGGCTTGTTGGTTCCTCTGTTTTCTCACCTTCCAAATGGACATGTAAAACTGTTACTTCACAAAGTCAAGGTGCTCTTTTTAAAGCACAGAAAATACCAAAGAAACATACCAATTAGAACACATGCTTCTCACTGAGTCATTTCTGTATCTTAGTTTCATTTGCTCTATATGCCAGGGTAAGATATCTGCAAAGTCATAGCAAAAGAACTAGAAGGACTTCTGAGACCATCCAGTTCAATGCCCACATTTTTCACAAGAGAAAGCTCAGACCAGTCACCAAGTGAGTCAGGCAGGACTAAAACCGAGGGTCTGCCTCCCAGTCTGCTGTTTATCACTCATCTCTAATTTCAGTCAAAGATGCAGCTGTGTTTCCCCTTTCTAGAGAATCTGAATATTTCTTTAGCTAATGTTGACATAAATCAGACTTTGTGAGATAGAGAAACAGAGAGCAAAGTAACATAATACACCAGCTAGCTCTTCCAGATGCATCTGAGAGAGAGTTTCAATAATGGAAAACACTTCATACATAGCTTTATACAGTCCACTCGGTTCTGTGACAGAAAAGGGTAAAAAGTTCAGGGGGAAAAACCATATGGGTCATCTGGTGACATTTTTTAAAAGTCTACTTTCAGAAGCGCATGATTTAAAGTGTTTTTCCCCTTAAAACCAAGCATATTCACTATAAAACACCTGGAAAATACAACAAAATATTAATGAGCAGAAAAAGGAAACATATCATATAATTCTACCAACAAAAAGACAACCACCGTTAAAATTTTAGGATAGTTCCTTCTAGTTTTTTTTTTGTTGTTCCTTTTTGAATGGTTGAGATCTTCATACATATACCATTTCCAGATTTTCTTTTCACCTAAATTACACCTAAGTGTTTTAATAGTTCATTAACAACTTATAAGCATCATTTTAATGTATGAACAGTATTTTGTGGTATAGATATGCCAAATTTTATACTTTTTTTCTTTATGTATGTTATTTAGGGGTTTTCTAGTATACATAATACTATAATGAGAATTTGAAAAATAAACTGTGATCTTAATTTTCTGATTATTTTCTTAACTTTAATTCCTAAAATGAGGTTAAATATTATAAACATTTTAAAGTACCTGAAAGTTGGTACCAAATTTTGTTTTTTTTACCAAAGGTATATAAAAGTTCCTATCTTATAGTGCTTTTTCAATAATTACCAAATTTTAAGTCTTTGTTAATTTTATAGGTGACACAGATACCTATTTTATTGAATCTCTCTGTCATTGAACAGTATCATATATTCATTACACATTGTGTTTCTCATTTGAAACATCTATTCTTGAGGTCTCTGCCCATTTATCTACTAAGGAAGAAGGGAAAACATTTTGATTGAAGACATCCAATCATGTATTCTTTAATAAATAAAATTAAAATAGAACTTTTAAGCAAGTTAATAGCCTTGCTGAATTCACTAAAGCCTAAGAAAACAAAGACTCCTGGCAAAATCAGTTAAGAGATGTAGAGAAAATAGCACAACACACTTTTTCCCCCTGAGTATATATTATTTGGGCTCCATCAAGTAAGTGATATGTTTGTGCAGCTTTCTGTGACTGCTGATTCCAAGTGTCAGATTAACAAACAGTTGAAAATAAATGAAGAGCTGGAGCATGTGGCATATGAAAATCACAAACTCTCTTTTTAAAAAGAATGTGTTCTGGTTCACACTGGTGTACTAAGAAAATTCATTTACCTCCTCTCTCACCCAAAGTACTTTCTAAATGATACTAAAGGAGCACAAAGGTGTAAACCCATAACCACAAAGAGAACGGGAAGAAGCCATTAGAAGGTGAGTGATTTCAATAAAAGTCTGTTGACTCACAAACCACAGCAAAGGAAACCACAACCCAAAAGGGGGTTTCCACAAAGGAGAAAACAGACCTGCCTGATACTACCCCAGAAAAACTCAGTTTTCAGAAATAGTGGGTAAAACAGAGGGTGGAAGAGTTGGGTAGAGCTGAAAAGCGGGGTACTAATTACAGGTCAGTATATGTAACATAGACTGCCCTCCCTCCTGGCTCTCCATGTGAGCTGGCCTGAAGCCACCACTAGGTTCAAGGCAGTAAAAACGTGTGTGGGGAGAAGTAGGACAGTTATCATGGGTGTTAAAACCTCCCTCTTGCAAGTCAAAATCCCCCCACCCCATTCCCATGCACACACTCTAAACTTTGACCCTTCAAGCACACCATTTACAAGATCAATCCACCTGTAGGAAGGGCTTGCAAACAGCCCTTCTATTACCTCATTCTTTTACATATAACCACAGATCACTGGAAATCTAATACACCAAGAAAGGCCAGCACAGAAAATAAAGTGAGCAAGCAAAATAGCAGAAAACACGACACCATGCAAATAAGACAACTTAGGGAAAAGATACAAACTTAAAAAAGAAAACCTATTTAATACCCTCAAGAATCACTTGAGGATATTTGGTAACTACAAGACAAAAGCAGAGTTATATTTAAAAGGAATAATGAGATTTAAAAAAGATCCCTTGGGAATTACATGATTACTTAAATAAAAAATTCAATAGACAGCTTAATGGCAAACTTTGAGAAATCTCCTAGACTATATACTAAATGTACAATATGTGAGAAAAAATAAGATATATAGATGATTGATCCAGGAGATCTACATGTGGACTAATAGAAGTTTCAGAATGAGAAAAACAAAACTAGAGGGGAGGAAATTATCAAATAAATTATATAAGAAAATTTCCCAGAGCTAAAGGGACACATGAATCTTCAAAGTATAGGAATCTACTCAGTGTCAAGGAGAATGAACTGTGGAATGTTAGAAAACTGAGGTTAAAGAGAAATTCGCAATAGCCTCCTAAAAAGACCCTCCCCCTAAAAAGGTAGCCTACAGAAAAGGAAGGAAGGATCAGAATAACATCAGATTCATCAGCAGCACTGTTGGATGCTAAAAGATAGCAGTGAAAATGATTTTCGATACAAAAGTCCTATTCCCAAACTATCAATCATGTTTGAGGGCAAAATGAAAAACTGCAAGCTTGCAAGGACTCAGTTTACCTCCCATTCACTCTTTCTTGGACAGTTACTAGCAAAATTCGGAGGTAAGTCAAAGAGAGAAAGCCCACTGGATCCAGCAAATGGTAAATCCAACTCTGGAGAGCAATATGGGAATCTCAGGCTAATTCTATCCAGCAGGTCTAGAAAACAACCTGTCTAAATGAGAGCAAAATTAATGAGAAAGAGGGAGAACCAATAGAAGAGAAAGTGCAAGTACGAGTTTTGGAAAACCTGAAGATATGATGGAGGCACACACTCAGGAAAGGCAAGAGGACATCAGAAATTCCAGTAAAATCAAGCACAGATAACTTTATAAGAAAGACTTAAAATATATATCACACACACTGAAAGATGGCATGATTTTGACAAAATGACAGAGGAAGAGAATCCATTTGAAACTGATTCTAGACACAGTCTCCTTTGTGTATCACAGGACTTGTGACACTGAAACCATAGAAACCACTTGGGTGTGCAGTAAATAATTTAGCAAAGGGATTTCCCTGGTGGTGCAGTGGTTATGAATCCACCTGCCAATGTAGGGGACACGAGTTTGATCCCTGCAATGAAGACCCAACACAGCCAAAAATAAATAAATAAATTTATTAAAAAAATAATAATTTAGCGAAGTCCTGATGATGCAAATCCTTTTCATTATAGTCAACTTTGGAAAAGTCACAAAGAAAGACCTCTCTGGTGACAGAGCAAATGTAAATTAAACTTGACAATGCAAAAATAATGGTACAACTGAATGAGAACTGAAAGTGGAAGAGGGAAAAGAATAGTGAAGAATGGGGTATGAACGCTCATATCTCATCTATGTTAAGGAGGTAAGAGATGCTGACTAGGTTGACAGACCAGTAAAGAGAGATTTAAATGTGATTTAGAAGTGGCAAGACCAAAGCAACCTAGTGTTAGGTTAGTGTTAGCAACCTAGCAACTTAGGAAGCAACCTAAGTGTCCATCAACAGATGAACGGATAAAGAAGATGTGATTCACACACACACACACACACACACACACACACACACACACACACACACAATGGAATACTACTCAGCCATAAAAAAGAATGAAATTTTGCCATTTGCAACAACATGGATGGACTTGGAGTGCATTATGCTAAGTGAAATAAGTCTGACAGAGAAAGACAAATACTGTATGATATCACTTATACGTGGAATCTAAAAAATAAAACAAACTAGAAAATATAACAAAAAAGTAGGAGACTCACAGATACAGAGAACAAATAGTGGTTACCAGTGGGGAGAGGGAAGGGGGAGGGGCAATATAGGGGTAGGAAATAAGAGGTACAAACTATTACGTATAAAATAAGCTACAAGGATATATTGTACAACACAGGGAAGATAGCCAATATTCTATAATAACTATAAATGGAGTACAACCTTTAAAAATTGTGAATCACTATACTGTACACCTGTAACTTATATAATACTGTATATCAACTACACTTCAATTAAAAAATAAATTAATTGATTAAAAAAAATTATAAAAAAGAAGTGGCAAGACCAATGGAAGTGGAGAATAATGTCATGTTGTTAGTGGGAAAATGTGAAAAGGTGATAGATAAATTCTCTTTCTTAGAAGAAAATCAGTATATAACATGTAAAATTGATAAAAAATTTAATTGGCAATATGGAGATAAAGCCAGGAATGTGTTACAGCAGTTGCATTTAGGGAGGGCAATAAGAAGGGGAAAGGGTAGTTAGTGTTGGGAACTGTTCTTTTTTTTTTTTTTTTTTTAATTTTTTATTTATTTATTTATGGCTGTGTTGGGTCTTCGTTTCTGTGCGAGGGCTTTCTCTAGTTGTGGCAAGCGGGGGCCACTCTTCATCGCGGTGCGCAGGCCTCTCACTATCGCGGCCTCTCTTGTTGCGGAGCACAGGCTCCAGATGCGCAAGCTCAGTAATTGTGGCTCACGGGCCCAGCTGCTCTGCGGCATGTGGGATCTTCCCAGACCAGGGCTCGAACCCGTGTCCCCTGCATTGGCAGGCAGATTCTCAACCACTGCGCCACCAGGGAAGCCGGGAACTGTTCATTTTCATATGTGTTTCTAAACTATTTTATTTGTAAGCCATGTGCTGGTTATTGCTTTCATAAACACAAAACAAAAAAGAAAGTTATGAAAGGAGCAAGTGCACTGTGACAAGCTCTTTTACTAAAAACAAAAATAAATAATTGAGCCTGGATGAAATGTTGTCTTCTGAGTCTCTGGATAACTCTGGAGGAATAGTGAATTTTGTATAACTGGATTTATTTATAAATTTATTTATAAAAAGGAGGGAGCAAATGCAGTGTACGGAAATGAGACACACATTTTTTCCCCAACAGAACAATTAAGCACTCATTAGGACGTAATGACAGGATGACATTCTGGGGTTTGGAGGGTAAGCACATCCCCTTCATTATCAAATCAAAGATTTTCCAGTATCAAGAGGGACTCTTTTCTCTCTCCTGGATTCTCTCTGCACACACCTCCTCCTTCCCCCACCCCACAAGCCCCTTCATGACCTTAAATAAAGATGAAAATTGAACAAAAGGTTCCCTAGTGCTAATTGCATGTTCTCTAATTTCTAATTTCCTCAAGATTGCTGCCTCCTGGCTGTTTCATATTAATATCACCCAAAATGTACAGCAAGTGCACATTTGAATACCCAGCTAGGTACATTTCCCAGAATGTATTTTTGAATGGGTTAGTTGTGGGAAGGTTGGCAAGATACTAGTGACTCGATGATGGTGCAGTAATGTTACCCACAGCCTGGGTAACATTACTGCACCCTGTGTTCACAGAGAAGGCTGGTTCTGAGTTCAATTACAATCGCTAGCAATTTAAATGATAGCTGCTGTGCTATAATCTAAAATAAATTGCTTTTCTCAAGAAGCCATGTAAGCTTTTGTACTGCAACTTAGCAGAGCTGCTGGTTTTATCTCATCTGAAATTCAAACAGGGTAAAAAAGCTGGGCCTCTGAACTCCTGTTTTTACCTCGAATAGCATTCTTCTACATTCTAGGGCTCTCCAAAATTTCTATCCTGGAACTAGGTTTATAGGAAAACAACATTCTATTTCCATTTTTTATGCAAGTCATCATTTGGTTTTTGTTTTTCTATTTCAACCTCACACTTCGGGCTGTTTTAAAAGAACTGTATTACTGGGGGCAAGATTTTTTTCTCCCCATTTTGATGGCTAGAAAGCTTCTCTGCCAACATAGGCCAAGCCAAGCGTGGAGACATCGGCACCCAAATGAATGCATGTACCTCTGAAACTCTGTTCAAATTTACCTCCTTCCCGTCTACCCATGGGAAGAGGAAAGAAACAGCCAGTGCTCAGAATCTGAAGTAGAAATTCTGCCTTTCCCTACCCTCACTTCCCCATTAGTTTTGCCCAGAAGTCCATGGACTCAAGCTCACAACTATTTCCCCTGAGCACATTCAGACCCAGTGCCTCTGAAGGGACACAGCTGTCTCAGCATTTCTCTGATAGAGATGGCTTCTGACCCCTTAGATGTCTTTCCACAAATGCAATTAGAATAGTTCCCAATGTTCACTACATTCTTTCAGATTTAACAAGGCAACATAATTAACACTGCTATTTTTCTGCCAGTCAACAAAATTGCCCTTCCAAGAGATTTTTCATGTTTACAAAAATAATCCACTAATATGTTTCCCTTTCAGATGTTTTTCTTCTATTGAGGTTGAAAGAGCTTGGTTTGGGGTATGCTATACGGTGTGTGCTCAGCAGCATTTCTCTGAAAGGGGAAACTTCTTTATGCCCATCAAAAAGAACAACCAGAAAAAAAAAAAAAAGAAAAAAGAAAAATGAACACGTTAGACCAATTCAGATTCAAACTTAGAGCCACTGTGAAGTCAAGGAAGTTCTATTTCTTTCTATCACATGCACAGAGCCATGCCAAAGGGGTAGATGTAATGTCCTTATTGAATCATGTGAATCCCGCAGTTCTGTTGTAGGAATTCTCTGAGCTTTGATAACCAGAGACTAAGTATACTGGTTCTCCACCAGGATCCTTAGGGGGAACTAGGAAATGGGGTGGGGGAGGGTGCTTTTTTCAATGTCCCAGTAACTGGGGGGCAATACTGATATCTGGGGGACATTCTAAGTGTTGCTGAAAGTTCTGCAGTGTGTTATCTCCACACAACATAGAATAGAACTGCCTAGAGAAGACAAAATGAGCTCCTTGCCCTGGGTCCCGTGTTTTCTCATTTTGCAAACCCTGGGCTCCTGACAGACAATCAGTAACTGAAGGAATCAACTAGTGGTTTAAAGAAGGTATTGATTCAACAAATACGTATTAAGTTCCTCCTATTGACAGTACAATTAATGCAATATATACATCAGACTATAATCTCCCCTCTAAGGAAGCTTAAAATGTCATTTTCTCCATAAAGTCCTTCCTAATGACCTCAGCTATAACTAATCTCTAGGTAAAGAGAGAAAACAACCTATTAGGGTTGTGGATACTGGAACCAAAAATTCTTGGGTTCTAATCCAGATTCTGCCACTGACTAGGCTTGTGACCTTAGACTGGTTGCTTAATCTCACTGTGTCTTGGTTTCCTCATTGGAAAATGGGGATAATATTGCTGTTTGGGGATTAAATGGAGTTATTAATGATATAAAGTCATCAGAACAGTGCATGACACATAGTAAGTGCTCAAAAAGCACTTACTATGGTATATATATTTATAATTTTTAAGAAGTTTTATATACATAATTTTAATTGAAATTATGGTTGAGATAACTGCAGGTTCACATGCAGTTGTAAGAAATAACACAAAGAGATCCTGTGTATATTTTATCCAGTTTCCTCCACTTTGAAAAACCATAGTATAATAGCACAACCAGGATTTGACATTAATACAATACACCAATCTTATTCACAATTCCCCTAAATCCCAGTTTTACTTGTACTCATTTCAGTGTATGTGTGTGTGTGTTTGTGTATGTATTAAGTTCAATACAATTTTATAACCTGTGCAGGTTCGTGTATCCACCACCAAGGTGAAGATACTGAGCAGTTTTATCACCACAAGGATCCTTCATGTTGTGCCTTTATTACCTCACCGACCTTTCACTTGGCCCTCCCTCACCTCCATCCCTAAGCCCTGGCAATCACTAATCTGTCCTCCATTTTGTCATTTCAAAACTGTCACTTAAATGAAATCATAAAGTATGTAATTTTATCACTTATATGTGGAATCTAAAATATGATATAAATGAACTTATTTACAAAATAGAAACAGACTCACAGACATAGAAAACAAACTTATGGTTACTAACGGGGAAAGAGAGGAGGGATAAATTAGGAGTTTGAGATTAGCAGATACAAACTACTTTATATAAAAATAGATAAACTAGGTCCTACTGTGTAGCACAGGAAACTATATTCAATATCTTGAAATAACCTATAAATTTAAAAGAATATGAAAAATAATATATATACACACATATATAGCTGAATCACTTTTCTGTAACACCAGAAACTAACACAACATTGTAAATCAACTGTACTTCAATTTTTTAAAAATTGAAAAACAAGAAACCCTAAAAAATAAAATATATAATTTATTGGGATTGGCTTTTTTCACTCAACACGACTCTTTGGAGAATCACCCAAGTTGTTGATTGTATTAATAGTTTGTTCCTTTTGATTGCTGAGTAGAATTCCATGGGTACCACAGTTTATTTAACCACTCATCTGTTAAAAATATCTGGGCTACTTCCAGATTTTGGCTACTATGAACGAAGCTGTTATGAATATTTATGTACCAGTTTTTATGTGAACATAAATTTTCATTTCTCTGAGATAAATGCTCAAGAGTGCAATTGCTGGGTCATGTGGTAGTTGTATGTTTAGTTTTGTAAAAAACTGCCAGATTTGTTTCCCAGAGTGGCTGTACCATTTTATATCCCCACTAACAAAGTATGAGTGAACAGTTTCTCTGCATCCTCACCAATATTTGGTGTTGTCATTATTTTTTATTTTAGCCATTCTGATAGATGTGAAGTGATAGCTCATTATGGTTTTGATTTGCATTTCTCTGATGGCCAGCGATGTGGAATATCTTTTAGTGTGCTTATTTGCCATCTGTACATCTTTCTCAGTGAAATGTCTGTTCGTGACTTGTGCCCATTTTCTAATTGGATTGCTTGCTTTTTTACTGTTGACTTTTAGGAGTTCTTTACATATACTAGATACTAGTCCTCTGTGGAATATGTAGTTTGCAAATATTTTCTTCTCGCCTATAGACTGTCTTTTCATTCTCCTTACATGGCTTTCACAGAGAAAATTTTTAATTTTGTTGAGGTCTAATCTATCTATTGTTCCTTTTATGGATTTATGCTTTTGGTGTGAAGTCTAAGAATTCTTTACTTAAACTTAGATCCCAAGAAATTTCTCTTACGTTTATTTTTTCTAAAATTTTTGTAATTTTACACTTTATGTAAGTCTGTAATCCATTTTGAGTTAATTTTTGTATAAGGTATGAGGTTTAGATCAATGTTATTTTTTTGCCAATGGATGTCTAATGCTCCAATACCATTTGTTAAAAGGCTGGGCTTCCTTCACTGAATTGCTTTTGCTCCTTTGTCAAAAATCATTTGAGCATGTGTGTGGATCTATTTCTGGGTCCTCCATTCTGTTCCATTCCATCCTCTGCCAATACCACATTGGCTTGATTACTATGGCTATATAGTTAGCTTTAGTATTGGATAGAATGATTCCCCCTACTTTATTATTCTTTTTTAAAAATTATTTATTTATTTATTTATTTATGGCTGCATTGGGTCTTCGTTGCTGTGACCAGGCTTCTCATTGTGGTGGCTTCTCTTGTTGCAGAACATGGGCTCTAGGTGCGAGGGCTTCAGTAGTTGTGGCTCACAGGCTCTAGAGTGCAGGCTCAGTAGTTGTGGCATATGGGCTTAGCTGCTCTGTGGCATGTGGGATCTTCCTGGACCAGGGCTCGAATCCATGTTCCCTGCATTGGCAGGTGGATTCTTAACCACTGCACCACCAGGGAAGTCCCATACTTTATTATTCTATGCTATGATTGTTTTAGCTATTATAGGGCCTGTGTCTTTACATATAAGTTTTAGAATAAACTGGCTGGAATTTTGTTAGGAATTGCATTAAACCTTAGATCAATTTGGGGAGGACTTACATCTGTACTATGTTGAGACTTCCAACATTTATTGGAAGGTCTTCTTTGACTTCTTTTATCAGTATTTTGTAATTTTCAGCATACAAATCCTGTATGCAATTTGTTAAGTATATATCTAATATTTCATTTTCTTTGGAACAGTTGCAAATGGTATTGTGTTTATAATTTTGGTTTCTGCATGTTCCTTGTTAGCATATAGAAATACAATTACTTTTGTGGATTAATTAATTGATGAACTCACTTATTAGTTCTGGGAGTTTTTTGTTGTTGTTGTAGATTCCTAGGGATTTTCTAGGTAGAAAATGCTGTCATCCGCAAATAGAGCTAGTTTTATTTCATTCCTTTCCAATCTGCATGCCACCTAATTCCTTTTTCTTGCTGTATTACAGTGGCTAGAACTTCCAGTACCATATTGAATAGAAGTAATGAGAGTGAACATCCATGCGTTGTTCCCAATATCAGGGATTCTCTTTTTTTTTTTTAATTAATTTTTATTGGAGTATAGTTGGTTTACAATGTTGTGTCAGTTTCTGCTGTACAGCAAAGTGAATCAGCTATACATATACATATATTCCCTCTTTTTTGGATTTCCTTCTCATTTAGGTTACCACAGAGCATTGAGTAGAGTTCCCTGTGCTATACAGTATGTTCTCATTAGTTATCTATTTTATACATAGTATTAACAGTGTATATATGTCAATCCCAGTCTCCCAATTCATCTCACCCACCCCCACCCCCGGTATCAATACATTTGTTCTCTACATCTGTGTCTCTATTTCTGCTTTGTAAATAAGAACATCTATATACCATTTTTCTAGATTCCACACACATGCATTAATATATGATATTAGTTTTTCTCTTTCTGATTTACTTCACTCTGTATGACAATCTCTAGGTCCATCCATGTCTCTACAAATGACCCAATTTCATTCCCTTTCATGGCTGAGTAATATTCCATTGTATATATGTGCCACATCTTCTTTATCCATTCATCTGTTGATGGACATTTAGGTTGCTTCCATGTCCTGGCTATTGTGAATAGTGCTCCAGTGAACACTGTGGTACATGTGTCCTTTTGAATTATGGTTTTCTCTGGGTATATGCCCAGTAGTGGGACTGCTGGGTCATATGGTAGTTCTATTTTTAGTTTTTTAAGGAACCTCCATACTGTTCTCCATAGTGGCTGTATCAATTTATGTTCCCACCAACAGAGCAAGAGGGTTCCCTTTTCTCCACACCCTCTCCAGCATTTGTTGTTTGTAGATTTTTTTGATGATAGCCATTCTGACCGGTGTGAGGTGATACCTCATTGTAATTTTGATTTGCATTTCTCTAATAATTAGTGATGTTGAGCATCTTTTCATGTGCCTCTTGGCCATCTGTATGTCTTCTTTGCAGAAATGTTTATTTAGGTCTTCTGCCCATTTTTGGATTGTGTTGTTTTTTTGATATTGAGCTGCATGAGCTGTTCATATATTTTGGAGATTAATATTTTGTCAGTTGCTTAATTTGTAAATATTTTCTCCCATTCTGAGGACTGTCTTTTCGTCTTGCTTATGGTTTCCTTTGATGTGCAAAAGCTTTTAAGTTTAATTAGGTCCCATTTGTTTATTTTTGCTTTTATTTTCATTACTCTAGGAGGGGGGTCAAAAAAGATAAAAATACGGAATGCTTCACGAATTTGCATGTCATCCTTGGGCAGGGGCAATACTAATCTCTGTATCGTTCCAATTTTAGCATATGTGCTGCTGAAGCAAGCACTCAGGGATTCTCTTTATCAAGTTGAGGTAATTCAACTCTATTCCTTAATTGCTAACAGTTTTTATTATAAATGGATGCTGGATTTTTTCAAATGCTTATTCTGGGTTAATTGATATGATCATATCATTTTTCTTCTTTAGCTTATTGATATGGTAGATTACATTGATTCATTTTAAAGTACTCAATCATCCTTGCATACCTGTATTAAATCCCCTTCGGTCATGGTACATAATTCCTTTTACACGTTGTTGTACTTGATTTGCTAATATTTTGTTGAGTATTTCTGTGTCAAAGTTCACAAGAGATATTGGACTGGAATAGTCTTTCTTTCTTCCTCCCTCCTTCCCTCCCTCCCTCCCTTCCTTCCTTTCTTTTTGTGGTCTTTTACTACGCTCATAAATGAGTTGGGAAGTGTTCCTACCTCTTCTATTTTCTGAAAGAGATTATGTAAAATTGGTACTAATTCTTTTCTAAACATTTGGTAGACTTCGCCAGTGAAACTGTGTGGTCCTGAGGAGTTCTTGGGGGGAAACTTTTAAGTACTAACTCAGTTTCTTTAATCGTTACTCAAGCTGTCCATTTCATACTGGCTGAATTTAGGTGGTTTATAATTTTTGAAAAATTGATCTCTTTCTTATAAGTAGTTGACTATGTGAATATGAAATTGTTCACAGTGTATCCTTATTTATTTTTTAATGATTGTAGGATCTGTATTTATATCCCCTATTTCATTTCTAATGTTGGCAATTTTGTTATTGTCAGCCTTGCTAATCATTTATCAAGTTTATTAATTTTTTAGAATAACCAACTTTTTGCTTCATTGACTTTATATTTTTCCTGTTTTAAATTTTATGGATTTCTGCTTTTACCTTTATTATTTCTTTCTGTCTGCTTGCTATTGGTTTATTTTTCTTTCTTTTTTATACTTGAGGTAGGAACTTAGGTTATTAATTTGAGAACTTTCCTCAATTCTAGTATCATATTTAGTGGTATAAATATCCATCTCAGCACTGCTTTAGCTGCAGCTTACATATTTTGATATAGTGTTTTCATTTTCATTCAGTTCTATGTATTTTTTAATTTCCTTTAAGAGTTACTCTTTGACCTATGTTTAGAACTTTTTCTATGATCTTCTTGTAATTGATTTCTAGTTAGATTTTATTATAGTCAGAGAACACATTCAGCATGATTTCAATTTTTAAAACTTAAAGGGTTTTTTGTGACCCAAGGTATGGTATATTTTGCTGAATGATACATGAGTGCTTGAAAAAAATGTGTATTCTGCTATTATTGGATGGAGTGTTCTATATATGTCAATTAGATACTATTAGCCCATTGTGATGCTCAGATCTTCTATATTCTTGCTGATTTTCTGCATAGTAGATCTATCTATTGTTGAGATGGGGCATTGGAGTCTCTAACTACAGTTGTCAGTTTCTCTATTTCTCCTTCAGCTCTGTTAGTTGGCTTGTTTGTTTTTGTTTGTTTGTTTTTTCCCCATGTACTTTAAGGCTCTATTGTTTGGTGTGTATATATTTAGGATCATTAAATTTTCTGGGTGGGTTGATGCTTTCATCATTATATAATATCTCTGTTTGTCTCTAGATATTTTCTTTGCTCTGAAGTCTACTTTTATCACATATTAATATAGTCTCTCCTGCTTTTTGAAAATTAATATTTGTATGGTGTACTTTTTTCTATCCTTTTACTTTTAACTTACCTAATCATTGACTTTGAAGTGAGTTCCTCATAAGCAGCATATAGTTGGACTGAGTTCTTTTATCCACTCTGTCAATCTTTATCTTTCAATAAAAGATTTAGATGATTTACATTTAAGATCATTATTGATATGTTAGCACCTCAGTCTATTATCATATTACTTGTTTTCTACTTCTTTTCTCTGGTTCTCATTCCCCTTATTGGAGGGGTCAGACTTCTCTGATGTTGCCAGCGATACTCCCATTCAATCAGGAAAAAAATCAACCTCCCTGGGCTTCCCCCTGTCATTAGGTTAGGAGTTAGGAAACACCTGGTCTGGGTGGCTTCTTCTCTTGGGAGGGAGGACCCTAGACACCCTGCTACTATGCTGTTCCTCTAGTCCTGGAGTCTCAAACCAGCTCACCTTTTTCTTACCACCTTTCAGAATTCTCATTTGGTTGTCTCTTGCTTCATTTCTAGAGTTCATAGTTGTGCTTTGGAGGAGGAGCAGGGAAAATGGGTCTACATCATCTTTGCTGGGCCAGAATCTCTGCTTACTATATTTTTCATTGTATGTTTCCATTCAAGTCTCTTATGACCCTTAACCCTTTTTTTTTTTTTTTTTTTATGGCTGCGTTGGGTCTTCATTTCTGCGCGAGGGCTTTCTCTAGTTGCGGCAAGCGGGGGCCACTCTTCATCGTGGCGCGTGGGCCTCTCACTATCGCGTCCTCTCTTGTTGCAGAGCACAGGCTCTAGACGCGCAGGCTCAGTAGTTGTGGCTCACGGGCCTAGTTGCTCCGCGGCATGTGGGATCCTCCCAGACCAGGGCTCGAACCCATGTCCGCTGCATTGGCAGGCAGATTCTCAACCACTGCGCCACCAGGGAAGCCCCGACCCTTAACCCTTTTGACCTTATACTTATTTGTGTACATCCACAGAGTCTAAGATTTGAAACTTCTTGAGAATTTCTCTTTGTATATCTTACAGTGCCTTGAACATAGTGGATTCTCCCTATGGATGAATAAATGAATGAATGAATGCTTATGTATATTTTCTTTGGGGCTGTACAGTGGAGTAGACCTACATGTTAAGTGCCCACCCCTGTAAATGGACAAAGGAGTAACAGGGAGAATCTTACTCAATGTGATTTACTGGAACGTGCCTAAGAACATATGCTCACTTAGTCATCAGCTCCCTCAGGTCATCACACTCATTTTTCTGCTTCCAGCAGATCAGAAAACGTAATGCTGGGGCAGCCCTCCCCACCATCACTTCCTTTATTACTCCCCGCAAGCCTATACCCTGAACACACAAACACACACACACGCACACACACACACACACCCCTCAAGCATCCAATTTTTCAGAGAAGGTAGGAAGTCAAAAGGGGGAACATGTCACATTTTCTTTCTAGAAATGAAACTACTACATCTCCAATAAGAGATGAGTATGAAACACCGATACCTGGTAACAAATGCCATAGAGCAATGTTGCTGGGAAACCCCAAATTTTTAGAGCTCATAGAAACATCACTAAAGATTGCATGTAAGAGATAGAGGGCCCCAGGCAGGGAATGCAATGGAATGTAAGGCCAGGTCCCTGCTGAGGCTCAGAAGTAGGAGTGATGAAACAGCAAGCAGGAAGAGACCTTGGGCAATTGAGTTCTCCCACTGAGAAGGAAAGGATTAAAAATAAAGGCTTTAGGATGGAAAAAACTGGATGTCTGACCTCCCATTTAACTACTGGAATCATGCATTGTTATCAATTGGTATGAGCTCTTGGTCTCTTAAGATCCCTAGGCACTCGTATCTCATGTTTGCTGCACATGTGTATCTCCATTGTGGTTTTTGTTTTTTGACAAACAGAAGTTTACTTTTAATGGAGTCAAGTCCACAACTCTTTTCTTTTGTGATCTTTTCTTTTTCTCTTTAAGTTTATAAGGTTCTCTCTCACTGTAGTTGGGATAAATGCTCATTTCTCTTCTAGCTTTCTAATGATTGATTTTATACATTTATTGCCTTAATCCAGCTGGAATTAATTTTAGGGTATGGTGCGAGGGAGACTGTAATTCTTCCAACTTGAATGTATTCTTAATAAGAAAGAATAAGGCTTACTCTCTGGTCCAGTGAATGGACCCCTAGGCAGAAAACCAAGGTGAATCCAAGGCCTACTTCAAGTGTTACCTTCTCTCAAAGACCAAAGTCCTGCATTGCCTGTTAGCCAATTCCTGGAAATAGTTGCCTCATACATTTTATCTAATTTTATAGCTCTTCATGAAAGGAGGTCAAGACTGGCACCAGACACTTAATTGCAGCTAACAGCAGAAGTCCTTAATTCTCTACAGTCACTGCCTTTGAAAACTATAATGCTTTAATATCTTTCTTCACTACCATCTCCAACAGCTGAACTTTACAAATGATCCTATTTCCCCAACTACCCACTGCTCTACAGTACACATGAATGATGGATAATACTTATCAAGTGAATTACCCAGGCTTCCTTTTCTCACTCCTTTCCCCATGTTCTTGGATCTCTGATTGACATCTAATGTCTCTGCTCCAGGAACAGAGGAGGTCAGATGAGGAGAGAGGGGAAGCTCAAATTACTCCATAATTTTTCTTTTCAAAAGCTCTGAAGATCAATTGGGTAGGATGAATTTTACAATGAGATTTGGAGGTTACATAAACATTTCAGTTGGTCTAACTCACCGGCTTCCAGCAGCACCACCACAGCTAGCCCTTTCCTGGAGGTAATTCCGTATTGGTTGTACCCTAAACAATTGGCCCTCTGTATCCACAGGTTCTGCATCTGAGGATTCAATCAACCATGGATAAAAAAAAAAAAAAGAAATCCAGAAATTCCAAACAGCAAAAGTTGAATTTGCTGCACACCAGCAACTATTTACATAGCCTTTACACTATTTTACAATGAACTACATCTGTCTCTGTGATAGAAGCTGATCTCAGCTCATCAAAGAGCTTATCAAGACCAACAGCATTTAGTAATGACACTGGCTTCCAAATGCGTCTGGATTAGAATAAACTTTTTTGTACCATTTTTAGCTTCTATACATTTGAATAAAGGTGAACCCAGAGCTAAATGAACTCTGAGAAAAAAATTTCAAAAAAGTTAAGATTAAGCAGTGTTTCTTTTTGGAAGTAGGGGAGGATAGTTGTTGAGGAATGGTCAAGGATTACTCTGCTGCTTTTCAACTTTTTATTATTGATTTTATCTTAAAGGCAAAACACAATACCTAGCTAAGGATTTAAATACAGATAAACAATCTAAATAGGCTGCAGTTAAGTACATTATTCTTCAAAGATCACCTCAGAAAAGAGAAGGTAGCTCCCAACTTGTCACAAATTAAATATGTTTAAGAAAAGCAAGTGTGAATAGCAGCTAAGGATGGGGAGCAGGGAGAGGTAGATTAGAGGCATCAGAGACGCCCTTTCACTTTTGCTGAGATGTTTCCAAATGGTTTGTATATCTAGCTGACCAAAGTGGTACAATTTCTTTTCTTAAGTTTATCAATCACTCTGCACATTAATAAATTATAGCTTCACCTCAAGTTTAATTTTACAATGTGCATTTGACCACGTTCAAGATTGCTCAAGAAAACAGCAATCTTGAGAAATGGATGGAAGGATAGATGGATGAATGGATGGATGGATAAGACAACCACTAGGTTCATTCTTTCTACTTATTTGTTCGACATTTTTTTTGGAGTGCTACCAGGCTAGGGTATGGAGGTGAACAAGTTAGAAACAGTTTCATTATGGAGCTTACAGTCTACCATAATAGACAGAATGGAGGACTCAAGATAGGCAAAAATGTCTAATGTGTCACCTAAAGAAGGTAACCAAAATGAGTTACCCAACAACTTAGCATGGCTGCTATCTGCAGTTATATACATGCCAGGCAAGATGACAAAAGGCCTACAACCTCTCCTGGACATGCTTTGGAGACCAAATAAGTTTGGATCATAACCATCCCTATAAATTCCTACCTGTACCCTTCACACACAAGAAATTACCAGGAGGCATCACTATCACTATCACTATCACTATCACAGATCTCCCAACAAGAACCCATTAATACCACCCAAACAGATAAAACTGTCTTAGGCTTGTTTCTGCCTTTTTTGTTATTGTTGTTGTTTAGAGAAGACCTAAATCAGATGCAAATTCACCATATTTCCCTTCAAGGACACTCATCATAAAAGCTGCTAGTGTACCTTTTTTGGCATATAAAATCATATTTGCTAAATCATCTATCTCTTTTGCAACACAATTCTATTTTCATCTAGCAACTGCATGAAGCCAATCTATTGGGCAGAAAAGTAAAAGAAATGAAATATTTACTGTAGAATCACGAGATGTATTATATATCATCATTCAATGGAATGCAAAATTAGCAAGTATTAGCCTTGCAACTTGATTGGCCATGTAACTGACAGATTTTCCTGTAAGGAGGTCTCCAAAGTACCATCCAATCTAGAGTTTAACAATTTCCAGGCCCTTAACCTGCCCTTCCTGCTGCAAGTTGCACACATGGAATCAGTTATCCACAAGAAAGCCCAGCATGGGGGGGGGACGGGGGGGTGTAAATAGATTATGATCCTAATTTGCAAAAGATTTCCAGTTTTCAAGTGTCCCTGATTCTACCTAAAGAGTTGCTCCAGCCTGTGCATGACAGCTGTCCATAATGGAGATAGATAGCCCTTCTTTCTTTTTAAGTTCAAGATTTACCATTTGTTTTTGCTACTCTTCCCCAAACTCTTTTAGTCTCAGACATATTAGTGACACAATAAATAACTTATTGTTTTCCATCTTTAGGACTTTTGTACTTGTAGGTAATATGGAAACCTGTTTTTGGTCCTAAAAAAAATAATCATGTGAAAACTTTCGTCTGTAACATAAAAATACAGCAGTAATCTGTCAATGATAATAACGATGATAATTAGATACTGACTTGTGCTGGGAACTGTGTTAGGCTCTTTTCATTCACTATCTCATTAAAATCCTCACAATTCCTGTATGACTTAGATTACGCCCTGTAGCCCCTTTAAGCACTTTTCATACAGAATTCAACCCTCTATTTCAAGCATAGCCAGAAACTGGCAATATAGGAACAGACAAAGGGAAATGATTCTGTCCAGTTGGGAAAAAAAACCCCACAATCCTCATTAAAACTTAGGCATTTTAGAAAGAGGCCAAAAAAAGCTGTTCATTATGATTATGGAAACAAGATCTGCTCACTGCACTGATTTGAAAATTATAGCAAAGCATTTTTTTTAATTTATTTATTTTATTTTTGGCTGTGTTGGGCCTTCATTGCTTTGCGCAGGCTTTCTCTAGTTGCAGTGAGCAGGGGCTACTCTTCATTACGGTGCATGGGAGTCTCATTGCAGTGGCTTCTCTTGTAGAGGAGTACGGGCTCTAGGTGCGCAGGCTTCAGTAGTTGTGGCACGTGGGCTCTAGAGCACAGGCTCAGTAGTTTTGGCACGAGGGCTCAGTAGTTGTGGTTCGCGGGCTCTAGAGCACAGGCTCAGTAGTTGTGGCGCATGGGCTTAGTTGCTCCACAGCATGTGGGATCTTCCCGGACCAGGGCTCGAACCAGTGTCCCCTGCATTGGCAGGCGGATTCTTAACCACTGAGCCACCAGGAAAGCCCAACAGCAAAGCATTTTTTAAATGCTTTAAAATGTAAAACACAATGAAATGCACATAATTGAACAATAAGCTATTATACTAGAATTTAAAATACTTAAAATTATATCCTCCATCACCTAACAATATAGTTGCTAAAAACACTTGCTTTGTAGGTAGAAACTTGTCTTACTTGCTTTGCTTCCTTCTCTGCAATTGTCTTTAATATTTTCTTAACTCTCTGCGAAATGTGAAAGACACTGTGGAAATGTTTTCAGTTCAAGCGCCCAGTGGCAGAGTGTGGCTCACACTGATGCTATGATGGCCTTTTAGCACTGGCAAGGTCTGAAATGTGTAGCCCTCATGTTGACACTCAGTGTGCTTTTCAAAGTATCTACCCATGGTTCGCACATTCTACAGGAACATATCTGGAAAGTGTCTTAAGGATTTTCCTGTATATCATTTTCTCAAAATTTTTGTATTGAGTTTTGGTATCATAAATCTAAATTTTTGCCAACTGAACAGTGGCAAGATCTGTATTTTAAATCCTAGTATAATAGCTTATTGTTCAATTATGTGTATTTCACTGTGTTTTACTAACATTTCAGGAAATTGGCTGGGGAGTTGGATTGACATATTAAACGTTACCATTTTTCTCATTTAAAATAATGGGAAGTTGTCTCCTAGAAAACATTGTTGGGTAAAACATCTGATCATCAGGTACAAATTACTCACATCAAACAAGGGATACCTATATTTTTCCTAGCATGTTCCCTATCTTTTGCTCTTTGCTCACTTCTTTCATTCAATTTCTATTTTTACACATTTTCTCATTTAATTCTGGCAACATTACAAGGTAGCTAGTATGACCCTATTTTAGAGATGAGGGCACTGAGATTCAGGGAGGTCTGTCACTGGCTGTATTCCTTTCCTTCCTGTGGTTGCTGTAACAAATTACCACAAACTTAGTACTTTTAACAACAGAAATTTATACACTCACAATTCTGGAGGCCAGATGTCCAAAATCAAGGTGTTGGCAGAGCCCTGCTCCTTCCAGAGGCTCTAGCAGAGATTCCACTCCATGCCTCGTCCACCTTCTGGTGGTTGCTGGTATTTCTTGGCGTGGGGCCACCATATCACTCCAGTGCCTCCAAGGTCGCATCTCCTCCTCTTCTGTGTGTCTCAAAGCTCACTCTGCCCCTCTCTTATAAGGATACTTATGATAGCATTTAGGGCTCCCTGGAATAATCCAGAATGGTTTCCTCATCTCAAGAGCTTTAACTTAGTCACATCTGTAAAGAATCTTTTTCCAAATAAGGTCACATTCACATATTCCAGGAATTTGACATGGATACTTTTTTAGGGACCATTTTTCAGCCTGACACACTGGCTCAGTGTCACCCAGCATGACATGGTGTAGATGTTCAGATGTAGGACTTGCAGATTCCAGAATTCATGTTCTTTCTGCTCCATGTGTTGTCTTCCATGATATCGCAAGACCTGTCATCTCTGCCTCTCCCTATATCTCAGCCTCCCCTCCATCTGCCTTACCTCAGAGCAAAGTCAATATTCTGCTCCCCCAGCTCCGGGGCCCTTTCCAAGGAGAATTTGAAAAGGCTGAGCTGCCCATTAACAAATTCTGTCATACACTCTTGGCTTCTTTCCCAATACTCAGTCAGCTTCCTGAGCCTAGTTCAAGGACCACACTGGATCACAAAAGCAACCTTGCTTTGAGGAAATAACTATTACCTCTTTCCCACTGATACTGATTTTTTAGTGTCCCCATAACATGACAGAAAAGAATGCTAAATATCATCCTCTTTCTTTTTTCTGAACTTGTTGTCTGCTGTTACTTAGGGAATGAAAATGGACAGAAAAAGGAAACCACGCTATGTCTCCTAAATTGTCCTAGAACACATGGTATGAAGGTTAGTCAAAGCCAAGTTGTTTTGTTTTTTTTTTTTTTTTAAAGGATTTTCTTATTTATTTATTTATTTATTTATTTATTTTTTGGCTGTGTTGGGTCTTCGGTTCGTGCGAGGGCTTTCTCCAGTTGCGGCAAGCGGGGGCCACTCTTCATCGCGGTGCGGGGACCGCTCTTCATCGCGGTGCGCGGGCCTTTCTCTATCGCGGCCCCTCCCGTTGCGGGGCACAGGCTCCAGACGCGCAGGCTCAGCAATTGTGGCTCACGGGCCCAGCTGCTCCGTGGCATGTGGGATCTTCCCAGACCAGGGCTCGAACCCGTGTCCCCTGCATTAGCAGGCAGATTCTCAACCACTGCGCCACCAGGGAAGCCCAGCCAAGTTGTTTTTTGTCAAGAGATTGCTTGATCTAGAATCCATGTAGGAACTGATGATGTTTCCACCTGCCTAACACGTGGGCCAGTAAGGATCTGCAAAGTGCTATTCTGTACAAATATTTCTCATTCATTCTAGGAACCAGCATTCACATTTACACAGACTACCTGGAATTCAATGTAACCTTTCTTTCCACAATCTACCTAAATATTATACTATATTTTATATAAAATATAGAAACTTACTCATTGTTTGGCCTATTTACAAAACACTCCCCATTCAAGTTGTCATTCGAATTACATCTACATGAATCATAAATCAGACAAGATGATTTCATCATTTTTACTTAGATAGACATATATTGAAAAGAAATTAAGAGGGGAAAATGAGCTCATATTTACCTTACTATTTTAAGATTTCTAATGTTCTCTATTCTTACCTGAGGATCTGAGTTTTCATCTATTATTTCTTTTCAACCTAAAGAACTTCCTTTAACATCTCTTGTGATATAAGTTAGTCTGCAGGCAATAAATTTTCTCAGTTTTTCTTTAACTGAAAGCAACTTTCTTTCCATTCTTTTTGTTTTTTCCCTTGAGTTACAATATTATACAATGAAATGTTTCAGGTGTACAACACAGTGATTCACAATTTTTAAGATTATACTCCATTTATAGTTATTACAAAATACAGGCTATATTCCCTGTGCGGTATCTTTGTAGCTTATTTATTTTTTTGAATTTTGAATTTTATTTATTTTTTTATACAGCAGGTTCGTTCTTATTAGTTATCCATTTTACACACATCAGTGTATACATATCAATCCCAATCTCCCAATTCGTCACACCACCACCCCACCACCACCACTTTCCCCCCTTGGTGTCCATACGTTTGTTCTCTACATCTGTGTCTCAACTTCTGCCCAGCAAACCGGTTCATCTGTACCATTTTTCTACGTTCCACATACATGTGTTAATATACAATATTTGTTTTTCTCTTTCTGACTTACTTCACTCTGTATGACAGCCTCTAGATCCATGCGTGTTTCAACAAATGACCCAATTTTGTTCCTTTTTATGTCTAAGTAATATTCCATTATATATATATGTACCACATCTTCTTTATCCATTCGTCTGTCAATGGGCATTTAGGTTGCTTCCATGAGCTGGCTATTGTAAATAGTGCTGCAATGAACATTGGGGTGCATGTGTCTTTTTGAATTATGGTTTTCTCTGGGTATATGCCCAGTAGTGGGATTGCTGGGTCATATGGTAGTTCTATTTTTAGTTTTTTAAGGAACCTCCATACTGTTCTCCATAGTGCCTGTATCAATTTACATTCCCACCAACAGTGCAAGAGGGTGCCCTTTCCTCCACACCCTCCTCAGCATTTGTTGTTTGTAGATTTTCTTATGATGCCCATTCTAACTGGTGGGAGGTGATACCTCATTGTAGTTTTGATCTGCATTTCTCTAATAATTAGTGATTTTGAGCAGCTTTTCATGTGCTTCTTGGCCATCTGTATGTCTTCTTTGGAGAAAAGTCTATTTAGGTCTTCTGCCCATTTTTGGATTGGGTTGTTTGTTTTCTCATATTGAGCTGCACGAGCTGTTTATATATTTTGGAGATTAATCCTTTGTCCGTTGATTCGTTTGCAAATATTTTCTTCCATTCTAAGGGTTGTCTTTTCATCTTGTTTGTAGTTTCCTTTGCTTTGCAAAAGCTTTTGAATTTCATTAGGTCCCATTTGTTTATTTTTGTTTTATTTCCATTTCTCTAGGAGGTGGATCAAAAAAGATCTTGCTGTGATTTGTGTCAAAGAGTGTTCTTCCTATGTCTTCCTCTAAGAGTTTTATAGTGTCCGGTCTTACATTTAGGTCTCTGATCGATTTTGAGTTTATTTTTGTGTATGGTGTTAGGGAGTGTTCTAATTTCATTCTTTTACATGTAGCTGTCCAGTTTTCCCAGCACGATTCATTGAAGAGGCTGTTTCTTCTCCACTGTATATTCTTGCCTCCTTTATCAAAGATAAGGTGACTATAGGTGCATGGGTTTATCTCTGGGCTTTCTATCCTGTTCCATTGATCTATATTTGTTTTCATGCCAGTACCATACTGTCTGGATTACTGTAGCTTTGTAGTATAGTCTGAAGTCAGGGAGCCTGATTCCTCCAACTCCGTTTTTCTTTCCCAAGACTGCTTTGGCTATTCGGGGTCTTTTGTGTCTCCATACAAATTTTAAGATTTTTTGTTCTAGTTCCGTAAAAAATGCCATTGGTAATTTCATAGGGATTGCATTGAATCTGTAGATTGCTTTGGGTAGTATAGTCATTTTCACAATATTAATTCTTCCAATCCAAGAACATGGTATATATCTCTCCATCTGTTGGTATCATCTTTAATTTCTTTCATCAGGGTCTTATAGTTTTCTGCATACAGGTCTTTTGTCTCGCTAGGTGGGTTTATTCCTAGGTATTTTGTTCTTTTTATTGCAATGGTAAATGGGAGGGTTTCCTTAATCTCTCTTTCAGATTTTTCATCATTAGTGTACAGGAATGCAACAGATTTCCGTGCATGAATTTTGTATCCTGCAACATTACCAAATTCATTGATTACCTCTAGTAGTTTTCTGGTGGCATCTTTAGGATTTTCTATGTATACTATCATGTCATCTGCAAAGAGTGACAGTTTTACTTTTTCTTTTCCAATTTTTATTCCTTTTATTTCTTTTTCTTCTCTGATTGCCGTGGCTAGGACTTCCAAAACTATGTTGAATAATAGTGGGGAGAGTGGACATCCTTGTCTTGTTCCTGATGTTAGAGGAAATGCTTTCAGTTTTTCACCATTGAGAATGATGTTTGCTGTGGGTTTGTCGTATATGGCCTTTATTATGTTGAGGTAGGTTCCCTCTATGCCCACTTTCTGGAGAGTTTTTATCATACATGGGTGTTGAATTTTGTCAAAAGCTTTTTCTGCATCTATTGAGATGCTCATATGGTTTTTATTCTTCAATTTGTTAATATGGTGAATCACACTGATTGATAAGTGTATATTGAAGAATCCTTGCATCCCTGGGATAAAACCCACTTCATCATGGTGTATGACCCTTTTAATGTGTTGTTGGATTCTGTTTGCTAGTATTTGGTTGAGGATTTTTGCATCTATATTCGTCAGTGATATTGGTCTGTAATATTCTTTTTTTGTAGAATCTCTGTCTGGTTTTGGTATCAGGGTGATGGTGGCCTCATAGAATGAGTTTGGGAGCGTTCCTTCCTCTGCAATTTTTTGGAAGAGTTTGAGAAGGATGGGTGTTAGCCCTTCTCTAAATGTTTGATAGAATTCATCTGTGAAGCCATCTGGTCCTGGACTTTTGTTTGTTGGAAGACTTTTAATCACAGTTTCAATTGCATTACTTGTGACTGGTCTGTTCATATTTTCTATTTCTTCCTGGTTCAGTCTTGGAAGGTTACATCTTTCTAAGAATTTGTCCATTTCTTCCAGGTTGTCCATTTTATTTGCATAGAGTTGCTTGTAGCAGTCTGTTAGGATGCTTTGTATTTCTGCGGTGTCTGTTGTAACTTCTCCTTTTTCATTTCTAATTTTATTGATTTGAGTCCTCTCCCTCTTTATATTGATGAGTCTGGCTAATGGTTTATCAATTTTGTTTATCTTCTCAAAGAACCAACTTTTAGTTTTATTGATCTTTGCTACTGTTTTCTTTGTTTCTATTTCATTTATTTCTGCTCTGATCTTTATGATTTCTTTCCTTCTGCTAACTTTGGGTTTTGTTTGTTCTTCTTTCTCTAGTTCCTTTAGGTGTAAGGTTAGATTGTTTATTTGAGATTTTTCTTGTTTCTTGAGGTAGGCTTGTATTGCTATAATCTTCCCTCTTAGAACTGCTTTCACTGCATCCCAAAGATTCCAAAAGATTGTCGTGTTTTCATTGTCATTTGTCTCTATGTATTTTTTGATTTCCTCTTTGATTTCTTCAGTGATCTCTTAGTTATTTAGTAATGTATTGTTTAGCCTCCATGTGTTTGTGTTTTTTACGTTTTATTCCCTGTAATTCATTTCTAATCTCAAGGCATTTTGGTCAGAAAAGATGCTTGATATGATTTCAATTTTCTTAAATTTACTGTGGCTTGACCTCTGACCCAAGATGTGATCTATCCTGGAGAATGTTCCATGCGCACTTGAGAATGAACTGTAATCTGCTGTTTTTGGATGGAATGTCCTATAAATATCAATTAAATCTATCTGGTCTATTGTGTCATTTAAAGCTTCTGTTTCCTTATTTATTTTCATTTTGGATGATCTGTCCATTGGTGTAAGTGAGGTGTTAAAGTCCCCCATTATTATTGTGTTACTGTTGATTTCCTATTTTATAGCTGTTAGCAGTTGCCTTATGTATTGAGGTTCTCCTATGTTGGGTGCATATATATTTATAATTGTTATACCTTCTTCTTGGATTGATCCCTTGATCATTATGTAGTGTCCTTCCTTGTCTCTTGTAACATTCTTTATTTTAAAGTCTATTGTATCTGATATGAGTATTGCTACTCCAGTTTCCTTTTGATTTCCATTTGCATGGAATATTTTTTTCCATCCCCTCACTTTCAGTCTGTATGTGTCCCTAGGTCTGAAGTGGGTCTCTTGTAGACAGCATATATATGGGTCTTGTTTTTGTATCCATTCAGCGAGCCTGTGTCTTTTGCTTGGAGCATTTAATCCATTCATGTTTAAGGTAATTATCGATATGTATGTTCTTATGACCATTTTCTGAATTGTTTTGGGTTTGTTTTTGTAGGTCCTTTTCTTCTCTTGTGTTTCCCACTTAGAGAAGCTCCTTTAGCATTTGTTGTAGAGCTGGTTTGGTGGTGCTGAATTCTCTTAGCTTTTGCTTGTCTGTAAAGCTTTTGATTTCTCCATCGAATCTGAATGAGGTCCTTGCCAGGTAGAGTAATCTTGGTTGTAGGTTCTTCCCTTTCATCACTTTAGGTATATCATGCCACTCCCTTCTGGCTTGTAGAGTTTCTGCTGAGAAATCAGCTGTTAACTTTATGGGAGTTCCCTTGTATGTTATTTGTTGCTTTTCCCTTGCTGCTTTCAATAAGTTTTCTTTGTCTTTAATATTTGTCAGTTTGATTACTATGTGTCTTGGCGTGTTTCTCCTTTGGTTTATCCTGTATGGGACTCTCTGCGCTTCCGGGACTTGGGTGGCTATTTCCTTTCCCATGTTAGGGAAGTTTTTCAATATAATCTCTTCAAATATTTTCTCTAGTCCTTTCTCTCTCTCTTCTCTTTCTGGGACCCCTATAATGTGAATGTTGGTGCGTTTAATGTTGTCCCAGAGGTCTCTTAGGCTGTCTTCCTCTCTTTTCATTCTTTTTCCTTTATTCTGTTCCACAGCCATGAATTCCACCATTCTGTCTTCATGTCACTTATCCATTCCTCTGCCTCAGTTATTCTGCTATTGATTCCTTCTAGTGTAGTTTTCATTTCATTTATTGTATTGTTCATCTCTGTTTGTTCTTTCATTCTTCTAGGTCTTTGTTAAACATTTCTTGCATCTTCTTGATCTTTGCCTCCATTCTTTTTCCGAGGTCGTGGATCATCTTCACTATCATTATTCTGAATTCTTTTTGTGGAAGGTTGCCTATCTCCACTTCGTTTAGTTGTTTTTCTGGGGTTTTATCTTGTTCCTTCATCTGGTACATAGCCCTCTGCCCTTTCATCTTGTCTATCTTTCTGTGAATGTGTTTTTTTTTCCACAGGCTGCAGGATTGTAGTTCTTCTTGCTTCTCTGATGTTTGTTGAATGATTAAGTAAACCCTGAAACTTTTGAATGCTTGAAATTATCAAGTGTACCGCTAAGAAAAATGAGGATTTATCAGTTTTATTTCTGGACTCTGTAAATCTGATCTTGGATTTTACCATTACTTAGTATTAAATATTAAAATATTGAATACTTAATACTTATTAAGCATTGTTTTATATTACATGTGTTGTCGTTCAAAAGTATAGTTTTACATTTGTATTCAGTGTTATAATTAAAGTTACTATTGTTTAAATCTCACTTTTAATTGGTTTCAGTATTAATGGTCTATTTCTTAATATCATTTACTTCTGTTACTTAATTCTTAAGTTTGTTTTCTCTCACCTAGCCCAGTGCTTCCTAAATTTTAATGCATGTGAGAATCTTCTAGAAAAACTGTTAACACAGAAATAGCTGCATTCCATCCGCAGAAATTTAGCTTCAGGTGGTTTGGGGTGGACCTGAGAATCTGTATTAGTTTCCAGATATTGTTGATGTTACTGAACCCTGAACCACACTTTGAGTAGCACTGACCTGGCCTATATCCTTAAGCCATTTCCCTAGTAAAGAGGTTTTATGTTTTCTTTTTTCTTGCATATTTGAGAATTTCTTTCTGTTACTTTAACAAGTGAAAGACAACTTGACTATATTTACCTTTCTTGGGTACACCCTTGTAAACTGTTCCAAGCAAATTGTTATAGATTTCATAGCAAGAGCACCTATTATATAGTGTGAAATTTAAAAACAAACAAAAAAGGCAGTCTGATTGTTGCTCCTTTGCAAGGTAAATTGTTTTCTTTGCCTGCATATTTAAAGGATTTTTTTCTTTATTATTGTAATTTTTCCAAAAAATTGCCAAGTTGTAATGGTATGGAACCCTTTTGATTAATGTTGCCTGAAGTATGGAAAGTCCTTTCAATTTGCGTACTGAAGCTTTCTTGGTTTTGTTTTTATTTTACCCCAAAAGAACTTTTATTAATTTTTGATTATTACTTGTGTTCCAATTATTGCTGCCTCAAGAACATCTATAATTCTTAGATTTTGTCTAGTGTTTAAGTCTATGATCTCTGTCTTCTATATTTTTAATCTTCTCTATTTCATTAATTTTTATTGTTCTTTTCTTCTTCATTTTGATAGAACATAACAATTTTCCTTCAACAATAGTGATATACATATATTTTAAATGATAATTTTTTTTTCAGCTTCTAATGCATATTCTAACATGGCATTCTGGTTTCTTTACCATGTTTTCTTGACTAACCTGTCTCCTTTTCTAATCATCCTGCTTTCTTTTAGTCTAAACTTATTTTCTCGTTTATCTTTCTATATCTTAAAGTTATTGAGGATGTTGAACTTCTAAAAATTCTTTCATATTCCTGTGGCAAATCATCCTGGGAGGTCAACTGTTACTCTTAGTCTCTCAGACACTGTTCTCTTTTTTGTGTCCATCATGATTTTTAAATTTTAAATTTATCGTGAAAGAGCCAGTGTTTGTCAAGAAAGAGATGACGATTGTCTTTACTTATGTGTCTTTACTTGAATCCCCTACTGGTGGATCATAAGTTGGTTTACAAAACTTATATCCCAATTCCCAGCCTCTAGCAGGTTTTCCATCTAGTGGAGCTCTTTGGATTTATGTAGAATCTTCTAGCTCCACTGCCTAGATCTATGTCCAATCTGAATACAGAAAAACAAACAAACAAACAAAAACCCAAGAATCCACAAGGCCCCCTTCACTTTTAGCATAGCTATGGAACTTTACCTATGACAGATATTGACAAACGTACTTCCAAAAATATTATAGTCACATGTAGTAGGCAGAATAATGTCTACATCCTAATCTCTAGAATCTGTGAATGTTAGGTTTACATGACAAAGAAGAATTAAGTTGGCAGATGGAATTAAGGTTGCTAATCATCTGACCTTAAAATAGATATTCCACTATTACTCAGCTGGACTCAATATATCTCAAGGGTCCTTAAGTATGAAGAGAGAGAGATAGAAGAGTCAGAGTGATGCAACATGAAGAAGACAACTGGCCATTGCTGGCTTTGAACATGGAGGAGGGCCACAAGCCAAGGAATGTGGGCAATCTCTAGAAGCTGGAAAAGGGAAGGAAACAGATTCTCTCCAGAGACTCCAGAAAGAAATGCAGCCCACCAACACCTTGATTTTATCCTGATGAAATCCAAATCCATTTCAGACTTCTGACCTCCAGGACTTTAAAATAATAAATCTGTGTTATTTTGAGCTGCTATGTTTGTGGTAATTTATTGCAGAAGCCATAAGAAACTAATACATGACCATCTCTTTGGTGAATCACTATTTGCATTCTCAACATGAATGTAGAAATCCAAGTCTGCATTAACAGTGGTGCTTCAAAAAAGTACTTACATTGTGTAGGAATTCTCATTTACTTTTGTAATTACTCTCTGTATATTTCTGAACCAGGGGAAAGACTGCAGCCAAAGGACAAAGGTCTTTCCTCCTTCTAGTCATAGCACAAGGGAAACATCAGGTGAAATATATATAAATATAAATATAAATATAAATATAAATATAAATATAAATATATATATATATATATATATATATATATTGCTATAGAGGAGTCTACTAACTAGAAGTTTGGTGAAACTAAAATGAACAATTTCACCTGATGTTTCCCTTGTGCTATGACTAGAAGGAGGAAAGAGTATTTTTATAGCAAATTGGGAAAAGTTATATTAGAGGCTACTATCAGGCATTAATTTAATTTCATGTATTCTTAAATCTCTTTTTGGGTAAGGTGTTGATCCTACTAACTCACTCCTTCATGCGTGAATACAAATTTGAGAAATTATAGTTTTATATAAAGGGAGCATGTTTTTCTAACTATAAGAATTCTTTTTCCTTTAAATTGGTAGAACCATGGCCTATCTATTTTAATTTTGTGCAGCACTACTTTTCCTTGGGGAAGAAGTAAGAGATTACATTTTCAAATGTTTCTCTCTCTCTAAATAGGAGGCTACTAAGACTGAGATTTCCATATATCTTGATCTGCCCAAGTAGGTATCTCTCTACTCACTGGTCTCTGGAAATCACCATGTTTACCCAAGATTTAATTCAAGAGACTAAAGTAATGGGTAAATATTAAGAGAAAATTGACAAAGGCATATTAAGCTGTAAGGAATAAACTATACTGTCCTAAAAGAAACATATTATTACAGAGTTAACACAGCACCACTTTCTACCTTGCCAGTATTGAAGGCCACATGGCAGCCAGTACTCTTTACATGACCTTGCTTGCCCTGAACAATTTCTGCAAAGCAGATGAAGGGCCAAAGCACAACACAGTTCAGTGAATAGCATAAACTCATTCATCCATATGTACTAGATCTTACACCATCAGGCTTCTCACTGCTCCTACTATATGAATCACCTTATCCTTGCATGCTGGACACAACTGTTCTGGATGTATAGTTCTTTAGCTGGACCAGCACTGAATCGAGAGAAAGGTCCTCTACTATTAGTCTGCAGTAGGGTCTAATATTTCTACCATTGCAATCATCAAACAAGACAAAGACTTTGTATCTCCAGGAGGATTAAGTCAAAGCATAGATAGATTGACCTAGGAGGAGAGCCACTAGTCTTTGTCAGGTAAGTATGATTACTTGATGGCATTCATTGCTTAGGCGAGTTGCAAAGAATACTGTGAAAATTAGGCAGGCTAATTTGGGAAGGACCAGAAGGCAAATTTGAGAAACATTAGGATATGGGTAAGGAACACTAAGATACTAAATTTTTTGTGAGTATGATCCTGCCCTGGTAGAGATAACTGGTGGGCTCCTCAAAATATAGATATTCTCTTGGTAGTGTTAGTCAATGTGAACCCAGCATGAAGGAAAATGAAAAGCATCACAACTCTTTAAAAACAAATATTTTCATTTTTATGGGAGACTATGAAACAAGTGGTTAAGAGCATGGGCTCTGAAGTCAAACTACAAAGGTTCAAATCCTGGCCTTGCCCCTCACAGGAATGCTATGTAACTTTCTTATGCCTCATTTCCTGCATACGTAAACTGGGGATAGTACTGTACCTCTTTGGCTACTTTTGGAGCATCAGCTATGCTAAAATATGTAAAGCTCCTAGCACAGTGCCTAACACCTAATAATAGCTGCATATAACTGCAGCTGCTAAGGAGAAGCTGCAAAGCCTTCTGGGTAAGAATAGGGACTCTGGAAGAAGACTGTCCAGGCTCTGCCATTTAATAGCTGTGTGATCTCAGGCAACTTATTAACTCTTTTGCACTTCACTTTCCTCATCTGTAAAATGAGAGTAATAATAATAATCATACCAGGGTTATTTTGAGGATTGAGTTAATATTTGTAAAATGTTTAAAAGAGCGTCTGGCATATAATGTGTTGATTAATAAATTATTCAGCTCTCTTCAGTTTTAAAACTGTGATCATGGTGCTTCCCTGGTGGCGCAGTGGTTGAGAATCTGCCTGCCAATGCAGGGGACACAGGTTCGAGCCCTGGTCTGGGAAGATCCCACATGCCACGGAGCAACTGGGCCTGTGAGCCACAACTACTGAGCCTGCACGTCTGGAGCCTGTGCTCCACAACAAGAGAGGCCGCGACAGTGAGAGGCCCGCACACCGTGATGAAGAGTGGCCCCCGCTTGCCACGGCTAGAGAAGGCCCTCGCACGGAAACGAAGATCCAACACAGCCAAAAAGCAATATAAAAAATAAATAAATAAATATTTAAAAAAAAAAACTGTGATCATGGAAAACCAAGGTCTCTGTAGGGTACGCTGCGGGGGGGGGGGTCCATGTGGTAGAGTAAAGATAAGGAAGGTAGAGCCCAACCCCACTCTCTATTTAAGAGTAACTCTATTTTACATATTGAGCTCTTGGGCAAGATTTTCTTTGAGTAAAGGTTCCTACTGTTTTAAAAAAAAAAGAGGAAAAGGAAAAAGACAAATAAAAAGGAAGGGAAGTAGACAGAGAAGGAGGGAAGGAGGCAGGAGAAAAGGAAAGAAGGAAACAAACCGTGGTCCTATACCAATGAGCCCTCATAAAAATATCTATATCAGTCCAGTTTTTATAAAACATTCAATGTTTTTATATACATTATCTAGTGAATTTTACCAGATCATTTTAAGGTTCCTTCTAGGTAGAAAATTCTCTGAATTTCAGTAAATTCAAAGACATACATTCCCAAACTTCTTTAGGGTAAACAAAAATCTCAGTAATTCTAATTTAATATGCAAATCATGAATATTCACCACAGTCAAATGAAAAATAAATCACCCCTGAGTTCAAGTGCTTGCCATGCAAAATTGCCTATTTCCTAGAACATTCAGAAATCTGTTTTTAAATTGCTTTTTATTAATTTTGCTCTCATGATGGTTGCTCTTCAAAGCAACCTGGAAAATGTGCCATCTTCAGCATTAACGAGATTACGGAGAAATGAGGAAAGCACAATATGATGCCATTTACAAAAGGAAAGAGAGTCCATGGATCAGAGGTCTGGGCACTGGAAGATGTCTTTTAAATGTCACTAGACAAAATTTATGATATAAAAGGGAATGTTCCTTCATCATTCTGAGTATTGTTATCTACATGAATAATAAATCAAAAGGCTCTTTATCCATTTATGGCTGAACATTATGACCTTAGATAGATTGGTGATGTGATTTACTCCACTGATATCAATGAAACTGAAACCCAGTGAAAATACCACTGGATTGGCCCAACATTCTGGAAAATCAATGAGGCTTGGGAGAACAGTTTGAGGGGAGAGTATTTTAAAAATGCAAATATTTTGGCATCGTTAAATCAGTAAACTCATTAAGATTTCTTTTAAATAACTACCCTTCAGTCTTTGCTACATAGCAAACCCAAGTACATTCAAGTTTAACAGGGTTGTCTACTTCACAATTTTATGGAGAGATATCACTAGTATTTATCCCCAAATTGGTTTGAATTATTAATATTTTACTTTTGAAAGATGAATGCAATGTGATTCCATTTATATGAAATTTAGAATATGCAAAACTTATAGTGATTAGAAATATACCCATTGGTGATAAAACTATGAAGAAATGAAAGGAAATGATTATTGCAAAGAACTGGATAGTGACTACCTCTAATGTGGTCAGAGAGAGGACTGAGATTGGGAGGGTTTTCCTGGGACTCAGAACACCGAAAATATTCTATGTCTTGACCTGAGTAAACCTTGACATGAGTGTTCATTTATAATTATTCATTGAACTGGACATACATGTCTTATGTACTTATATCAATTATATGTCACAATTGTATTTAAATAGGATATTCTATTCTGAGGTGACTCTCTAGTCTATTACACAGGTCACACTTAATATTTAAAAAGTATTCACTGTTTATTTGAAATTCAAATTTAACTGGGGGTCCTTAATTTTATCTGGCAAACTTACCCCACTCAGAATAGCAGTTAGACTACAAAAACTTTTTTTTTTAAAAAAAGGGCAAAATAAACCACAGATATAATGTGTTCTTAGAAGTCTTGGTCATTCCTGTTTTATATTCTATTAATATGATAAATCTGTGTCTCATGGCTTGTGACCGCCCCCCAGGGTTCTTGGGTCCAGGGACTATAAACAAAAGTAGGCTACACAGATGCAAGTTATAGTTTGCTTATAGGTAGGCAAAGAAGCTGACCTTTATAAATACAGCCATGCCTTTAAGAAAGGAGAACTTCAAGTCAGAAACAAATCTGAAAAAAATTTAAGCTGTTCTTTTTTTTTAAGCAATGATTTGCCTTTTATTACATGCATTTGTTTGCACAGGAAAGGAAAAGACAATCAAATAGGTAAAACGGATGCTATATCGCTCCCTCATACATGAAGAATTACACATCTGTCTAACAATACTAACCACTCTGAAAGATAATTATGGATCATTGCTTTAAAAAATATCCTGAATTGCCTGCAGAAATGGCAAGGAGAATTCAATTAAATTATTTGTAAAAGCCAGAGTCTTTTTTTCCTATCCATCTGCTACTTGAAATGGGATGACCTTTCAAATAGTGCTTGCCAGTTCTCAAAGCAAACTCTAAATAAAGAAGTGGAATGTGCCTTTTTTTCCCCTCTCTACCAGGTTCAGCATAGAAAGAGCATTTGTACTGACATTCTACACCACTCAAAAGAATGCAGATTTGGCTTCTAGAACATAAAAGAGGCATTTAAGGAATATCAATCAGGCTCTGTCCCGATGCCTTCAGTCATGACATCTGCCTTCTAGCAGAAAGGTGTGCTGCTTCCCAGATAGGTGTTTGAGAACTAGCTACATGAACTGATTTACTCCCTGGAGAAAAACTGGAAACCCCACCCCCAAACAAATGGTATAAAGCAAACATGTAGTGAAAAATCCCTTATTAAGCTGCCTATGGCAGGAGAGCTAATTCAGAAAGGTCAAGTATTTAAGTAACAATAGACTCAAAACAGACCTTCCAGAGGCCTCTCCTTAGGCCTTATATTATCTATTAACAGCAGTGTTTTCTTCACTGAGTCTATATATATTTTTTACCTTGTTTTAGTGGTCCCCCTGCCCCTCTTAATTTTTTAAACATTTCCAATTTGATCTTTCATGTCTTTTTTTTTTTTTAAATCAGAATGTCTTAAGAGATTCAATGAATAGGAAAAGTACAGCAAGCACATTTCTAGAAGTTAAAAAAAATACAGGAAAATATAAAAGATAATTATCACATTACCCAGAGAATACCACTACTAACAGTCTGGCGTGTATATTTCCATTCATTTTAATGCATAAATATATCTAAAGATTGGATCATACTATGTAACAACTGGAATCAACTATTTTATGCATATCTCTCTATGTCACAAATGTGTGGAAAGGGAATGTTGCCTGCCATTCCAGTAAACAACGAATGTTGCCCACAATGTTCGCTTCAGTGGACAAATGGAGATTTACATCATCGTTCATGAACTTTCATTATAACTATGTTACTTTGTATGTGTGGCTGTATGTGTGTACACAGTTGTAATACAACTTGTAAGTGAATTTATTTAAATGCTCAACTATTTATGAATATAGAGATTTACAGCTTTTTTCATTATTATAAACAAAGCTGTAGTGAACATCCATGTGCAAATCTTTACAATTATTTCCTTAGCATTACTTTCTATAAGTTGTACAGCTGGACAGGAAAGTATGAACATTATCAAAGTTTTTAAGTTAATATTGCCAAACTGCCCTCCAGAAGTGTCGTACATACTCAATGTTTAATACTATAAACTCTGTATAACATTGAGAAGTATCAATTTCTTGGACAATTGACCATCTGAACAAAATCTCATTATTGCTCTACTTATCATTGTTTTGATCACTAATGAAGCTGAAAGTTTTATTGGTGTTTTTGTATCTTCTCCTTTGTGAATTACCATTCAAATATTTTGCCCATTTTTTAAAGAGGTAAAAGCGTTATCTTAAAATACAATAAAACCATGAGGATTTAAGATAAGTCCATACACATATAGAAGCAAAAACAAAAAAATGCTAAAGAGAATAAATAATTATTTCAATTTTAAAAATAATATATCCTCAGCAAAACAAATAAACACATACATATGTATGTTAACAAATATGTTTCTGTTTAAACAAATAAAAACACACATACACACACACATAAAATAAACCAATACTTTCCTCAGCTCTATTCCCAATCCCATTTTCCCATGGTAACTAATACAAAACAAAAACAAAAAACACAAACAATTACTTGTTTATCCTTCTACATCTTTCTCTAGCTTCATGCAAAATATATACAAACAGATTTGTATACAGAGCCACTCTTCTCTTTTTCATTTTAATGGGCTCATACTTTCTCGATTACTCAACCAAATGACTATTTACTTACTTTATCATGGACACGTTGGATATCACATATAGATCTACCTAATCATTTTTATTCATTGCAAAATATTCCACAATACAGTTATAAATATGTTCAATAATTTCCCTATTAATGAGTTATTTTTTGGTTAATGCTTTGTTTTGCTTTGTTTTGTTTTTGCCACTACAAACAATGCAGCACACATCCTTGACTAGACATTTTTATATGATAAAGAATCCCAATAGTAGAGGTGCAGTGTCAAAGAGCAGGTATACCATTAATTTTGATAGCTACTTCCAGATCTATCAGGGTATGAAAACTTTTTTGCTTCCTCATTATAATATGAATTTGTATTTCCATGACTACCTAAGTCTTTGGTCATTTAAGTTTTCCCTTTTGTGAACTGCAAATTAATATCTAGCCAGCTTTTCAAATATGGTGTATAACTTTATCTCATCAATGTACAGGAGAGTTCCTAGTTTTCTTATGTTTATATTGTTTATATCTTTAATTCATCTGAAATTTTAAAAAATTTTACAGTGAAAATAGAAGTATATAATTTATAAATTACATATGAAAAGCAGCCTTTACATCATTTTTTAAATAGACATACATTTCTCACTGAGTGAAAAAGCCACTTTTACTATATATTTGGCTCATTACTACATATTTTGATTGGTTTCTGACTCTTTTTTCTACTCCAGTGATCAATTTTTCTCATGGCCAATAACATACTGTTTTCATAACAGCAACTTTATATTAAGTTTTAATGTCTAGAAGGAAGAGTCAAAATAAAAACCTGTTGCCATTCTGACTGGAATTCCATTAACATATATGTTATTTTAGAAAGGAATGACATCTTATAATATTTGGAAATATTATAAAATATAGTATGACTATTTCTTTTCTTAAGTTTATTACTAAGAATTTTATATTTTTCTGTTCACATAAATGAATTTTTTTCTATGTCTATGCAAATGGTTATTGAAAGTATAAAAGCTTTGCTTTTTATATATTTACCTTATGGCTATCCAGCTTATATGTTTTCTTAGTAATAGTCTGTAACAGAGTCTTAAGTTTTCTAGCAACAAATTCATATCATCTGAAAATGAAGATAACTGTGTTTGATTTTTTCCAATATTTATATTGCTTAATTTTACTGTTTAATTACATCATATAGAACCCACAACACAGTGCTAAGTAACAGTGTTGACAGCAAATATCCCCCTGCATTTTTCCTGGTCTTAAGAGAAATGGATTTTAAATTTCACTGTTTAATGTAATGTGATGATGGGTTTTTATAAATATTCTTTATTATGTTTCATTAACTTCCTACTATGCCCATTTTATTTAGAGAGTTATTAGAAATTCCTAATAAATTTTATCAAATTCTTTTTTGGCACATGTACTGGGTTGAAGAGAGTCCCCGCAAAATTTATGGCCACCTGGTAACCTTATTTTGAAATGAGATCTTTGCATATGTAATTAGTTAAACTAAGATGAGGTCATACTGGATTAGGGTGGGCTCTAATCCAATGACTGGTGTCCTCCTAAGAAGAGAAAATAGAGACATCAATATTCCAAGGAGAGCTCCATGTGATAACAAAGGCAGATAAGGAAGTAATGTGTCTGCAGGCCAAGGAACACCAAGGACTGCCAGCAACCACCAGAAATTAGAAAGAAGCAAGGAAGGATCATCCCTTAGACTCTTAGGAGAGACCTTGATACTGCTGGCACCTTGATTTCAGACACCTAGCATCCAGACTGTGAGAGAAAAGCATTTCTGTTGTTTTAAGTTACCCAGTTTGGTAATCTGTTACAGCAGCCCTATGAAACTAACAAAGCGTGTATTCTTATAATCATATTATTTTTATCTTTCAATCTGCTAATGTGATGAATGGTATAGATAAATTTCCAATTCTGAAGCAGCTGATAATTTTTGAAATAAACCTGATTTCAAATATTTTTTATACTTTTATAAGCAGATAGACTTTAGCTGCTACTTTTTAATTTATATATTTCTGTATACAAAAATAAAAGTGGTACAAAATATCTTTTTAGAGCTATCTATATTAGGTTTTGATGTAAAGTTATGCTAGATTTGTACAATCACTTGAGGTCCCTTCTTTCATTCTCTATATTCTTAATTGTTTGATAACCATAGAGAGTATATGTTTTTAAAGCTTAGACTTAATTTAGCTGTAAAACTATTTGGGCTTGGTGCCTTTTTTAGTGGTATATCTTTAACAATCTTCTACTTTCTTCTATGATTATTATTATTAAAATTTTTTACTTTTCTTACGTGACTATTGATATTGTATACATTCTTAAAGAATCACTATTTCTAGATTTTCAAATGAATGGCTATAGAATTTTTTCAAAAAATCTAATGATATCAGCATCTTTTGATAGAGTTGACCAAGAAGCTAGGAGAGTACATACCCCTTTCCTTCCACACCACTACATGTGGACTGAATCAAAAGAGGACAATCCTCAAAGAAAGAAAAGAACCACTACTCAGTCAAGAGCAGACAAGTAGCTCTTATCCCTGGTTAGAACCACTAAAGAAACCCATAGGGAATGTTCTCATCTGAATCATCAGGAATGTGTCACAATAAAACCTAGATGGGCTGGTCCTCAAGTCATTTGATACTCTTCTGGAGTCTTAAAAAGAACTATGCAGAAAAATTCTTGACATTTCCATTAAGCTACAATAAAGCTTTCATTTTTTGAAACACTTGACAAAAAATTTTTTAAAAAGAATCACTCTTCCCTTATACCTGCACACATTTTAAAATATCTTCAATATTTCTAAGAAACAATTTTCTTTATAACTCAGACTTTCTACTCATATCCTTTTATTCATAGCAGATGGAGGAAATTAGAGTAACATATTTGCTCTAAAATCATTAGTGTTGCATCAGCACTTCCAATCTAAATGGCATTTCAAGGGGTTATTGTTACGTGGATCAGGAGTTTGCTCTAGGCACAAAGAGACATTAAAAACAGCTATGAAACTTTTTTTGTAATTAGCTTTTGCATCTTAATTTCTTCAACATCAATCCAGCAGGATTTTAAACACAAATCAAATGGGAGAACAGTGTGGTCCAATTCAGTCACAGATCTACTGGTTAGTCCTCTGATAAATCATTATAGCTACTTTTCAAAAACAATGTTCTCAAAACTGACCATCAACTCATCAACTGCTTGTTGATGGGTTGTCTGGAAGACTGGGAATATATTCTTATCTTTCAGATACCAGCCTTTACCTTTACCTTTAGATACTTTACCTTTACCTTTCAGATACTTTAGCCTCCTGAAATACCTAAAAGTAGGTGCTGAGATTCAAATGACTGCTACTGTATCCAAGAGTGAAACAGTCCCTGGCTTACGAATGAACCACTCTATGAGTGTTTCTTCAATCCATACTGTATTAATCCCACCATGGAAAATTTTTTTAGGTTTAATATACTACACACCTGGAAAAATGCAGTCTTGTGTACACATAAGAACAATCACAGAAAATGATACAGGATAGCAACAGTTATAGTTTATATTTATACAGTGCATTACAATTTTCAAACTACTTTCATGATACTTTTTGTATTTTATCCTCATAGTAAGTCTATAATGAATGCAGGATAAAAGAGGAAGTAGACATAAACATAGAACTCTAGAGATGAAAGGGACATTAGGGACCATCAATAACCCTCTTTTACGGATCAGAAAATGGAGACCAGAGTGAAATGAGGACCTTTGCCCTCTTGCACAGCCAGGCTGAAAGGCTAATAAAGTGAAGACTGGTCACCACAAGGGTTACAAGAAAAGAGTTACAAAAATAAGATAAGGGGCTTCCCTGGTGGTGCAGTGGTTGAGAATCCGCCTGCCAATGCAGGGGACACAGGTTCGAGCCCTGGTCTGGGAAGATCCCACATGCCGCAGAGCAACTGGGTCCGTGAGCCACAACTACTGAGCCTGCGCGTCTGGAACCTGTGCTCCGCAACAAGAGAGGCCGCGATAGTGAGAGGCCCGCGCACCGCGATGAAGAGTGGCCCCCGCTCGCCGCAACTAGAGAAAGCCCTCGCACAGAAACGAAGACCCAACACAGCCATAAATAAATAAATAAATAAATAAATAAATAAATAAATAAATTTATTAAAAAAAAAAAGTAAGAAAGAGAAACATGACGGGAGCAAATGTATTAATGTATTTTGTTTCCTAAAAAGCAATTCTATTGAACTAAATTTTGAAATTCAATGTTGGTCTCTAAGGACCACTTGGCTATGGTGTTTTTGTGCCATTACTAGATCCCTCAGAGAGAAATAAAATTTTGAAATCCATAGTTTCCAGTAAATACGTGCAAGCCTTTGAAGAACATATTCATGTAGTTGGAAATAGTATACACACATATACACAAAAACTTAAAATTCAGTATATAACTATAGAAAGGAGCCTAAACATTCTACAGTTTAATTAAGAAGCTATTCATGCATTTCCTGCACATTCACCCTCAATCTATCCTCTACTCTCCCATCCCAGCAAGTCCTAGTTAATTATTTTAATAGTGTGGCCTCTGTTATACAATAAGGTTTGAAAATAATCTTTCCTTTAAAGGAGAATATATTAGAAGTATATTTTTTCTGTTACATCATTCTCAAAAATATATCTCAACAATGCATGGCCGGGCCCTAATATCTTTTATTCAAAAGACAATAGCCATTTTCCACGATTCAGTCCAGAATAGTTTTTAAAATCTGCATCTGGGATGTCATCATAATTCTAAGAAGAGGCTGCTCTATAGAAAAAAGCTCAAAAGCAAAAACATTAAAAGTGAAATCAATATTTTAAAAAGAAGAAATTCACAGTGGTGTGAAAGATCATATCAGGGTTAGAGGACAAATCTCTGTGTTAGAATACACACTTATTTACTGTCAGAATGCACAATAATAATTTCCACATTTTTAAAATGCTTTTTGTCACTTTTTAAACGTCTGGGAATAGAGAATATAAAACACACTGTCTGACGCACCATGGGAAATTTTATGATTCTCCTCAAAAAAAGGAAGAACAAATAGCTCTATTTCCATTCCGGATCTGCACAATATATTCTTGCATCCCATTTGCTCTGATTCATTTACATTTTGCTGAATTCTGTTTTTGTCCATTTTCATCATTCAAAATATAAAAAAAAAAATCAACAACAACAAAAAGCCCTCAAAAGATGCTTTCAGATGAAATCACAAAGAAAATAAGTACATGAATTAGTGAAGCAACATCCAAGTGTATACTAATGTGGCAGTTACATCTTTTCTCATCTTGTCCGAGAATTAATTGCACTGCTGAAATTAGACATCCAGCCTGCTCCATGCAGACAGAAGCCCAAGCTGGAAGCAAACTCTGAATAACAACACTGCCTCTGATTCTTTTCACATGGCTACATCTTTGACATTTCCTTCAATATTCTACCCAACTGCAGTGTGACTATGACAAAAGATTAAGGTAGGCATGACTGGCACATCTGTGGTTAGTGGCAGGGAATGGAAACAGGCAACAAGTCCCTTTAGTGGCTCCAAAAAGCCCACAGGCATTCTGCAAACCTTTTGCATACATGCTCTAAGGAAAGACTATAAAAGGTAGAAACCGTGATGACAATTTTAATCACGTGACAGACAATTCTATGATCTACTATAACTTTATAATGATAAAGTCTCTAAGACATGGGAGACTGACAGGAATACATTCTCTCTCGGCCTCTCAGTCTCTTTAAATGTTTATATGAGGATTTTACAGATGGATAGAGATGACCTTAACATAGTATTTATTTAATCTATCCAAGGCTGAATTATAAATGGCTAAATTTGACAACAGTGGGATTTTCTTGGTTATTTTTAATTTGACTCAAATCACTTCTCTGGGCTCTGGAACTTTCTCCCAGACCCTGGTAGCTGTCAGGTGTCAGTAATCAGAGTTAGCCCATCTGTAGTCAGTGTGGCCTAAAGTTGTGCCTACAATGTAGCAATTACAGTCAAGTCTCTTCTGGAAATGCCAATTACTGCTCTTTGCCTTCCCTGTTGAATGTCTCCTTAATGTAAGAATGACATAACATTTTTACCCTATCTCACTGGCAAATTTTATTTAAAATAGCACCCATAGTTGGCAAGAGTGCAGGGAAAGAAGCATACCCAAAGATGATGGTGGGGATGTAAATTGGAACAACCTTTTTGGAAAACAACCTGATTATACATATCATGATGTTTTTATCCTACTATACTCACTGATATTATCTGGGGGACATTATCCCATATCTTCAAATATTCTTCGAAACCAGACTTTTAATGTCTGTATGGCATTTTATTATGTGAGTATACTATAGTTTTTCATTGTTTCCACATTTGTCAACTGTTAGTTGTTTTCAATTTTGGTTATTATAAATAATGCTATGGAGAGCATCTTTATACATACATTTTTTAATTGCATTGTTTATTCCTTAGTATAGATACCTAGAAGTGGAAATACAGCCATTACCAAGCTTTACCTTCAAATAATTTTGTCCTAGCAACTAAGGAATTGTAATCGGCAAACCAATTCCTAAATTAGAATTCCAGTAGATCATCGTTTACTAGGAGAAATATATTTGCTAAAACTGATTCTGCTTATTTCCACAGCCTTGAAAATGGGCAATTCCTCTGAGGAAACCAAATCAGATAGCATGTATGACTGAGTAACCATTGACTCAAAAAGGACAAATCAGGTCCTACCAAATTCATTTCAAGCAAAGGCACAGCCTGCTAAGTTAATTGTCTTTTGTCCTAGAGCAAAAATCCTCTTCCCAAGTCCACTAATGTAGCCCAGGAACACATTCTTACCATCACTGGTTTGCATGAATGTGCCTGTCTTTTGAACCCAAATAACCAACCTGAGCTTATAAAACTGAAAAGCCAGAACGTTGTGAAACATTCTGTAGTTGCCAAACCCTACCGCCCAGATGGCGTGACAAGAGAAGTTACTGTCTGGAGGCTGTTCTAAAGGAAAATGTGATTGACTCTTAAATGAAAACTCCAGATTTTAGAAGTCAATGAATAATGACATACCACTTTTTAACCTATCATATTGGAAAATATTTAAAATGATAACACTCAATGTTGGCAAGGTATAAATATTTTCACCTTCAAATGAGTTTCGGGAAAAGTGAGAGCCAAACAAAGTTCAAGTTGAAACTTTAATGTGCTATTATGAACCGTGACTCTCCATAAGGGGCTGTAGCTAGTAGCATTTCTAAACTTAACTACCAAACTCTTCTTGTTTTATGTTACCTTTTGTATTTGGCTGCTGGGTTTCTGTTGAGCATCTCAAGGGAGAACATTCTGTGGAATACCTTTAGTAAATGTTTCCCTAGGCCAGCAGTTGCAAACATTTTGGTCTCAAGAGCCATTCACACTCTCAAAAACTGTTAAAGGCTCCAAAGAGCTTTTGCTCATGTAGGTTATATCTATGGATATTTACCACATTAGAAATTAAATGACCATATTTCAAAACACCGTTAATTCATTTTAAAATATCAGTAATAAACACATTATATGTTAACCTATATAACATATTTTCAAAAGTGAAAAAACTAGTGAGAAGAGTGGTATTGTCTCAGAGTTTTGAAAATCTTTTTAATGTCTGGCTTAATAGAAAGCTGGTAGATTTTCATATTTGCTTCTGCATTGTGTCATGATCTATTGTTTTGTATTGAAGTATGTCAAGAAAATCTGGAATTTTTTTTTTAATTGAAGCATAGTTGATTTACAATATTATATAAGTTTCAGGTGTACAAAATAGTGATTCTAAATTTTTATAGATTATACTCCATTTACAGTTATTATAAAATATTGGCTATATTCCTTGTGCTGTACAATATGTTCTTGTAGTTTATTTACTTTATACATAGTAGTTTGTACCTCTTAATCCCCTGCCACTACCTTGCCCAACCCCCTTTCCCCAAGAGGAGTATTTTAATAGCCTTTTCAAATAAGTGTGGATGTTTTTCTTTAATACTGCATGAAAATTTGACAAATGGTAGTTTAATAGTTAGTTGCAGTGTGCAATCTGAAACGGTATCAATAAACTTTTAGTGCTCTATTATGTGAAAATCCATGGTCTCTGTTGCACTTTGAATGGATCCTTTCCCCATGCAAAAATTTGTAAAAGCATGCATTGCTCTAGTCGAATTTATTGGCTCACTGAATTATGCAGATCTTCCAAATACTGACACATTTCATTACATGATACAAAAAAAGAATCACGTTTGTTAATATCGCCATCGATCATATCAGGAAAGTCTTTAAGTACTGGGAAGCTGTCAAGTTCATGGTGGCAGATACAAGTTTTCCAAAATTCTAATTTTTGCTTGAAAGCTTGAACTTGATCATTGGCAACAAATGCTGTCCAATGGCTTAAAGTGACAGGCTCACTTTACTCATTTTTGAGAAAATGTCTGTCAGATATCGAAGTCTGAATAACCATATTTCAACTGTCAATCTTTCTTTCAAGTAAAAAATAATGTTCCATATAAAAGCAACAAGTTCAGCTTACAATTCAGTCATACAAGTGCTTTTTCCTCAAACAACTATACTTCATTATACAGCAGCAATGCTTCATGTATGCTTCCTATATCAGCACACAGGATGCTAAAAAGAGATGTGTTTTTGAGAAAAAAAACCTAATTAAATTAATACTTTTTACTGTTTCATCAAGGATATTTTTAGATGAAATTGGCTTATTTTTTTTAACCATAAAAAAATGGTGGTAAAAAATAAAAGACCAAAAGTACACTTTGGTGCCACTGCCTTTATTCACGCTACACTTTTACCCACCATTGCTTTTGCACCATCAGTGCAAATGTCAACATAGCAAGAAAGACAAACAAAAACACAGTATATGGCAATATAGTTTTGACCTTGCAGGTATCCTAAAAATGTCTCAGGGTCCTCAGGGGTCCATGAATCACACTTTGAGAAGTGCTATTCTAGACTTAAAATCTGGATCTGACAAAAAACAATTAGTTGGGGACAAAGGGAAATTCTCGTCACCATGTTATACCTCATTCCCTGGGCATGTTAATTCATGAGTGGCTGGTGGCAGATCCACATTTTCTTGCAATGTTCACTATCTGGTCCTTAGTATTGAAAGCCTCTTGATTTCCTCTCAGGATCATGCTCACGTGTGCAGCAGCAATGCTATTCCATAGAGTCAAGGCCAAAGAGAACCTATTTGACCTGCTAACAGGCAAAGACCCTGTGCTTCTCTTGGCTCCAGACCCAGAAGTAGCATGATGAATGCTGTGACTTATCTACAGCGAAGATGTACAAGAAGATATTTGGTGACTCTGGTCTGTCTGCAGCTTGGGAGTGCCAGAGCCTCTATGGAAACATGGGATCTCTCTGGCAAAAAAGGCATGGCCAACCTAAGTTAATCTGCATGAATCTTTATCTGAATGGGTAGTTTTCATTTGTTTTCATTCTTAGTTTGGTATTGTATCTCACCATGTATGTTATTCCACCAATATCTTAAAACTTATTTAGCCAGAATTTTCTGGTTTCATATGAATGCTAACTATACATAGTCTGGTATTTTTTTTTTAGAAAAAGGTTTTCTTTATCTTATGCAAGATCCTTAGCTCCTTTAGGTAAAAAGACAAATTTAGTTTACTTCCTTTTTTTTTTTAATTTTGTAAATTTTATTTTATTTATTTATTTTTGGCTGCATTGGGTCTTCGTTGCTGCGCATGGGCTTTCTCTAGTTGCGGTGAGCAGGGTCTACTCTTCGTTGCAGTGTGTGTGCTTCGCAGTGCGTGTGCTTCTCATTGCGGTGGCTTCTCTTGTTGCGTAGCACGGGCTCTAGATGCACGGGCTTCAGTAGTTGTGGCGTATGGGCTCAGTAGTTGTGGCGCACGGGCTTAGTTGCTCCATGGCTTGTGGGATCTTCCTGGACCAGGGCTCAAACCTGTGTCTCCTCCAATGGCAGGCAGATTCTTAACCACTGCACCACCAGGGAAGTACCTCATTTACCTTCAAAGTAGTAACTTAACTCAGATTGTTTAAAACTATTTAAGTATCATGTTATATACTTTACATAAAAAAATAGCTCAATGTAAATGTCATGTCTGGCAATAATCCTATTCCGAATCTTTTACATGAAATAGAGTGGGAAGGAAGATTATATGGCTGCCAGAACAGAATTAAACATGTGGAAACAAAGAAAAGAAACAAAAGCACAATTTGCCCTTTCCAGACAACAGGGAAACATGCAAATAAGTCAGTGACTTTCCTTCCAGCTAACCACTGAAGTAGGGACATGTAGTTTTAACAGCTGTGAGGGCACCTGGCTTAAATAAAAGCAAAGTAAAAACCAGGTTATGCTGTTGTCTTAGATGCCAAAACTCCAAATCTGCCAGTCACTCGAGAAAAGAACACAGGCCCAGGCAACTGATATTGATGCATTCAAAGACTGTCGCTATCTGTGAGGACAGACCAGCATTTCATAATCTCCAGCAGACAGAACAACTGTTGAATGGAAAGTCAAGAGTTGGGAGGGAGAAAAGAATTGGTGGTAAGTCTAAGGTCAAATTAGTTTGGAAAACCACTGTGTAATACAGAGTTAAACAAATTCTTTTACTCTGGGACTTCTCAGAGCCCTTCTGTGCCTTATACCTTTCCAAGAAGGAGATAAAGCATATAGCATTTTCCAAATTTTTGACACTTCTTTATTTCGTTTAGTTTCTTATTAGCCTAGCGGTCCCTGGGACACAGGCAGGAAATACTGATACTGATATCAAGCAGTTAAGTCAAATATTCAGGTATATAACTGAACTGTAGTAGAAGAATCTAGATGCCACAGAAATGATGAACACATGCCCACCAGCCAGCCCCACTACATCAAGGTCCCTTAGCCTCTCTCCATTGGCTTCTTCAGCTCTGAAAGATGATGATTAGTAAAGTGCCTTGGGATGACTGGGCAGGAAACACTAAATAAGAGCCAATTATTGCCCTCATTACAGAGTAGATGATCTAATAAACCATCCCTATTACTTACAAAGTTCAGAGCGTTAGTTTTTTTTCTTTAACTGCACTTCAATTTGACCTAAGAGATCTACACTAAAAAGAACAAACAAAATACTCATAGGAAATACATCCAGAAACTGTAATACAAGCTTTCTGATTGGACCCTTCTCTGCTTACACATTTTCAGTGCCTGTCAATTGCCTACAGATAAAATCTAAATTTCTTAGCCTGGTGTACAACCTCCCCAGGTTGTCTCCAACTGACTTTTTATACCAACAGCTCCACCCTTCAGGAGCCATAGAGTTTATGATTAAGATCATGGGCTTTGGCAGTGGGCAAACATGGTTAAGAGTGCAGGCTCCATTCTACCACATCCTGAGTAAATTAGTTCACTTCTCTAAGCCCCTGATTCTCGAAGTGTGGTCCATGGACCAGCAGCTTCAGCATCATTTGGAGATTAGGCAGAATCACAGGCCTCACTGCAGACCTACTGAGTCAGAATCTGCATTTTAAGAAGATCATCAGGTGATCCCTATACACATTAACACTTGAGAAGCACCACCCTAATTCTCATCAGCTAATCTGAAAATTGGGGGTAATAATAGTAAATAATAGTAAACTTGGAGATGGCAGTCATTTTCCTCCCCTTTGAATACGAAGGATTTTATCATCTAAATACCATTCAAGTATGCCCACCTCTCTTTCCCTTCATTATCTTAGGCCAAGTCATTCTCATTCTGTCCAGATCTATATCAATGTCCATCCAAGTCATCACAATGCATGCTCTCTTGCTTCTCTCTTATCTGTTTCCTTATTGCAAACAGAGAGATCTTCTAGGAAATGCAAATAAAATCAGAGCTTCCATTTGGTTTCAAAATAAAGGCCAAAAGCCTTTACCAGACCTGTCCACCTCTACATCTTATCTTGTCTCATGTTCCTCCCAGGTTCCTCTGCTCCAGAAGTACCGTTTTGTTGTTGTTGTTTTCTGTTCCTTGAACTAGCCATCCTCCTTTCTAACACAGTACATTTGCAAAAGCCATCCTCCCTGCCTGCAGTGCCTTCCCTCCCCTCTTTGCCTGGTTAACTTCTCCTCAGTCTTTAAATGTTAGCTCAAATGTCATTAACCCTGCAAATATTCTCTGACCCTCCTCCTCAATAACCAACACACTGCCTGGCCCACTGCCTACACCCCGTAAGTATTTGGTGAATAAATAAATGTATGAATTGATGAATGGTCAATCATGTGGCTACTGTGATAAACAGATGGATTGATAACTGTAAAACATTTAGCACAATGCCTGGTAGAGAGCAAGAGCACAGTGCTGGACCAGTTGTTATGTATTTTGAAAATGAGTCCCGCTTGATGTGCCTAACAATTAGAATCACCTGGAAAACTTTTAAATCACGCAACGGCCAGGCTCTGCCCCTGCCCAATTAAAGCAGAATCTTTGGGGGTGGGACCCAGGCACCTGAGGGTCTTTAAAACTTCCAGTGGGGATTCCAGTGTGCTGCCACAGTGGAGAACAACTGCTTTACCCTTTTTCTTACTGTGGCCACCCAGCTTTCCAGAGGAATGCATGCTGAGTGACAAAAAGAGTCCTCATTATTCATGGCATGAGTCCACGCTCACTTCTCCCATGGAAAGGAACAACGGTAAGAATCCATGTAACGGAAGTCCAACAATTCATTTCCCTTGGGCCCCTTGACAGCATCCAGAATGTGGAAAATCTCCATGTATCACCGAAGCCAAACTGAAACCTTTCTTGGGAAATCCAAGTTGCCTGAACTACTATTGGGAGACGATGCAGTAACACTTGAAGATGATTCTGGTCCTTAGGGTTAAGTGTTGATTTAATAAAACTCATCAGGATTCCATTAAAAACCTGTCATAATTGTTTCCTTGAAGCAATTGCTTTATGGGAGCAATTAATTTCAACTGTTAAAAAGGTTACACCTCCTGAGTATTCATCCAGGCTATAAGAAATAGGTAGGCTGGGAACCACTTGAACTTACCTTCTGTCTCCTTCACTATTGAAACATTTGGAGCATCAGGAGACCAAACTGTACTTTCATAGGCCTTCACTTCCTAATGACCAACCTTCTGTGTATATAAATGTAAATTTAAGTTCAGATACATTATACTATGTTTCTCACTGATTTTGAACTTTTCAAAATGTGATGTAAGCAATGAGAAGTATCCAAAGAACCTTTATCTCTTTTAAGGCCTTACACACACACACACACACACACACACACACACACTCTCACACTGAACCAAAATGCCTTACTCTGCTGGACAAAGAAGAATGCAGGTCTCAAACAATCTGAGCATCATTTAAAATTAAAACCTACCAAGTCAGAGCTGATACTAAGCCAACACAAAGACTACAGAATTATTATAAAAGGCACAGGATTGCTCTCTGGAAATAATATCTCAGTGGGTTAAATTCCCTTTCCTCCTGTTTTTCCATGCTGGTAAATTGCAAAAAAAAAAAAAAAAAGAAAGAAAGAAAAAGCATGATTCATGAATATAAATTTTTCTTGGCTTTTTAAATCATACACTGGCATATTCTTCCTCGAACCTCAGCCAAATGAGAACACACAGATAATGACAATTTTACAATAAGTGGTTCCAGGATGCAGGCTTTTCAAGATTCTCATATGAAAGGCACTATAAAAAAGAGTATTATTATTGTTATTATTTCAGGCACCCAGAAAAACCATAGTCAATGATTAGCCATAACAATTAAACTAACAATAATACATCTGGAATAAGCTCCATGGTAATATGTACTTCATGCTTAATAGTTCAAATTAATTCCATCTGATGGCGTTAGACACACGAGTTAGGAGCTGGAGAGCACAAAAATTCACATTAGCTTCCACTTCGAAAGACATTATGAAAAGCAAAGGAAGGAAATAAGGCTATAAACAGCAGTGGTAAATAGGAAGGACTCATAGATGATATGGTCAGGAATAACTCTCAGCTATTAGGAATTCAGCAATGGAAACATGAAGGCTGGTATTTCTATCCTCACACATTCCTTCAGAGTCAGCAACTGGGCAACCCATCTAAAGGAACAGATCTGAAACCCTAAAATCAAGGCCATTTTATTCAGAGAAGAAGGTGCCTTCTTTCCCCTGCCCATGGCGCCCTTTATCAACAGATGCAGAATAGAGGAAGAATTTATAATTTTCAGGTCACAGACCTCAAGAAATAAGAAAGGGGAGTGTGGATTTGGGGTGGGCATAATAGCTGGGGAGTTACTGCCTGGTTACCTTGTCTCACTCCACCCTGTAGATTTATAGGTAACTACCTTAGGCTCTGCTTTCCCCTATAAATATTCTCTAAGACAGAGTTTCTCAACTTTGGCACTGTTGACATTTTGGCCCAGGTAATTCTTCATTGTGAAGGGCTGTCCTCTGTGCATTATAGGATGTTTAACAACATCCTTAGCTTCTACCTCATAGATGCTAGTAGCACCCCCTCCCTAATTGTGACAACTGAAATTACCTCTAGACCTGGCCAAATGTCCCCTGGGGGACAAAATCACACTGGTTGAGAACTGTTACTCTAAGGCTTTAATTCTGGGCAGCCAGGAAGAAAAATGAGTTAAGAGCATAGACCAACCTGTAGACTCTTCTTCCTCAATAGAGATGAACATGCGCTGAGTTGCCAGCTGTGTGCAAGGCAACACTCTTCCCAGGGCACACTGACTCTCCTTCCTAATACTTTTTGCATATATAGGCTTGTTATGTAGATCTTTTGGAACTTTAAAACCTGTCATCCTTCTATTAATTGTGCAGGAAAGAGTTAACATAGCAGACCTCAGACAACCTATTCTTAGAAAGGCCTGCTTGCAAGGTTGGCCCCTGGCTGGCATCTGAAAACTTGGGCTGGTAAACACGGATACAAAAGTTTCCCTAAATGATAGGAGTAGCCACTGTTCGTTAATATCCATACAAATAAAATGGTTTATGCCAAATACCTGCTTTCCTTCTGGGAGTCTGGAATTTGGGGATGTGCTGCGCAGACCAGCCCCCAGCAGAAACCTTATGCAGAGCTTCTAATGAGCTTCCTTGGTAAACAACACTTGATGTCACAGGTTTTTGCTGCATGAATTAATAAGCACATCCCACCTGACTCCACTGGACAAGGACTTTTTTTTTTTTTTTTTTTTAATTTATTTTTGGCTGTGTTGGGTCTTCGTTTCTGTGCGAGGGCTTTCTCTAGTTACGGCAAGCGGGGGCCACTCTTCATCGCGGTGCGCGGGCCTCTCACTATCGCGGCCTCTCTTGTTGCGGAGCACAGGCTCCAGACGTGCAGGCTCAGTAGTTGTGGCTCACAGGCCTAGTTGCTCCGTGGCATGTGGGATCTTCCCAGACCAGGGCTCGAACCCGTGTCCCCTGCATTGGCAGGCAGATTCTCAACCACTGCACCACCAGGGAAGCCCCTGGACAAGGACTCTTGCGCCTCTTTTCCTTCATACTTCACACCATGCACTTTTTCCCTATGCTGATTTTACTTTGTAACCTTTCACTGTTGGAAACCATAATCATGGGTGTACAACTTCAGAGTCCCATGAGTCCTTCCAGAGAATTAGGAGACCTGGGGGTAGTATTTGGGACCACCAATACAGTCATTCATTCAACAAATATTTTATTGTATGCCTCTATTACTAGACACAGGATGTATAGCAGGGAATTAAACCAAGTCTTCGTCTTCACAGAACTTAGGTGGTAGTGACCAGGGGAGTATATACTTCAAGCTTCTTCCACAGAAAACAAGCCCTGTAGCATCTCTTTTTTTGTTTGTTTGTTTTTTAACAGTTTTTTCTCAAATATAATTCACACACCATACAATTAAACCCTCTAAAGTGTATGATTCAATGGTTTCAAGTATATTCATCAAGTTGTCCAACCATCACCACTACCAATTTTAACCATTTAACCATACCTGTTAGCAGTCACTACCCATTTCCTCCCAACCCCCTAGCCCTAGGCAACCACTAAGCTATTGTCTGTCTCTATGGATTTACCTATTCTGGACATTTTATATAAATAGAATCAGACAACATGTGGTCTCTTGTGACTCTGGCTTCTTTCATTTAGCATGTTTTCAAATTAGCTCATCTATGGAAGCATGTTATCAGTACTTCATTTCTTTTTATTGCCGAATAATATCCCATTGTATGGATATACCATGTTTTATTTACCCATTCACCAATTGATGGATACTTGGGTTGTTTCCGCTTTTTGTCTGTTACAAATAATGCTGCCATGAACATTTATGTACAAGTTTTTGTGTGCACATATGCTTTCCTTTCCCATGGATAGGTACCTAAGAGTGGAATTGCTGGGTTATATTTATGTTAAACTTTTAAAGAAATTTCCAACTGTTTTCCAAAGCAGCTGCACCATTTTATTTCCCATCAACAGTGTATGGGAATTAAAAAAAAAAAAAAATTGAAGAAAAAATAAAAAACAGTGTATGGGAGTTCCAATTTCTGCATATCCTCACTAACCCTTGTTATTATCTGTCTTTTGGATTATAGCCATCCTAGTGCATGTGAGGTGATATCTCGTTGTGGTTTTGATTTGCATTTCCCTGATGACTAATGATGCTGAGAATCTGTTCATGGGCTTATTGTCCATTTGTATATCTTCTCTGGATGAATGTATTTTCACATCCTTTGCTCTTTTTTAATTGGGCTATTTGTCTTTTTGTTATTGAGATGTAAGAGTGATACAGTCTCTTATGAGATATATGATTTGCAAAAAATGTCTTCCTTCTATGAATTGTCTTTTTACTATCTTAATGGTGTCATTTGAAGCATAAAAGTTTTAAATTTGTGATGTCCAATATATCTATTTTTTCTTATGTTGCTGTACTTTTGGCATTATATCTACAAAACCATTGCCTAACCCAAGGTCATGAAGATTTATGCCTCTGTTTTTGTCTAAGAGTTTTATAGCTTTCGCTCTTCCATTTGGGTCTTTGATCCATCTTGAATTAATTTTTGTATATGCTGTGAAGTAGGGGTCCAACTTCATTCTTTTGTATGTGGATATCCAGTTGTCCTGTGGCATCTTTTGCTTCACCTTCAGAGATGGTTTCCTGTAATTTTTTGCCACACAAAGTATGAAACAGGTACCAGTACACAGAGTCTAGGAATATGACCAACAGCCTGAGAGCCTCTTTAAAGCTTTTGCATTTGGTCTTCTTTTCTGCTTTAGGAATATGATTAATATTCTACTATACTATTTCAGGAAGCAGCACTGTTATATCTAGCTGATTAGTACTACTATTATTAACTGATATACTATTAATAATAATAGTAATTAGCAGCTAGTTAGCACTTAGCATGTGCCAGGCACTATGCTTGCATTTAACATGCATTAACTTCTGAACATTTCACATGCTTTAACTTATATAATGTTCCCACCAACACCACGAGAAAGGTAGAACACCCTCTCCTAAGGGTGAGGCTCACCAATGTAAAGTAATTTTCCTTAAGTCACAGAGCTATCACAAAAAAGGATAACAAATTGAGGGAAGGAACTGCACTGGAAAATGGGGGCCAAGGAATGTTTGATAACAATTTCTAATAGTAAGTAAGCATATATGCAAAATATCCAAAAATAAAAAAGCCAAAATCTAGCACCAATCAGTGACGTTTCCAGTTCTGGTCAGGGGGTTGACAACAAAGGGATGGCCTCCCTTTCTAATCCAACAAAGGGTTAGAAACCGTATCACTCAAAGATATCACTCAAGATTGATCTGATGGCTGAAAAGGGTTTTGTCAACGCTCCAAAAATTGCATTAGTGACTAGGTGATTGATGAAGTTAATCAATTAGAACTGGATTAGAAATCCAGATATGAAGTGGATTACTTCCAATCTGAGAATTAGGAATTCATTTACCAATGATATAATGAGTAGCATCAATTTTCAAAAACTGAAACCCTGTTCCTGTTTGTCCACAGGGCAAAATGAAGTAAAAATAGCTTTGAAAAGACTGACCCTATAGAACAACTTGATCTTGGGAACATTTTCCCAGATGTCTGAAACTTTTGCTTTCACTAACTCACTTTGTTCCCTGACTTGGATACCTGGTAGGAAGATTCTGGTCAGTTTTCAGCAGAGAAAATGTGGACAAAGAAATGAGTTGACTATTCCAAGTTCAAATAGCTTTATAGCAGAAAATCCCACTTTCCTCACTTGAAGTCTAATTCTCTTTCCCTATACCAGCTGAGTCCTTAATAATAAATAGGATGACAATAGCTGACATTTACTGAGTCTTACATTATAGAGCACTCTATCTAAGCACCAGAAAGATGGCAACTAATTTATTTAATCCAAAGTGTGTGAGAGAGGGATACTACTACTATTCCTATTTTGTATAGAAGGGAAAGGAGATGCTAGAAGGTTAGTTGACATGCATAGGAAATGGAGTGAGACCCTGAACCCTGAAGACTTTGTCTTCTTCATAGTGTCTCCATGTTGTTTCAGAATAGAAGCAGTTAGACATATAAGGGTTAAGCCTGGCTAGACCAACTCCAAGTTGATTCTTTTTTACACTAGGCAAACTGTCTTCAATATACTTATAATAACTTTATAAATGAAATAACATTTTGAAGTTTATTTCCTCTCAACACAGAAACATCACTACATCTCCCCTGGGATTTTCAGCACTGTCTGTTGTGGAACTGGTCTGGGCTTAGCAAGTATTGCTTTATCACTCTTAAATAAAAACCATTATAGTGAATGCAGAAAACAATTTCCCTTTCAGTTTCCCCACTTCTACCCATATTGAGAAAGATGGATCCTTAAAGTGCTGAAGGAAAGCTCACAATACAATAAAACCTCAGCATCAGAAATGTTCCAAGTCCCTCTGCTCTCTCACCATATTTAGGAAACTAGAATTTAATATAGGGCTCAGCGCTCCAGAGAATCCAGTGTATAGAACTGCTAATACATTTTTATATTTTTTAACTGAGATAAACAAGAAAGAGATAGAGAAGCCAGGGCAGCTATGTCAAAGACATAATTACGATAAGACTAATCCAGTTAACAGCAATAGAGGCAGATAGTGACTCTACTGTGATGCTATGTATGGTTTGTATGGTCAGAAAACTATATCAATATAAAATGTGAATGAGACAGGAGCCCCAATATAGGAAGGCAAAGATAACTTACTGTGTGACTCCAGAAAATAAAGTTTATCCAGGAGATCAAGGAGCGTTTATCCTATTACTAAAATATCATCCAAATATATTTTATAAATTGAAACCTGGATCAAATCATTTGATTAATAAAAGAGTATTAAAAAGGAGCACACTGGGTCTATAACCAAATAGTCAGGGAAACCTCAATTTTGTTTTCCCTAACAGAGTTTAAACCTTGTGGCAAATCTGTACAATTTTGAAGATAACTTAAAAATTCTCCCAGCTTGAAATTCATGGCTGTGCTATCGACCATGTCATATTTCTCAGTCTTCACCACAGAAATACCTTGAGATACATATACATTGCGGAAATACACTATTTCTCAAAATTGACTTTATCTTCAACTCCAGTAACCCTGTCAAAAAAGGAAGGTTACTCCGGTCACTTCATTTTTGGGAAATCCACATTAACTCATTTCTTCAAATGCTCATTAACATTTCTATTAACGATACTTCTGACCCTCCATACCCACTCTTTCAGACAGGTCAAAACTAAATTTTTCTGTTTGCCATTTAAGCCTATCCCTCAAGTCTTTGCAGATAAAATATCATAAAAACAATGGTTTCTATTCCAGCTAGATGGGAATTCTCTTCCATTCCCTATACTCTTCCCACTAAACTCTACCCTTTGCTAATCCCAAGAGGCATGGAAACCCAAATGCCTATTGTACTAGAATGTAATGGAAATAAATGAGTAAAGCAATCTAGTTATAAGAAAAATAAACACCAATACACTTGATTGCATAGTAAACACTATCTCCCTGCCCCTTATTTTTTGTCATAGAGACTTGTCAAAATTTATTTTTCATTTTCAAAACTTTGCTAGAGGGCTTCCCTGGTGGTGCAGTGGTTGAGAATCCACCTGCCAAGGCAGGGGACACAGGTTCGATCCCTGGTCCGGGAAGATCCCACATGCCGCAGAGCAACTAAGCCCGTGCGCCACAACTACTGAGCCCACGTGCCGCAACTACTGAAGCCCATGTGCCTAGAGCCCGTGCTCTGCAACGAGAGAAGCCACCGCAATGAGAAGCCCGCACACTGCAACGAAGAGTAGCCCCTGCTCGCCGCAACTAGAGAAAGCCTGTGTGCAGCAACAAAGACCCAACACAGCCAAAAATTTAAAAAAATTAAAAAAAAAACCTTTGCTAGAGACATAGTAATAAAGAAATAGTCTCAATAGTGCAAGCAGCGACCAGATGGCAGTTGACCTTTGACCTCAGTGTTAAGAGACATCATGAAGAGGTGGAGACTGGCAAAATATCTGTCTAGATTGGCATTTGCTACTCACCTCCAGCCATTTGTTGCCAACTAGGAATTCAGGCTCCATGTTGTTAAGATCTTCCAGTTTTTTATGGAAAGTAAGAAAACCTGCACTTTCTGTGAAATCTCCAGATTTTCTACTATTTTCCAATCTTGCATGAAATATTCCATTTTTCCAATCTATTCTATTTCTATATTCTAGTGTAGTAGACATCTGGTTTTCTGTTTGCTTTCTGCCAGTGAGCTGATATACTGAGACCTCTGAGTTATACCATCCTCCAGCCAGTAACTTTGTCTTTTTCACCACTACCCCCTACTCCAACCACCCATCCTTTCCACCTATCTATGCCCATCACTTCCTTTAAGACTTTACTCAAGAATATACTTCCTCCACACAATTTTCCCTGGATCACTCTACTCTTCCTTCCTCATGATCAAACTGTTTTATTCCTTCAGCCTTTATACATACACTTTGTGATCCATTTGTAAGCCCTCCAGCTCCTTCTCTAATTACACCTAGACTACAAATCTCTAACGCTGAGGACCCTGTCTCCTACCACCTTCACACCCCCTGAGGACTTAGCAGAGTATTATATACCCCACAGGCATTACATGCATACTTTGGGTGAATAAACAGTCTATCTGCCTAATCTTGCTGGGCTAGTAGTTTATATTCTTAGACCTAATGCACTTTCGAATCAAAATAGTAAGTCTATGTCAACTCTCCATAGTTAAGGCAATCTTGAGGATTCAAATACTTAGCTGAACAGGCAAGGCAAAACAGTTTATCCAGGCAATAAAAGAAGAAGACATCTATTAAGCTGAATCATCAAGGCAACTGTCCCAGTCCGGCAAATGTTCAAGTTTGGAACTTAGTTTCAAGATGTAGCATGGAGAGAAAACATATGATACAAGTGTCATCTCTTTCATGTCCTGAGCTTGTGACAGACATCATTAATTGATCACAGCATTCTTTTCTGCTGAGTCTGAATCCAACTTTAGAAACCTTTTTAACAGCATTCTAGATGGATCAGCGTTCTAGGTGGAGCTGGTATTTGAGTGGAAAACACTAACAAAAGGATAAGATACACATAAATTTTAGGGGTCAAAAAAGAGAAAACATAGTATGTAACTTCTGCTGCCTCTCAACTTCTCTAAATTTTAGAAGCTGGATGACTTAGAATGGGGAAAGTTAGGTATCTAAAGTTGAAGAGTTTAGTAAGAACTAAAGAAGAAAAAAGTATTTCTACTTTAATGGCTAGGCCAGTTTACCTTACCTGTTAAATTTTAATCCTGTATAAAAGATTTACTCTGTGATGGAGCTGCTTTTGTTATGCCTTATAAAACATACTGAAATACATAAAGGGTAAATGACTCCACAGGGATTGCTAGTTTAAATAAATAAATGGCTATATTTATTTATATTTATATTCAAGGGGCTGTTTCATTTCTCAAACATTGAACCAAAACCACTTTTAACAACTCAGACAGAAAATGACCAGCATCAAGAATTATGATGAAGGACCTCCCTGGCAGTCCAGTGGTTAAGACTCTACGCTCCCAATGCAGGGGGCACAGGTTCTATCCCTGGTTGGGGAACTAAGATCCCACATGCCACATGGCATGGCCAAAAAAAAAAGAGGAAAAAAAAAAGAATTATGATGAAAAGCCAATTATCTTTAACTATAAGCAAACTTATTAGCATTTATTAAAACAAATGATCTCTCAATACCAGAAAAAATAAATGTGGATAGGTTAATTAATCCTTCACTCCTAAGAGACCAAAAGTTACTTTTCAGAGACTCCGTGCCTTTTAAGCCAAATCCACAGATAATAAGAAACCAGTAAATGATAAATTAAGGTGCAAGCAAAAGACTGAGTAGCACAGTAGACATCTATGAGTTTTGCTTGCCCCAGCATGCATTCCTCATTATACTGGAGTCAGCATCCTGACTTTCCTCTGGGGAGCCTCATCCTTCCAACTCTCAGGCCAGATGGCATGGATGGAGCTAATTTCACACCCTACCACCAAGAGTGGGCCACTGACCAATCAGTGTTTTCCATTTGATGAATGATACAGGGAACTATTCATTAATTCAAGTCAATCCAATGATACTCAATCCTGAAATCTGGCCTGGAACTATTGAGAAAGAGAAGTTGGGAAAAAAAAAAAAATCCTGCTGGCATGCTGAGCTGCTAAGATATATACTTTGAGCCTCTGGTGGCCATCTAACCACCACAAAAAGAGACCCTGCCTCTGCATGACACCAACCTGATGCAAGCGGAACTCAAAGATGAGAGAAATAGATTTCTGATGCTATCTTTGAGCAGCTAAATCCAGCCATTCCTGAAGGCAAAGTAGCTCTTAACTTTTCAGATAGGTAGGGCAATATCCCCTTACTTTCATTAAGCCACAGGTAAAGCTGAGTTTCTGTCACTTGCAAATAAAAGAGTCATAACTAAATGCAAATAGCTTATAGTTTATTTCATTATTGGGTGTTGAACCTCTAAGCTTTCACATCACTGTATTAGAAAACATATTCCAGTACTGACGGGCTATTACCTCGTGCAGCGACCCTCATAAATTCTCATTTCCTCTCAGCACCTCTGTTTTCTCATTTATAAATTAGGGATTAAAAAAAATGGTAGTCCACAGAGAAGATATACAAATGGCCAATAAGCACATGAAAAGACATTCAACATCATTAGTCAATAGGGAAATGCAAATCAACTCTACAATGAGACACCACTTCACACCTACTTGGATGGCTATAATCAAAAAGACAGACAATAACAAGTACTTTCTAGGATCTGAAGAAATTTAAAACCTCATCAACAGTATATTGTTGATGGGAAGGAAAATGGTGCTTTGGAAAACAGTCTGGCAATTCCTCAAAGGTTAAACATAAGAGTCATCATATGACCTAGCAATTCAACTCCAGAGGAAAAAAATATATATAAGTGTACACAAAAATTTGTATACAAATGTTCATAGCAGCATTATTCACAATAGCCAAAAAGTGGAAACAACCTAAATGTCCATCTACTTATGAAAAGGTAAACAAAAAGTTGTATATCCATAAAATGGGATATTATTCAGTAATAAACAGTAATGAAGTACTGATACCTGCTACAACATAGATGAACCTTGAAAACATTACACTAAGTAAAAGAAGCCCATCACAGAAGACCACATACTGTCTGACTGCATTTATATGAAATGTCCAGAAGAGGCAAATCCACAGAGACAGATGCCTTGAGAAAGGTTGAGGCAGCGGCAGGGTGGACTGCAGACTCAGGGCCCTTGGTGCCTTCTCACATTGCTCTTTTTATTCCTTGGATAACTAGCGACCTGTCTTACCCACGGGTGTGTCATGCACTATAAAACACTTGTACATACATGTGTCTGTCAATAAAGTTGATGTCCTCCTGCCACCCCCAAGAAAAGAGAAAAAGAGAGAGAGAAAGAGATATACAGTAGCAGAGGCAGCTCCCCACTGGGTCTGAGCCTTGCCAGCCCCACCACCGGGAGACCATTGCAGTCAGCTGGCACCTGTTCTTCTGTAACCTCGTGACACCGAAATGCTGCGATCAAAAATGTTGACACGTTGGAGGAAATGCAACAGGACTTGGTGGAGTGTGCTACTCAGGCGTTGGAGAAATATAACATAGAGAAGGACATTGCGGCCCGTATTAAAAATGAGTCTGACAAGAAATAAACTTCACCCAGCACTGTGTCTTGGGGAGGAACTTCCGTAGTTATGTGACACATATGTGGGGACTGCTAATTGGTACAGGGTTTCTTTGTGGGGTGATGAAAATGTTCTGGAATTAGAAAGTGGTGATGGCTGCACAACTTGGTGAATATACTAAAACCAGTGAACTGTATACTTTAAAAGAGTTAATGTTATGGTACAGGAATTATATCTTAATTTTTTTAATTTAATGGAAAAAAATGGTAGCCTATTCTGATTCTCACCATGGCCAGTACAAGAAATCCATGATGATAATTATAAAAATGACTATTCTTGGGAAAAACTAAGAAAAAAATCCATACAAGTGTAAAGATCTATTGTTTTTAAAGCTTCAGCAAATGTTAAGAGAATGGGAAAACAAAATTACCAAATAGATTTTCTCAGATCACTTGGCTTCTTTTGTATCAAGAAATGGTCAACAGATAGCTAGCAGGCGCACATAAAAGCTATTTAGAGACCTCTTGAGGTTAACAGCATGCAACATATTGCCACTGCACCAGCCTGGTCGGGAGTATTACTTACGCCACCCTTTCACAGCTGTATTGGTCTCCCATTAAATATTCAGAGCTTCCTTGTTAATAAACTGCATTAGGAGCTGGATGCATTGTCTGGATAAACTGCACTGTCCAAAAGGCTAACCCATTATTACAGAAAATGCAGAATGTAATTAGTATTCCTCTGTGCATAAGCCACAGCTTCCAAAAATGGTGCTATATTATGAAGCCTTAATTAATAAACAAGAGTTGGGCCGTGACCGGTTACATTTATCTGAATTTTATATTGTGAAGAAAGGCCACTGTTCAAATCCCATTTACAAATATCTAAATTCTGGCTAGCCTACATGAAGACAATCTAAACAGTAAGCCTGAGAATTCTGTGCTGCTAATAGCATTGTGTTGGTACACCAACAATAGCAAACGATTAACTGCTGGGGCATAAACCATCCTGAGAAATGCTCGGAGTGGGATTATGATAACATTGTATTTCAGCTGTATTATATGGTGCAATTCTTCTATTTGTTCATATGCATTTCCCATTTAATGGATGGAGGAACCACGGTGGCTTTTCACATCACTGTAAAGCCCTAAATGTGACAAAAGAAAAAAAAAAAAAAATGTGAGCTGGAAAAAAAAAAAAAAAGTGTGAGGTGGTGCTGGGTGGGAGCAGGGGTACTTCATGATGGAGTGTAAGTACACAGTTTCTTTCTGCATTTCCAGCTGCTTGTTATTGATTTTCCCCTAACCTAACCCCAAAGGAGAGTCATTTATGTAAGCCATGAGCATTGAACTAATATTTGGGACCGTAATATTGAGTAGCCCAGTTTATGAGCCTCAACTAAAGGAGTATTTGCATTAAACTGTATTCACCTGATTAAAATCCATCAACTCTACCATCCTGAGAATTACTTAGCACCTGTTACACTCAGCTACAGGTTCTCTGTACAAATCAGAGGGCAGCAAGGATCAGACTCATACCGGGAGGGGAAGGGAGGGGAAGAGCATGTGATGTGTGTTGAAAAGCAGATCGCATTAAAGACTGCCAGTGTTTAAATCTGAAAAGAGTCCTAAGCCTACTGCAAATAGAAAGCTGTGTGAACATGATAATTCTTTCAACAGAGTCTGTAATATGGCTTCCAGGGGTGCTGTGAAAACAGGGTGGTGAGACAGTGTTACAGTTCAGCGAAGAGAGACTGGCCCAGCAAGGGAATGTGGCATCCACAGGAAGCCCAGGAAATGGTCCCTGCCTCCGCAGAATCAGCTAGTGTTCATGGATGGATCCTGAGCCTGGGGGATTTCAGCAGCCTGAACAAGCTGTCTTAGATCACTGCCCTTCCTATCAGCTCCAGGCACCAGGCATAGGCTCAGAGTCCTATCGGTCTTGGCAAGACTTGTTCACCGTGACCACAGAGATGGCATTTTAGTCAGTAATAGGCTGTAAGAGGCCACCTTCATGCATGTGAAGAACACTCCCTGAGACACTGGTTTAAGTCCTAGATCTCTACCACCTAGCTATGTGATGTCCGACAAACAGGCTTGCTCATCTTTCAATCAGAGGGTGGAGTCAGATAATAAATACCTGTGAAGTGAATGAATAAGGGAATAAAAACCCCTAAAGCCGAGTTTCTAACCTCAGTACCACTGATACTTAGGGCCAGATAATTCTTTGTTGTGAGGTTTGAGTAGGGGAGAAAAATATTCCCTTCTACTCTTCTAGGTTCTGTAGCTGGTCTAAGAATTAAACTGACATAAAACAGATTTACAGGAGCGGGAAAAAAAAAACTATTTTAATTACATATATACCTACAGGAGCCCCACAAAGATATGAGACTCAAAAGGCCAGATGATGGAGGCTTATACATTCATCCCTTGGTATCTGCATGGGATTGGTTCCAGGACCCCCACGGATACCAAAATCCACAGATGCTCAAGTCCCTTACAGTTGGCCCTCCATATTGGTGTATGCAGAACCCGTGGATACAGAGGGCCGACTACATACAGGGAGCTAAGGAAAGGAAAGGGGTCTTGGGACTTCGTAGTGGGAAGGCAATCATGAGAAAGTAAGAGGAGGAGATGTTTGGTGAACAAAGGTACAGGCCCCTTTCTAATGTAAATTCCCTTACAAAAACATAACTTCTACTGTTTTCAGAGCTTCTCCTGTGTCTGCAGTTTCTCAAAATAATTGGGTGGAAATAATCCTTATTCGAGAGTGGCACATTTGGCATAGCATATTCTGCTACCCTTCAGATGTTTCTAGCATCCCTGCCTCTACGGACTAGATGGGAGTAACATACCCTCTCTCAGTTATGACAACTAAATAAGTCTCCAAACATTGCCAGATGTCTCTCGGGGACAAAACTGCTCCTGGTTGAGCACCACCTCTAACATATTTAGGTTCCAAGAGATAAATTCATGCACCATACAACTATATAGTAACCTCTAACTTTTAAGAAAACTTACACTGACACCTTCAACATCACTGGTAGTTTATTTTGACAAAAATTTTATTGAGCACCTATTATGCGCCAAGTAGAAAGATGAATGGGAAAATACTGCCTCTGCCCCTGAGGAGGTCACAGACTAAGTGAAAGTGGCATTTTCACAGTCCTACGTCAAAGAGAAGGGTAATGTTCAGCTAACCATGTTTCCAGTAAGTATGAGAATACCCTTCTGTGTGACTAGACAGGCAAGAAGTCAGAGCATACCTCTTTGCTGTTAAAAGATTAGCACATATATCAGAGATGCTGTCATTTGATAAGGTGAATTTTTGGTCGTTTGGACGCATTTTAGTTGTTTGCTGCAGTTTGTTTATTGGTAGGCAGGGGAGCCTCCGACTAAAAGGACTGTCCCAGGAGGTTGTTTAGCCTGAACATAAGCCAAGACAAAGAGCTGGGGAATGAGACTGCCACTTACTTGCTGTGTGACCCTTGGCAATGCATTAACCCCTCCAATCCTCAAGTCCTTTTCTATGAAAGGGAGATAATCATTGTAAAGTGGTTAGCAAGATGCCTGCCATGAAGCAAAACCTCAGGAAACAAGAGCTATTATCATTGCTGTTGGTATTGTAACCTCTCTATTTTATTACAGACTGCCCTTTTTTTGTGTGCTAAAATATACATAACATAGAATTTACCATTTTAACCGTTTGAAGTGTACAGTGCGGAGGCATGAAGTACATTCACACTGCTGTGCAACCGTCAACACCATCCATCTCCAGTTCCCAAACTGAAACTCCCCTTTCCTCCCTTCCCCCATGAGTGTTTGTTTAAACCAGATCTTATCCACAAAAATACCTTTCGAGGAAATGAAGTCTAGGCTTTTGTTTGGCAAAGCCTCTCTCCTTGACTAAACTTCCTCTAATCCCTCCTTGCCTTGACCTTGTCTGGGTCTGGTGGCCCAGCTGTAGCAAGAATCTTGCTCAATCAGTTTAGCAAACAAACAAAGAAAGAAAAAAACACTTTAATCTCCCTCAACATCTGATCACATTCCCCATCCCCCACCCTTGGTATTTGATCACCTTGGCTGGCCTTCAGCAAGAACCCTTAGGTCAGTTTAGTAAGAATTACCCTTTTGCCTTAAAAAGTTCCCATCCACTGACCCCTATTCTGCCCCTTGACTCTAAATCCCCACTTGTCCATGTTTCATTTGGAATTGAACCCAGTTTATACTGAGGTTTCTTTTCCTCTATTGTAATAGTTCCAGAATAAAATCTGTTTTTACCTCTTTAGCTACTATCAGGCTCCAGCTGTCACATGTAAATGGAACCAAAGGAAATTCCCACAGTACCCTAGAAACGGAACAGAAACAGCACTTACAATGGCCATCTGGGGTTATGTTGATGAGTTTAGTATCCATCAGCCACCTCCTAGGAGTAACAAGTAAGTGATTCATCTATCTTGAGGCAATAAACAGAGGATTCCAAACAAAAGCACAAAGGCTCCTGACTGTGGGGCCTGCCCATCATATTTCCCATCACAAAAGCATTGACTGCACTCCCCACTTCAGTTAAGACTGGAGCATCTAATCAATTATTGGGGCGGGGCGTCGCCAAGCTGTGACTTAATGGTATATTATTTTGAATTAAAGTTACTTAAGAAACGGCTAATGCAAGAGGGACTCTCTGACCCTCCTGTCCATCTCCCTGAAAGCAGGAAATAAGTCTCCCCTGTGAAAGGTGCACTCCCTGCATCTGGAGGTAGAAGGAAGGACCGGCACCCTTATCCCCAGAGACAGGGAACTCAGGCCTAGAAGCCTATGTAAACAAACCTTGTTACTTCTTTAATTCACTACTCCAAGCCCAAACTCTGTTTAGATTCTTCACTAATTGAGCACCCAAAACCTGAGTTTCTTTGTCCTGTCAATTCCTCACAAATGTATTGTCTAAAAAGTATAAAGGCTGCCTGCTTTGGCCACTTCTTAAATCCCATTCCTATGAGACCTTCACGCATGTGGATTAAAATGTGTTTCTTTTTCTCCTGTTTATCTATCTTGTGTCAATTTTATTGTTAGTCTGCTCATAAGAACTCAAGAATGGTAGAGGGAGAAGTTTTCTCCTGGACACAATATTCCAGAAGGAACTCTGTTGACATATTCATTTGGTAGCCTGTAATTGGTGGGAAAAGACTAGTTGTTGGGCCTAAACTATCAAAGGCACTTACTTTCCCATAGAAAGTGAGCAAACTTCCTTCATCAAGAATCCACGTGCTTTTGTAGAAGCATTCTAGGGGGAAAACTTCTGGTTTATAGCCAACCTCACAAAGTAGCTAAAGAGTTCCTAATTTCACCTCAAACCTCTGCTTCAGCACCTACTGAGCTGTGTCAAGTTATTTTCTATCCACTGTCATTCCTGATCCTATCGCAATTCAGTTTAAGGCGTTTGTAGACAGGAACCCTATCTGAGCTGTCAGCACCTTGCCTGATCATCTTCCAGCAAGTGGTCAGGCAGAAGCATGCAGCTAAGGATGCCCTGAAGCAGACTGTCGAGGAAACTGGCCAATGAGATGAGCATCTCCACTTGCACTCAGCTGATAACATATATGGTACTTCTGTCACCATCTGTCCAGGCGTATTGATCTTGTAACAGCCCCGAGGCACTTCAATCTGGTGGCAGCTCTGTGACTTCTACCTGTGGATCACTTTGTCTCCATGCCCTTTCCTTTTCCCCTTCTTATCCATGCATTAGGACCTCGCCAAAATGTTACCTCCTTTGAGAAGCCTTTCCTATACCCGCTAAGGCAGAAGTGGAGATGGCTGTTTTGAACCAGAAACACACAAACAAATGAACAAAAACATTGAAATCTCCAAACTGAATCTGCACTTTATCTCAAAAGATGTGGTACGATGTATGGCGTAATGTATGGCAATTTTTTCCAAGTCTTAACAATACATCACAGTGACCTGGGGAATTTTTTTAAAATATGTATTCTCAGGCCCCACCCTGATTGAGACATTAGGCCACAAGCTTGTGGCCCAAGAAGGTATTTTGTTTTAAAGCTTCCCAAGATATTCTGATGTACAAAAGTACCGGAAACAGTAGGCAGGCATGCTACTGTGTGTCTTTAGGCAAGTCACTTTGCTTCCCTGAGACTGTTTCTCATTTGTACAATTGCGGATAAGAATGCCCATCTCACAAGGTTTTGGAAAAGACCCACAGAGGGCAAGAGTGCAAAATCCTTGAATGATGATGCCTCAGCAAGTGGAGCTATGAGGATGACTTCTACGGATTTCCTTAAAAAGCTGTTCTCTGCTTCTCAAAACCAATAGCCCAGTTTGCAAAACCTTCCTCTATTAGAGAACAATGTACCAAAGAGAAGACGGTTTCAAACCAGGATGACAGCCTGAAAAAAAATCAAAAGGGACATTGAGAAGGAGCCCATGTAGAAAGCAGGACATGAGCATGTAATTAGGTTTTTCTGAAGGCCTATATTCTTCATTCCCATTGCCATTTCTCCTGATTAAAAGGTTCCCCCAGTAGCTGAAACCATTAACATAAGTCCATCAAATGGTAGCTGTTGTGGAGAGCTACCCCACTCTGTTAAATTAGTCAGGCTTTTGTGTCTCTCATAGACTAATGCTTTAACATTTCACTACCTATAATAAAGTATATGCACCACAAGAAAAATGTGTTTTGTGACCAGCAGGCTATAACACAGTGTTCTGCTTATAGGAGCCATGGGTTTAATTGTATCCTAAGCTGATGATGAGTCACCACTCTGGCATTTGGTTAAGGAAGCCAAACAATGACTCTGTAAACCTCAGCTCAGAGTGCCCCCCTGAGTCTGAGAAAAAAATGCCTTATTATAGACTGTTTTGTATCACTTAAGGGTGTCAAACAATAGGATACCATGACAGCCAGGACTTATCAAAATCCCCTGCAGAATAATTCCCCATAAAGAGGTGGTGGTGGGGAACTAGGAACCATTCCATAGCTCAGAGCTAGAGGGGAGAAAAACTGCTACACAGAAGTCAAAGAAGGTTGCCACCTACCACATCCACCCCTTCAGATGTCCGCCCTGGAGGCTAAACTGGGAGACAGATGAGACACCAGGCTTGGCGTCTCCCGTTTGGAAGGGCTAACTCTTAGAGGGCTCATCCTGGCTCCCTCCAGCCAGCACCAGCCGAGCAGAGTTCGAGGCACTGGAGCCTTACGATTACAAACACTGGCTTTGGAGGCCATGCATCCAGAATCAGAATCCACCCATTTAGCTGAGTTACCAGCTTCGGTCACCTTTTTTAGGTTCTGAGCTTCTGTCTCTATTTCAAAAATGGGAATAATAAAAACATGCAGCTTCTAAGGTCAGGGTGCAGATTGAATTTTATGGAAAGGACTTAACATGTGCTCAATAAGAAGCAGTTGATACCATTATTTTTTATTATTATTATTACTACCAAGGAACTATCAGAAAGTCTGAGTCTCCTATGAATGTTAGTCAAGAGCCACCAAGCTTCTATTATGTGGCGAGCACTGTGGTAGGTCTTGGGGACACAGGAGCAAACAGGACAGATACAATCTGCCCTTTTATGAAGCTTATGGGGTGTGTGTGTGTGTGTGTGTGTGTGCGTACTGGCCTGCACATTGTTTATAAACAAAACAAAACATGTAGCAAACATTTTAAAATTGGGTGACTTCACACAAAAGTCCAGATTTCTGGCTCTGTTTGAAAACATCAGAAAATCTGAGAGGAAGTGAGATCTCTCTCCACAGGCCAACCTGCTCCTCCAAAGCCCTCACAAGTCCCAAAACATAGCTCCAGCCTTCCGCCTGAGACGGGCTCACTGGTCTCTCTAATTAAGAGAGTGGAACGCTCTCAGGCTACACAAGATGAGGGGCCCCGGGGAACATGAGAGACAAGGAAGCTGAGGACACAGACCTGGAGGACCAGAACTGAAATGCAGGGAGGGAAAGGAGGACTGGCATCCACCCTCTGTCCCTGGGTTTATTTGTCTCTCGGCTCAGCTTGCTTTGTTTGGCTGGACACAGAAAACCCTGGAGGGGAATTCTGATTCCAACTTGCTCTATGCACAGCTAATTATTTGGGGCTCCCAGAAGGTTGGAGAGAACAATGACTTCCCCAGCAGTTACAGTTGGACTAGCTTAGTTCCTTTTCTTCGCCACAGGGGTCAGAACCATGTAAGGGGAGCTATTTGTTTTGGTCTTAAACCAAATCTGCCCTGGGACACAGACAGATGTTCTGACCTGAGACCAGGAAAGCCACTACTTCAATGCCTAGCAAAATTCTCCTCTCTTGCCTTCCTAGTCAGCCTACAGACCCATAATATGCATTTTCCCTGTTTAAACTGTTTACTTCTCTCCTTTGCAAATAAGAAGTAATGTTCAGAAAAAAATACTATATGCCCAAGAATTGCATCCCTCCTCCCAAGTGAGATATTTCATGTTTCCTAGGAAGATGGGATAAAGACAAGCAGGGGAGCTAACTGGGATGGATCAGTGAAACTACAGAAGCTCATTTGTATACAACCTTCTAATAAGTAGCCACAACTTCATTCTAATAGGAAATGCATGACAAGTCCCTTAAAAACAAAGAAATAGGAGAGAAAAATACATGCTCCATAGTTGTGAACACTATAACAGACTGGAACAATCTTCCAGCAACCGCACAGAGATTTTTCCTACATCCACCCAAAACTATTATCGTCAATGGTGTCCCCTCATTTCAAACAGAATGAAATAGATTTAGTTGGCTGCTACAGGCTGTTTCTAGCCTTCCTGCATCTAAAGACATTTTCACTCTCAGCCTTTCCAGTAGGGATTCATTTGGATTTCTTGTCAACTATCCTTCAAAGACAAGGTAAGACCTATTATCTGATTAAACTTATACTCAACTTTATTTGTTTACCCAATCATCTAATACCTATTTACTGACTGCCTCCTAAGAGCCAGGCACTTTGTTAGGTGCTGAAGATATAAATGTGAGTCAAAACAAAGACAGGCCTTGCCCTCAAGGAATCCAGGGGAGGCAGATAATCAAAAGACCTCACCAATATAAAACTGACCTTCTGAAAGGTGCCCAAGGAGAGGTATCTGGTACCAGGAGGACCCATTACATAGAAGGAGTCCAGTTAAGGGGGTATAACAGAGGCAAAGAAAGTGTCCCAGAAGAAATAACACTTGAGCTGAAATTTATAGGCTGTAGGTACCAGATAAGCAAAGGCCCTGTAATGAGACTGAGTAGAGTGAATATAGGGACTGAATAAAGGCCAGCCTGATTGGAGTGGAGAATCCACAAGGGATGGAGTGATGAAGAAGAGTATTAATGGTGACCATGCAAGGCTTTATGGTCCACATCAAGAATTTTGAGCAATGGGAAGCCATTTTGGGGATTTTAAGCAGGGTGCAGTGGTAGTAGTTGATATGACCATATTTATGCTTTGAAAAAAATGGATTTGGGTAGAGGGGAGGCAGAGTGATTTCAGGTAGGCCAGTTAGTCTAGAATTTGGATGGCATGGTGCTGGAGGTGATGGAGTAGAGGTGACACATTCTAACAATACTTTGGGACCAACCCAATGTGCCAGATGCATCTCAATGGCCCAAGACAGGTACTATTAATATACTTCCTGGTGCTGTGAAGCTGAGTAAAGATTTTTTTTTTTTTTTTTTTTTTGGCCACATCGCACGGCTTGTGGGATCTTAGTTCCCCAACCAGGGATTGAACCCGGGCCCAGGCAGTGCAAGCACCAAGTCCTAACCACTGAACCACCAGGGAATTCCCAAGACATTTAGAAAGACCAAACCAAATAGGACCTGAGCACATCTAGTCTCCCTCATCCCCAGCAGCAGGGTACCACTATGCGCTCTGAGCCATCATAGCTCTGTATTTGAATTTACAAATTCTGAGAAAGACTCCACAGGAAAACCAATTAAATAGGCAGGGAAGAAAACACCATTGAGCGCTGGAAAGAAAGATGGTAACAGGCAGGTCTCAGTGGAAGTCGGTAAATGTTGAATTTCCATACTAGTGTCATTAGCACTGTTGCTGATTTTTTTTTTTTAATATTTTGGTTAATCAAAACTATGGGTCAATCAACTGTTCCATAATGACAGCTTCTGTGGTCATAAATCCTTGCTATCGCCTGCAGCTGACATGGTCTCAGTCCACGGGAGAATAAGCAGCAAAAGACTAATGTTTCTCTTCATTTCCCCCAAAGGGAGTTAGGCAATGCGTAATAAAAGAATATAAATTATTCACAATGCTTTCTTGAAGTTTATGATTCATGGTTTGGAAGAAATAATGGACGAAGGGGAGAGGTGGGAAACAGAATGCTGAATGAGAAAATTTCTTTTGAAAATGGAAGGATGAGTTTCTGAGGTAGACCAAACTCACCACACACAGGGCTTCGGGCTTCTCAGCGGTAGCCTCTGGTTCTTTCACAGAATGGTTCACTCACTCCTTACATTTGTTTGGACAATCCTTATTAAACTGTGGTCACCTGAGGAGGGCTCAGTGTCCACCAATCCAGTTTCTCTAGACTTTGGTGAAGATGGAGAGAGGGAGAGAAAAATGGAGAGGAAGGTTAGAGAGAGGTCAAGTCTAGCTGTGTGACAAAGTACTGAGGGAGTGGAAGGAAAAAAGTGTATCATCTGGTGGAGGAGAGAGGACATCTGTTTGGTTTTACTTTTAGGAAATAACAGACATCAGTGTAGTAAAACATATGAAAGTGGATAGGAGCAGTAGGGTTGTTTGTTGGTTGGTTTGTTTTGATAAAGTTAATTCATATATCAAACCCCACAAAATGGAGGCTGCCCCAGTGGCCCAGCCCATGTCATAAATCTAAAGCTAGGTCAGCCCACACTTACAGGAAACACCTGTTAAGGGAGCCTAACACACACCAAATCACAATCCTCCAACTCGGCTTTAGAGAGCTCACCTTACCCTAGAAAACAGGACCTGCTCTCCTTACAAGCAAATCCCTGACCTTCTAGCCCATCATGCCATTTCCGTGTCACTGTTTCCAATCATCTGTAAAACTCGCTCTTGCCCAAAATCCCTCAAGAAGGGTGCTCCACTGCTCTGCACTGTAATCCCCCAATCCATGAATTGTTTTCCCTTGAATAAAGGACATCAAACGCATTACTAAATCATTTTAGTTTTGTCATTTGACAGTTTGTTTGTTTATAAATATGGCCTGGATTAGATATATAGCTCTCCTTCACAGTTTCTAAGAAATACAAGTAAAGGATTTCAGCAATTTTGAAACTTTGCTCTCTTGCCAAACTAGGTTTCCTTGACAGGAAATGCTGAGACTAAATCATGTGCATCTGCTCTTTATAAAGGCTAGAAACACATTTATTGAACCTACCAGATGCAGGCACTGTACTGGGCACTATTAATGGTAGAAATAATTGAAGAATCCTTCATGATCCAGCCTTGGCTTACCTTCCTAGTTTTATCTCTTGCTAGTTCTCCTTCAAAACCAAGACCACAGCCATTTTGTACTGCAATTCACAGAACATTTTGTTCTGCTTCCCCTCTTTATTTATAAACATGTTTCTTTCTGCACTGAAAGCTCTCCCTCATTCATCCAGCTGCACTGCACCTCCCCACCTGCACCTGGCCAATGCCTACATTCTTCCTGTCTCAGTTTGGATGTCACTTCCTCAGAACGCTGTCCAGAATTCCGAAGTGAGTCAGGTGCCCCTACTCTGGGCTCTCAATGGGTTTATCTCAACCTAGTCTAGGTAGCATTCAATGATAATTAGATGGTGGGAAGCTTTTTGATAGTAGGGACTAAGTCTTTGTCATTCTTGCATCCCCAGGCCTTAGCACCCCATGAGACACAAACAAAATACCCATTAAATCTCTGATGAATGAATAAAGATATGCAATACTTGATGCCCAATTTCAAGGAACTTTCAGTGTAATTAATAAAGATACAACCTTTTGAAGTACAACACAGCACAAGGCATATAAAATAAGTGCCTCTTGTGTAACAAAGTAGGTATTCAGAGGAAGCAAAGATTACTTTTGGCTGGGGTGATGGGCGCAACAGCAGTAAGAACAATTCCATGTTTATAACACAAGCACTGTTAGTTGTTTTCATAAATATCCCTGTAACATGATACTATTATCCCCATTAACAAATGAGGAACCCAAGGTTCAGAGAGGTTAAATGATTTTTCAAAGTTACAAAGCTAGTAACCAGCAAAGCCGGGATTTGAATTCTGAACACAAGATTTCAAAACACTGAGAATGAATCGGAAGGTGAGTTGCCCATGGAAAAGGGAAAACATAGATAAAGGCACTTTGGAACCATGCATATCCTGGGGACTAAAAAGAAAGATCAAGCTGATGGTATGTAGGAATACCGAGGACACCAATGCTAGAAAGTGAGTAACTAGATTGTCAGGGACCCTGCATGCCAGGCTAAGGAACTTGCATCAGTTTATGGCCACCAAGGAAGCACTGGTAGCTTTAGAGTAGAGGAAACATGACTGGAGATGAGTCTTTGAAAGATTTATCAAGCAGTGGGACACAGGCTGGACTGGGAGACAAAAGGGGGGTTTGCAGAGAAGGAAGAAACTCAGAGCCTAGTGCAACTCTTTAAAGGCACTGATCTCTGGGAATGGAGTAGAAAGGATGGATGCAAGCCATCCTGTGAGAGAAGAAACAAACAGCCATTGAGAGCTGAGTTACTGTGGGTCTGAAAGAGAAAGGAACTAAAAGAGACTTAAGAGTATTAAGCCAAAATGACAGGGACACTAATGAGGAAGTCAGCCAAAAGAAGAAGTACCATAGAAGGTACTGGTTTGAGGAGAAACTTTAACATGCTGAAAAAAGACACTGCAGGGAAAATCTTCAGGAAACAGTTGGAAATGTGGGACCAGAGAACCAGAGAACGACCACCGTAAGAAATGCAACTTGGGGGCCATTTGCCTTAAGGTGCAAATGGAAGCCATAGAAAATGTGCCTATGTCTTCAAGGGCTGAGGAATAGAAAAAGGGGGTTGGAAAGTGTGCAACAAATCTTAGTTAACACTCACATTTAGATGGCAGGAATATGAAGATTAACAAGTAAAAGATGTTAAAGAATAAGATCTAAATGCCCAATATGAACCAGGCACTATGCCAGAAACTTTTTATATGTTATTCGATGAGGTCTGTACTATCTTTATCTTATAAACACTCAGGCTGAGGAGTAATGTATCTTGCCCAAGGCCGTACAACTGGTTAGTGACATAGGTGGGTTCAAAAATATGTTTATCTGACTTGGGGAGCATCTCACTCATGTCACGCTGCCTCCCTGAACAGGGCCGTGGTATGGAGGCCATTGGAGGGGAAGAATTTTCAGGAGTGGACAGGATGACCTCAGGCAGGGGCAATGAGGACTGAGAAGAGGCCACTGAGTTTAGAGACCCACCTCTCAGTGAGAGCTGTGATATAAGACCTAAAATCGAACCTCAATATTATATGCTGCCTTGACAGCTGGGGAAAATCAGGATGGCATCCAATGGCCCAACCACAAGTTCCTCTTCCCATTCTGCTCCTGGGGATTAAAGTCCCCTAGCCAAGCAGCTCTCCTTATCATGCGGACCAGGCACAGTTCCTGTTAACCCTGAATAATGGGGTTCAGTTTCCTGTCAGCCTCTGGAATGATTCAAATAAGCCAATTACATCTTCTTGCAGGAACCAAGGGTCACCCACCCCCTTGATACTGCCTCTCACAGCCTCTGGTTTTTCACTCTGTTCCCAAGTGCAACCATCTTGGGGCTTTGTGTGGTGTGCAGCACCTCTTCCCCTAGGCTGTGAGCATATGTGACTGATAAACTGCTGTCAGTCTCCCCTGTCCAGTGTTGGAGGTTGTGTGTTTGGCCATCCCCATATCCCTAGGGTGGAAATCTCTCCCTCACCAACGGGGTAAACAGACGGTGATTAAAACAATAGAGGACTCCAAAGTGTTCCCTGTGGACATTACATGGGTAAAATACTTCACTTTAACAAGTATTAGCTTTACTACAAGTGAAGAAATCTGAGAAATGAATGAATTTTCTAGTTTTAGACAAGAGGAAACTGAGGGACAGACGGGTTAGACGGCTACCCTGAGTTACAGAGTAGTAAATTCTTTTATTTTAATGCTGTATTCTTCTCCAATATTTTCTTGACAAGCTCCTGTCCAGATGCTGCATAAGAATCACATGTATCCAGAATTTACAGAAAGCTATTATAAGCAATAAGAGAAAGGCAAAAAGCCTAACAGAAAAACAGGAAAAAAGATATGAATGGGTAACTCCCAAAAGTAGAAATAGAAATGGACAATAATGGGGAAATGTTCAACCTCATTATTAATCAAAGAAATTCAAACAAAAATCACAATGAAACATTTCTTTGTATCTTTCAGGTTGACAAAGATTAAGAAGATTTACACTATCCAGCGTTAGTGATGTTAAAAGGAATTGAAGACTCTCATATGCAGATGGGATGAGTAGAAATCAGTACCTTTTTGAAAGACAAAGGAGCAACTCCCATAAAATTTTTAATTATATTTTCATATAATTTAATTTCTAGGATTATATCTCAAAGAAACAACTTGTCAAGTCCATGAAGATGTATGTATGAGGATGTTTGTTCTATTGTTCTTTGCAATATTGAAAACCCAGAAACAATCTTAATGTCCATCAACAGGGCATTGGCTAAATAAATGTGCTTTACCTATAAAATGGATTACTATGCAGTCTTTTAAAACAATGATGTAGATGCATATTTATCAACATAGAAGGATGATATTAGGTTAAAAAAAAAACTAGCTTACAAAACTGCATGTGGATTATTATACATATAAAATTTTGTATATTTCTATATACATGCATAGTGGGACATTTGGAATGAAATTTACACAATTTAAATATCAAATATATACAACTATCTAATTTTCAGGTGACTCTTACTCTCTTCTTTAGTTTATCCCAAAGGCACATATCAATAATTGAGGGGGGGGAAAAAAACTTTCTCATTTTGGGGGAAAAAAATACTTTGAGCAATGAATATTTCCCTTCAAAAAGAAAATGTATACTTCAGGAAGAAATTACACAAATCCTACAGCATGTTTTGATTTTGTATTTATATTTGTTTTCCGACAGATAAATGTGAAATCCTGGAAAGAAGGGACTCAACCATGCACTGGGTTTCTCATAGGAAGTACATATATTAACTGAGGCTTTTGTGCCCCTAGCGGGAGGCTGTGGATAAAAAGTGAAAACCAGAAGGAGCCTGGGTTCAGTAGGCGCTGGTCAGCCCCTCTCTGATTGAAAAGGACACCTGAGTGGTAACCAGTGCGATTCCCATTCCGAGTTCTCAGCAGCGGCTAATTTTTTGCCTTTGACCTTGCCAACTATTCACACCTACGCTTTGATAAGTCCCACTCTTGGAGCTTTCACCTCTTGACAGCAAATGATGGTGTTTCAAAATCCCATTTGTGCCTGTTCGCTGTTAGAAAGTTTTGTGTAAGGCACATGTGACCTACAAAATATATTTATCAAAACTTAACTCTCTGAGAAATCAGTTACTGATTTATCTCCCAATTCCATCACCCAGAAGAGGGCAAAAGGTGACAAAACAGAGCCCACAGAGAGTTTAATTCAGAAAGACAGACACTTAATTTAGTTATTCTGAAAAATAAGAAACCCTACTATGTCACTTCAGAAATTTCAAAATAGAGATCTCTGTGTATCCCATTAGGCATCTGTCATGCTCCCAATAATATTACTTGTGACAGCTCTAAGAGAAGCAATATACATTGGCCTCCTAGGTCTTTAAGAATGCACAACTTAATCCATCTGGAAATAGTTGTGTCGTTGACCCTAGGGTTCTTTATATTAGAACAAAGTCAGACACGAACTCTGAGGCGGTTCCGGAATATTATATGAGGGTGAATTACGGGCAGTCACACAACCTAGCATTGTCCTTTAAAGCGTTTTTATGAGGCAGAGCCAAAGGCTGGCAAACCTCTCCTTCACCACAGAGGAAATCTAGGCTAAAAAGAAAAATAAGAAGTTTATGAACTATTAAAAAGATAAAGCTGCAGAGTTAGGGAGTTATGGATTAAGTTCCGATCCATTAATTCTTTTATTCCCTGATTTAGAGGTGGCTGAAAACGTGCGGCCCTCTGGTGGGTGACAGAAACACTCCCGTGTGCACAGGGGCCAGAAAGGAAAGGCTGGCACAGTAGGGGGTGGACCCACTTGTTCGGATGATCATTTATACGGGAATCTGGAATTCAGTAATCTCACATCCCCCTGTAAGGGAAAGATCCACTCCCCAATTTCATTTGGGAGTTCTACTGCATTAAGCAATATTCTGTTTGGCCAGACATGCCATTCTTCTCCTGAAGGAAATTAATTTCTTGACTTTTCCAGCTAATATAATCCCAATTCAGCGCTTAAAGTTTTCTCAGGGCGCTACTAGATGAAATAAAGTCTAAAGCACCTCTTGTGGGACCTCACAAGGCACAGATGGAAACAATAGAGGAAAAACAAGTTGAAGAGGGGAAGGTGAGGACGGGCAGGGGGTGAGGAGATTCGGTGTTAATCTTCCCCTCAAAAGCCACATATGTGATTTGTTAAGTGTTCTATAATCTTAACTCTTGGCTGAATAGAGCTGTTTTATGATTTCCATAGGAAATATATTTTTAAGCAAGTAAGTTCTCTGAACAGGATAAATAAAAGATTACAAGAAAAAGAAACACGGTGGTTTCTGGTTGTTTAAAAGGCAACTCAAAAAGCCTTCACCTGCAAAAGGAAAAGGTCAGGATCAATAAAAGGGCCTTTCCTTTAGAAAGAGATCTGTTTTCAATTTAACACAAATAAACCCTTCTGGTGGGCCTTCTGAAGACCAAGGAAACATCAAACTGTATAAGGGATCTGGCCTTGCCAGGAAAATAAAATTTCTCCATTTGAAATTCTCCAACAACAACAAAACAAAACAGAACAAACCTAACCCCCACCCTACCCCCTTCCTCAGCCCTCTGCCTGACAGCCAAAGGCTGATTACCCTGAAAAATAGAAACAAGTCCTCAAATATAAACATGTTACTACTCATAGGTACAATTTTATACTAAAAGTGGCTTTCTAGAGACATCATCTTAAGTGTGATGTTACAGGGGAATCCCACGTATTAGGAGAGTCTGGCTTGGAAAATACTGCAGGATACTGATGAGCATCTTTGATGACAAAACATCCACTCTTAAAGGTACCTTGGTCAAACCACTGCATCTTGTTCTTCTAATAGGCCCAGTTGCCTTTGTGAAGTATTGGCTCAGCTACTGTGAAGAGGCACTTTTACTATCTTTTTGAGAGATAGGCAATGAATGACATTTTTTCTCAGCCTCATTTCCCTTCACAAATCTGAATGCTTCCTGCAGTGGTACTGTTGTTCTGAACATCAATCCCTTCTACACACACATACACACATCGCATACACCACACACATATGCACACACACCATACACACATATGCATACCATGCACACATACACAAGCATCATATACCATACACCAACACCACACACATCCCCACACACACAATTCTAATTGATGAATTCATAAACCTGACAGTCGCCCATTGCTGCAACCTCAGTTCTGTCCAATTCCTAGCTCTTACTACTATACCTTCTCCCCTTGTCCCTTTCTCTCAAGAAAGCATATTAGAATGCAAGGGAGTCAGAATCTTAACCGTAAATCTGCTCTCAATTGTAAGAAAAATGTAAGTCATTTTCATCCTTAAGCAATTTAAATATTATTAGAGAAACCATCACTACCCACCAGTGAAATTCAGCATCAAAGTTAGTCTCCTGCCTGGAATGACCTCCCCCCACCCTCCCACACACACTCTTCTTCAACCATATAAATCCTACCAGTATCTCAAGGTCCATCTACTTGGTAAACAAAAATCCTTCGAACTCCCCTTGCTAGACTCTACGAGAGCTCACAAACGCAAGCTTGCAAGAGCCAGGGGGGTTAATTTGTTTGCTGCAAGCCAGTTTTCAGACATATGCATTCACTGCTGAGCAGTGGAGACACGGCAGCCAGAGAGCATGTACCCCGCCTGAAGGGCCAGAAGCCAGTCAGCCCCACCCATTGCTGCCATATGCGAACGCGGGCCCATGGCCACCAAATCTTCCAATGTTTTAAGAGAAGCCAAAAATCTGCATTTTATGTGAAATATCCCAATTGTAAATGTTGGCTCAATTAAGAAAGTTAAGAGGACAACAACGCTGTGATCTGCACTGGACCCGTGAAACCACTAATTTGCAACCTCTGGTCTCTATCAAACATATGAAGCTTAACAATGAATGACACCTGTGTAAAGAGGTGTGTTGTACGTGTGTCTTAGATCACCAGTTAGAAAGACATAGACAAATTTATGTAACATGTAACTTGAAAATAAAGCAGGGCTTTATCTAGTTGTCTTCAACTTTAGCTTAAGTTTCAAATAATGGAAGAAGGGCCTGAGATATTTATATTTTAAAAAGAAGGACATTGGTCAAAAAAGTTCAGGAACACTGAGCCTGATGGTAAGGCACTGGAGGGCAGAGCCTATACCCTTACCTCTTTCATTCAGCATGTATCAAGAGTGCTAACTATATAGGTTTTAATGGAACTGATCTGAATATTTAAGGAACCAGATTCCAGACAACCATTTCATGCATTAGAAATTTAATTTTGCAAGATTGCCTATATAGTACCAATATATTCTCCAACTGTCAGCAAAGGATCCTGTTCTTCAGTCAGATCTTACCTGCATCTAAATATTTTTACTTTATAATCTTAATAGTTCTAAATTCATCTAACAGAGTAAAGAAAAATGCCTGGCACAAGAAATGGATTCACAGCATATTAGTTATACTTAAGCAAAAAGAAATAAACAAAAGATGAAACTTCCATGCCTCTTGTCTCTCTGCAGAGTAGAGTGTCCTGTGGCTTGGGCTTCTTTTATCAAAAGAATACCCATACCTTTTTGTCACATAAACTTACTTGGTTTTCCTTGTGTAATGGGGTGAGTATTGTACAAGGTTTCAATGTCTTTTTTTTCCAACTCAAATTGTCCCTTAGAGGCTCAAAGTACTAACAAAGTGCTTCGCTGCATGAAAGTGCTGTCTGCATTTGTCTGGCAAATATGATGCTAGCTGGGAAGTCTGATGGGTCTGTAACTGTCACAGGCACAACTGAGCTCCAGGCTGCTTCCACCAGAAAGCGAATTCAACTTCATAAAGAAAAGTGTGGACAGGAAAGCCTTCTAGCAAGATTCCCAGTAACCAGAATATGGAATGAGATCCAAAGACTAATAAAACATGGATTGGGGAGAGGGTATTGATGAAGCAGCAGCCTAAGGAGAGAAGAGGGAGGATTTGTGCCTGTTTTTATAGAAGGGAAAGTAGTGATGGGCCCAGAGAAAAGAGAAAGATTTCTGCTATCACCTGTAGTCCTAGAACAACTCTAGCAATTAGACCACATTACCCTTGCATCTACAGATAATGGAAACAGGCTCAGAAAGGCTGGGTAACTTGTTCACAGTCTTTCCCAGCCAGTTAGTGGCCTAACTGGAGTTCGGCCAGGTCTTTTTGGCTCTAAAGCTCAAGCCTAGGGACTTCCCTCGTGGCGCAGTGGTTAAAACTCCGCGCTCCCAATGCAGAGGGCTGGGGTTCGAGCCCTGGTCAGCGAACTAGATCCCACATGCATGCCGCAGCTAAGAGTTCACGTGCCACAGCTAAGGTGCCGGCGAGCTGCAACTAAAGAGCCGGCGAGCCGCAACTAAGAAGCCCACCTGCCACAACTAAGACCCGGTGCAACCAAATAAATAAATATAAAATAAAATAAAGCTCAAGCCTAGTCGCTATATAACACCAGCTTCCAACAAGTCACCAAGACAGTCAACAGCACTCAATTAGTTATGCTGTGAAACTACAGATTGGGGATAGGGTATTGTTCCTTGTTTTAGCTTAATTTTGTTACAGACATAATACACCAGCCATAAAAAACAATCTGCCAAGCTATAGAAAATCAGCCCTGCTGCTAGTAAATGTGTTTTATTCAAACATATATCAAGCGCTTAATATATTTAAGATTCCCCAGATACTAGAGAGATAGAAATTCAAATACACTCAAGATAAGCTCAAAGGTAACCTTTTTTAAAAAACTGCATAAATGGAAAGATATTTTCATTGAATGGAATGTTTGTTCACTCAATTGCCAAATATTTATTGACAAACTACCTGGGTCAGAAATTGTCCTAGGTTCTGAGGATGACAGAGTGACAGAGAAGACAGAGAGGGCCCACGCCTGGAAGAAACTTGCTTTGCTTTAGAATCAGACTAAACAAAGCAAAGGAGACAGAGAGGAAGGAGCCATTTATGGTTTGCAATAAACGCTGTGAAGCAAATACTAGGGTGCTCTGACAGAGAATAAATGGAGGACATCCTTTAGACAGGGAGGACAGGGAGGGCCTCCCTGAGGTGATGATGTTCAGATGATAAGTTCTGAATCAGGAGAAGAAGTCAACCATGTAATGGGTTGAGGAAAGAAAGGGTGTTCCAACCAGAGGGTTAGGAGTATACAAAGAGCCAGTGAGGACAATGAGCTTAGTTTATTCTGGGAATCAAAAGCAGATCACTGCCAGTAGGTGCAGCAAGCCAGGGTGGGCTGGGTACTATGAGCAGAGGGGGAGAGGTGGGTGGGAGCCAGTCAGACCATCATGGGTCTCATACATCACTGGAGTGAGCCTGGATTTTATTCTAAGCTCAATGGAAAGCTGTTGAATGATTTGGTCTTAAACTAGGGACCACTGTGAACAGATGGATGGTTTTATTTTAGCTGATATGTGAAGTGTGGGTGAGAAGGGAACTAGTGTGGAAGTGGGAGACGAGGCTGTAGCTGGAAAGATAGCACTTGGAGGTTCTGCTGGATGCCTGCCATTCGCCCTCCAGATCTTCCCTTCACCACTTCCTATCCTGTTGTCTACCGCAGAGGCTGGCTTATATGGATAGCAGCCAAGGGTTCCCTTGCCTTCTGACTTCCAGTTGTGTTCAGCCAGTGGGAAGCCCCAGCCAGAGATTAGAGGAAGGGAGGAGAGAGAAGCTGGGAGATTTACTCCCTCAGCTCCCCACCAGCCCAGCCCCCGGGGTTTATCATGGGCTGGTTGTCTCCCTCAACCAAGGCTGCTGGTCCTATCAGGTGGTCTCTATCCGGTGGCCTCTCCTACAGCTCTCCCTCAGGGATCCAGTGCCCTTCCCTCCCCACGTACCTTCCCTCTCTTTTTGCCTTCAATCCTTGGGTAGAACCAGAAAAGGCTGCTACTAGCCTCAAGGCACTGCACTTAGGGCCTTGTGGTTTGAAACTGATACCTTTATTAAACTCTAGTCAAATTACCCAATTTGCATATGCCATCTGTTTCCTGCTGGGTTCCTTACTGATACAGGGAAAGACAAGTATTGATTTAGAAAAATTCAGTTACTGTGATCCTTGACTAACATCCTGTTCTGCTGATGCTTTGTGTCTGTGATGTTAAGGGTCACAAACCCAAGAACACCAGCAAGAAATCATACACCTCTTTACTTCCTTAGGAAAACCAATAACATAAATTGACCAAAGAGATAAAATGCCAAAATCATGGATGTGAGAGTTCAGAGAACAAAATAGAATTTATGGTCACCGATACTTGACTTCAGGCCAGTTAGCAAGAGCTCTTGCTTAAATATTTAGATTTATATTTCTCATTCAATTTTTCATTTATTTAATTAATGTTTATTGAGTGCACAGTACTGGGGAGACACTATTTTAGAGACTAGGGTTAAAGCAAAGACCAAATCAAAATACTTGCTCTCTCTGAGCTTACACTCTAGAGGAGAGTCAGGAAATAAACAAATCAACAATCTTTTACATGCTCATTAAAAAAAAGTTAAGGAGGACAGAGTGGGAGATTTATATATGAGAGAGAATATTTCCTTTCTTAAAAGGTGATATTTGAGCAGAGAACTAAAGGAAGAGATGAAACAAGCAGTGATGATACCCAGGGGAAGCATGACCCAGGAGAGGAAGTACCAGAGGCTGAGGCAGGAATTGAACAACAGTGAAAGGCCAGTGTGGCTGAAGCAGAGGAGGTGAGGACAGCTGGTAGCCTCTCCAGTCAGGGAGACAGGCAGGACAAGGCCACTAGCTTCATCTAGAATTTTTGGCTTCTATTTTAGTAAAAGAAGCCATTAGGATTTTGAGCAGAGTGGTAACAGGAAATGGTTTAGTTTTAAAAGGATCATTCTAGCTGCTGTGTTGCAAATAAGGTGGCAAGGCTAGAAAGAAGGAACACACTACAACTAAAGTCTAGGACAGAGATGCTGTTGACTTGAACCAGGGTGGAAGCATTTATGTTTGATAAGCCTTTCAGATATCCAAGTGGGGCTGTGTAGGCATTGGATATACAAACAATCAAAGTCTGGAGTTGAGAGAAGGAGTCTGAGTTTGGCTGGAGATAGGGATTTGTACAGTACACGCCATGAGCCTGAATGAGACCATCTAGGGAATGAAGAGAGGGAGAAGAGACCAGTTCTAAGGCTGGAACGTGAGGCATTATAGGTGGACAGGTCAAAGGAGGAGGAGGAGCCTGTAAAAGAAGCTGAAAAGGAGTGGCCAGTAAGGTAGAAGGAAAAACCAGGAGTGGTGGTATCCCCAAAGCCAGCTGAAAAAAAGTATTTCAAAAAAAAAGAAGTGATCAAATGGTCATGTGTTGTTGATGGATCAAGTGAGAACAGAACTGGGAGTAGAGCAATGGATTTGGCAAAGAAGGGGCTTGCAGTGACTCAGACAATGTTTTGAGAAGTAGTGGAGTTGAAAGTCTGATGAGAGAACATGTGTAGACAATTCTTCTGATATTCTTTGATGTCAATGGGGAGCAGAGAAATGTGTGATAGCCAGAAGGGGTTAAGCAGGTTTTCTTTTTTTTTTTCTTTCTTATTAAATTTGAAGATATTACACCATTTTTTAACACTGCAGGGAATTATCTAATAGAGAGAAGAACTGGGATGATACAAGAGAGAGCAGATAATTGCAGGAACAAGAGGGGATGGGGTCCAGGGCACGACAAAGGCCATGGGTGGGAAAAGAACAATTCATCCTCTGTAACAGAACACGTGTCAGTTGCAGATAGGCTGGTGGCAGCTGGGGAGGTTTCTTCCTGTCTGAGCTTTTCTCAGTAAAACAGCAAGTAAGGTCGTCCACATAACATGAGAAGCAAGGAGGAGCCACTGGAGGTCTCAGGAGAGAAGAGAGTGTGAAATAGTCATCCAGGGCATGTGGGTGGAGTAGGGACAAGCAGTAGGATGGTGCTGGCCAGTGTGTTGGTCTCTAAACTGCCTTTGATATGAATCTATAAATTCTGTTAATATTAATGAAAAACATTACTATTAATCTAAGGTAGAGGAAAAAAAGTAAGATACTCATGTGAAGAAAATACAGAAGATACAGTCATCTGAAGCTACAAGGAGAGAATTCCACATGTTGCATTTGGTGGTGTTCTCCTGAAGTTACCATGGGAGGTTCTCATTCGACCTGGGTAAAGAGAATGGGTAGTCCAGTCACTGTGACTGAAAGTGAGATGAACTAAAGGGATTCCCACTTTCCCCAACAGATGAGCAATTCAACATTCAAATATATGGAAATGATCTTTATTTTAGGTTCTTTCTCATTTAGCCTTTCAGGTTATGAGAATTTGAAAAATAAATCTGAAACTCTACTTTTAAAAACTTGCTTGTAAATTATTATCTCTGGTATGTAAAAGCCCAGCTCTTAGATAGAACAAAAAACAAACAAAAAGAAGACTAATGACCCCTGACATTAGAATTTAAAATGTCCTGCATGCAAATCCAGTTTCCCTCCACTCTTTTGTAATGCAATAACCAGCGAGAATTAGAATTGCAAAAATGCCAAAAGAGCTACATGAAAATTATACAGCAAAGTAGTTTCACAGTGATATTGAGAAAGGAATATGAAATGAATACAAGATAATATTGAGAGACAGAATCTGGAGTTATGTATATGTAAGTGAGTGCGTGTATGTGCACACGTGTGTATGAAAAAGCAAGATAAAAAAATATTTATTTCTTTGCTTTGTTCTCTCTGACCAAAGTTTAAAATAAAAACACTACTTGGGTCATAATGTGACACATGGTTCCTATTTTAGTTCTAAATGATTTTTCATTAAATGGTTTTTGAAATATTTACTTATAAATAAATATAAAGGAGACCTTTGGAATACCTGATTTAAAACAATAACAAAATCAAGGCAATTACCAACATAAACTTTCCAATACTCTCCGATACTGTTTTCTTCCAATTATTATTTCCTATCTTCCTAGGTGCCACAGAAGACCAATATACAGATGTTTTTCTCTGGGCTTCAGTAAAACACTTGAACTATGACAATGAAAGTGAGGTAAACTGTTTCGTGCCCTATAGCAGAAACATATTACATAATGCAAACAAGTTTTGAAAAATCATTTGGATCATATGATACATCAGCTGCACAGACATTTACATGTCTCCCCCCTGCCTTAATTCCTCATCTCTTTTTCCTTTTTGTGTCCCTCCCACCCACATAATGAAAGAAAGAGTAGTTCATCTGCTTGGGCCATGAGGAGATAAAAAAGAAAGCCAACATCTAACAAATTTCTCCTTATTTTTCTTCTGGCTTCCATTAATCTAAGGTAATTTTGTTTAGATCCTGGGCTCAAATATCCAAAGACAACTCCGTGATTCATTCAAAGGGCAGTGCAACCAAGGGTAGACACTTCCAGGTATGTACAGTGAGCAATTTGGTGTAGCACAAAGAGTAATGACGTGGCATCAAAACACCCTGCGTCGGTGACACCACCACACTCCTATAGAGTATCTATTTTCCCTTTTTCTGCTATTAGTAGAACACTGATTTTTTTTTTTCTTTTGGAGTGACATACATAAAAATACTTATCTCCCAGAATTCCTTGCATCTAGGAATCATCAAAAATATATTAATTGAGCAATAAGCTCAATAAGAGGTGGCAAGGTGGGGCCTCCAGGAAAGTCTGCTGGAAAGGGAAGACTCAGATGACATAAACAGTTTGTTAGCTTTTGCCTTTTGCCTATTGCCCTTCCCTTTCCACCTGCCTCTGATGGCCAAAGACGGAGCAGCCAGTTTGTAACCATGAGGCCAAACGTCCCATGGCAAGACACAGCCAGGCAGAACGACAGTAGGAGCTGATGACTCTGAATTTGCTGAAGTATCCTGGAAAAAGTAAACCCCTCTTTAATCAAGCTACTTGTGATAGTTAAATTTATCTGTCAGTATGGCTTGGTCATGGTTCCCAGATATTTGGTCAAACATGTCTGGATGTTGCTGTGAAGGTATTTTTTAGATGAGATTAACCTTTAAATCAGTAGACTTTGAATAAAGCACATTCCCCTCTGTAATGTGGATGGGCCTCCAACCAGTTGAATATGTTAAGAAAAAACTGATCTCCCCAGAGGAAGAGGAAATTCTGCCAGCAGATGGCCTTCATACATGAGCTCCAACATCAAATCTTCCATGGGTCTCCAGCTTGCCAGCCTCCCCTGCAGATTTTGGACTTGCCAGCCTCTACAACCATGTGAGCCAATTCCTTAAAATAAATCAATCTCTCCTCTCCTCTCTCTATCTTTCTACACACACACACACACATACACACACACTAAATATATACGAGATATATAAATGAAAGAGAGAGAGAGAGAGATCTCGTTTATTGGTTCTCTTTCTCTGGAGAATCCAGACCACTACACCAGTATAACTGGGTGTCTGTTCATTGCAGCTAAATGCAATCCTCTCTGGCACATTTGAGATCTACCACTTCATGAGCTGTGTAACTGTGTACATTCCTTTGTGACCCTCAGCCTCCAGATCTGTAGAATGAGAATATGAGTGATACTGACTCCACAGACTGGTTATAAGAGCTGCATGAGACAGCATCTGTAAAACTGCCCGTGTAAGTTGTAAAGCCCAACGGAAATGTTAGGAAGCATCATCATGACAGGCTCACTGTGTCAATTCATGACCATAATTATTCTTCATTCATGGCTGCATTACTTTACAATAATAATTACCTTTAAATCTGACCATTAAAAAGTCATTATATTATATGTCAATTATATCTTAACAAAGCTGGGAAGAAAAGCCATTATAGATCACTTGGAATTTCAGAAAAGCACAAGGAAGAAAACATTCAACCATACCCCCCCAAACACACAGAGCTACTAATAACTATCATTTATTGAGTTCTTATTATGTACCAGGAAGTGTGTGAAGCACTTTAATGCATTATCCCTACCCTATGGAGGTAGGTACTATTTTGGTGTCCATTTTGTAAATGACAAAACTAAGGATTAGATTGATTAAAAAAAAAAAGAAATTGGCCCAGGATATACAGCTAGTAAGTGGCAAAACCAGGATTCAAACTCAGGTCTGAATGATGCCAAAGCCCATGCACTTACCCACCATGTTACACAGCAGATGATGGGCTATGTTCTTTGATAATGTATTTGCTAATACAGAATTGGAATGTGATCAGGTAACCCTTACGTAAGTAAAAACAGTACCAGCACATTGCCCAGCACATAAACAAATAAAGATTCTTGTATTACAGGGCTGCTAGCTCTCTTACCCAGGATTGCATTTTAATTTGAAATAAAGTGGAAGACCGTTCCATATTAGCTACTCCTTCTAACACTGCCTTTTACTTCAGATAAACATATCCTTCTGTCAGGTACCCTGAAGTTTATCTGTAGAAGTCTGGGTTTATCCCTTTCAAACTTCCCAAACATCCACGATCTCAGTTTATTTGCCCTATAGCGCTCTGAATCAAGAAAGGCAAGTATTATTAACTCTACTTTCCAGGTGAAAGAACTGACTCCTGGAGGGGTAAAGTAAGTTGCCCAAGGTCACACAGCAAATTAGTGGTACAAGCAGGATTGAAAAGCCTATCTCCTGACATCCAGCCCAGTGCACTTTCCATTCTGCCGTGCTCCCTCCACCTGTCACTCCCACCATCCCTGAGGGACTTAGAGTCGATGGGGCATGCTATCAATTCCTCAGGGCAAAACTGTCCTCTCTGGGTAAGAAAATGTGTGTGTGCGCTCGTGCACACACACACACACACACACACACACACTAGATACACTGTAATTGCATCTGCCAAAATGGTTCTGCAACAGTCCAGTCAAAGATGTATAAAACTCCCAGGCTGCCTTTCAGAAACAGAGCCAGAGGGCCAATTTCATCATGAAACAGGATTTCCTCAGTTGTGAGTAGATGGGTGGTTGGGTCAGTGGACAGACTGCATTAACGATGGCACAATGGACTGCAGGGTAAAAGCTCTTCTAACTTTCATTGCTATTAAGTTGTGACAACGCAAACCCAGACTGGGAAAGAGGCATGCCCAAGAAAGAACATGAAGAAAAGTTTCACCTTAACCCTCTTGTGAGTTTCTACTTCTAAATTGCAGGGTATTAATATTAAACACAGTTCTTTGGAAATAACAAATGATTATTTTGACTCATTCTATATGATATTTATAAAAAGTAAACAGCAAGGGAGTATTGATTACAAAGAAAATCCTAGCATGAGACTAAGGTCATACTCAGTCATACCTGAAACCGAAGAAAGTACAAATGGAAGTAAAGTACCACATTGTCAAGTCAGCATCAAAGCCAGGATTCTCAGATGGAAACATCTGCCTTTCATAAGCTAGGTAAGCAGTCAGATATTTGCCTCAACAGCACTGGCCTCAGCAAAGCAGAAGTTAACTACCCTTCTCTCAGCGGGTCAGATGAGTGGACATTGTAAGGCAAAAAGAGGAACTGCAAGATTTAAACCTCAAAGATAAAAGACTGGCACTGGGGATGGAAGTTCCTAGGAAATTGAAACAAAAAGGTTCTAAACATGCTGTCAAAACCAGCGCCAGCAACCTCCCATTAAGAGAGGAGCGGCTCTAAAAGCTGTACCGCCTAGAATGGTGTTACCTTGAAAATCATCAGAAAACCTCAAGTGTCTTTTTTTCTGCTACATTAGCAAAAGAAAGTTTAGAAAGTTTAGACGCCAGGAGAGTGGTCACCTTCTCAAAAAGGAATTTGCTGCAGACTCACGGATATTCCAAATGTGGACCAAGTTTCTTTTCAAACAAGAATTAGTATCTGTGCTTAAAACAGTAAGATTTCATCTAATAATTTGAAGCCCACTAGTTTTGCCTAGGGAATGAGGATAGTGGAAAAGTTGAGGGAAAAGCCAGAAAAAAAGAAAGAAAGAAAAATAGAGAATCAAATATGCTTTCACTAAAAGTTCTGGGATCCATGTGATCCAGTCATAGTACCATGTTACAGAGAGAGAAACACAATCCAGGATCCAGAAAGTTCTTCACGTTTTCACATAGACACATGACAAAATGTAAAAGGGAGGAGCCCATTTTTTATAAAGCATTTAAAGCACATAAAACACTTTAAAATTATTCTCTTGAATTGCTGCCTTTCCCAAGTTTCTTCACATGTTTGGCAGGGGCTCACAACAGAGCTCTTTCCTGGCCCTTACCCAAATACTCTCACCTAAGCTGGGCAGCCTGTCCTGCTCTCTCTCTTCACCTCTCAACTCTTTATTATGTAGTTCAATACAACCTCTCAATTTCTTTAGTTTTCTTCCACTTTCTGTAGTTTTCAGAGGACCTGGAAGTCTACCAAGGGAGCACAAATTCTTCCTGTGTAGAAGTGAGGGAAACGGTGAAGATCATGAATATCCGTACACTATTAACTTTACCCTGTAACACATTATTACATTTTGTCCCTTGGAATTCCATTGTCTCAAACAAACTCAAAAGCTAGCACTTAACAGAGGAGCCGTTTCAAATGGTAGACCAGGAATTCAAGACTCCAAGAGATGCAAGAGATTCAAGTCTGACTCCAGAGGTATGGTCTTCCTACAACATAAAGACAGCAACAGGAACTAGGGTTGAAAAGAGATCTTTTTCCCTACATCATTTTGATCAAGTCAATAAATGTCACTATATGCCAGGCACTGAGCTAGGTAGTAGGAATACAGAGATGAATAATTCACAATCCTTGTCCTCAAAGAGGTCACACAGTCTAATGCAGTATTTCTCAAACTGTATTCCTTAGAACATGTGGCCCTTGTAAAAGGGTTCCATGGCCCAAATACTTCAGGAAATGTGCAATACTCAATGTCCTTTTGGATATTTTTCATACCCATCCTAATCCTAAATTTAAAAAACTTTGTTTCTTTACTCCAGCATTTCCCAAACTTAATTCATCACTGAGCCACCTGCTTTTGCAAAACACACATCTTGAGATGAGCTTGTAAATGTTAGCAAAGATTTTACCTTACGCTTAAACAGATAAATAATTGTCATTTTTTAACATAAAATAATGCTTATGGGAGCATTTTCATATAAAGTAAATTGTATTTTAACCAAAAATGCAAGTGAATCTAAACGTTGTCTAAACTGAGAGTGTCTCTGTCTGCTCACTGCAATGAGAAAGTGAGAAATGAAAAAAAACCAGGCTGTGTGCTGGAATCTATTTTGCTGGTGCAGGCAGTGGGAGAGGTAGGTGTCTTGCTTTCAAGAATATTAGGAAAAATTGTGGTAAAATCAAATCCTTGGTATCTACCGGGGTTACAGTCAGGAAAACTTTCTGGCATCCAGTGAGTGGATGGTGACAGTTCCTCATCAGTCAGTTCCATAGCATGGTTCTATAGCCAGCTGCAGTGTCAATGGACATTTTCTCCCCAGGCCAGTTCTGCAGTATAGTTTTGGGCATTCTTCCCAGAAGCTTACCTTCAAGCCTGATTCTCTGGGATTCCCAATGATTCTTTGAAATGTCTCATACACTTTAATAAAATCATTTTCCATTTAAACTAGCCAGAGCAGATTCTTGTATTTGCAACTAATACCCCTGACCATATTTCCCTTCTCCTACTTCCAGCAGCCAGGCAAATAATTGTTATAGCCATTCACAACCTAACATCTCCCTTTCAGGAAACTATACTCTAGCAATATTTTTCTGTGGACTCTCCACTGCTCTCCTTTACCTCCAAGCCTTAAGTAATGAATGAGACTGACTCCTAGTTCTGGAATCCCACCTGCATTCCTTTTCCAATTCAATCTTCTTTCCTGGCCTAAGGCTAGCCTATTTATTGTATGAAATATACTTTGGCAACATCTTTGGCGAAGTCAAAGCCTAGCTCTTCATTTATCTTTTGAGTTGTAAGTACATCCCTGGACACACCGGTGCTTTGAACCCAATATTTACCTCTCTATCCCATTCTTCAAAAATCATTTCATCTGCTTTTTAGGGTTATACTTTGCATAGCTCTTCCAAAGTGTTAAGAAATCTGTCAGAGTAATTTCAAAATAGGAGCTGAGTGGTCTGGGTGTTAAAGCACCCGAGAATGCCGGGAATTGTCCCATTTCCCAGTTTGGTGAGTGACTGAGTAACTCAGGCAAAGTGTAGGGGCCTCCATGGCACCTCCCACTAAGAGGAGGGTCTCAGAGCGTTCTCAGGCTTCCAGTTTAGGAGCACAGGGTCAAACCAGGCCACTGAACAAGGTTGTTTAAAAAGTGCTAAAGGAAAGTATTTAAATAGTCATGAGAGGGAAAAAGCACATTTCTTGATGCAGTAATTAAAAAAAGATTTAGATCCAGAGTGTGAATTCCCATAGAATCCTACTTAGCCCCCCTTATCTATGTCAAAGCAAACTTAGTTTCACATCGCCGGTGCTTCTCATTTACCTTAATGCTAAGGATTTATTTCTTATGCAAAACTGTTCATTTTTACCAGCCTGGAACTTTAAAAAAATCACATTCTCTTCTTCAAGAATTTTCATTAAGCCAAGGTGTCATCAAGCCTAAAATCTGCAGACACAATTTTGGCACTTTTCTGTAGGAAAATCAGAGGAGTGCCCAATCCAGGCCTCAGCAGATTAGTGCAGGCACTCATGACAGATTCTTAACAGTGTTGGAAAGAGAAAAAAAACAGAGGTGGAACAGAATGATTTACAAAGATTTCTGTTCTAACCCAAAGTTGAACCAATAAGTTTGTCTAGACTGTCCCATGACTATCTGTGGCCCAAAAGCTGCATTCTTCAGGGAGAAAAAGTTACAGCTGAAACTCAGAATGATTTTGTCCCCATGATATGTACACAGGACGTGGGTTAGTAATTTATTACCCAGAAGCATGCAGATTATCACTGAGATAAAAATTAAACATACAGATGACAGACTATGTGTATTGTTCACATCCCTTGTTTGTTTATTTTTTTGGGCACCATATATTCATAAACTCACTAACTAGAGTAGGTAAATCACTAATCAGAACAAAATTATCAGGTTACCTATGGAGTGTCATAGGAAAGTAATGAGAGAATTTCAAGGGAAAATCATCAAACTTTAATCAAATATTTCAGGGAAAAAGATAGACATTAACAGTTATGATCTGCTCAGCAACAGATCAAAGAAATGTCAAGAGTCAAAACCCAACAATTAACCCAAGATCAAAACCCAGAATATCTATTTATTAGTGCACTCTCTAGGTCTGTGTCCAATTAAGCCTAAACATCTCCTTAGAGTTAATCCCCCTGATCATATGGGTGTCTAATACCTGTCAATGCAATTTCCTTGATCACTAATGAAACACTCTTTGCTTATTCCATCAGTCTTTATAAAAACACTATATTAAATCGTTCTCCCTAGCGTTTCCCCCAGCTACCATTTGTGTGCCATAGCATTTATGCTTTTCCTGAGTCTTAGCCTTTAGATGTCAGTGGCCATTTGGTACTTCTTTTTTCTCATAAATTAAACCATTCTAGCGTCTTGCAAATGACCAGGCAACTGCTTTAAGACTTCTGCTGTAACTTTAGCTTCCTACTGAGCTCTCTAATTAAGCTACAATATCATTACTCCTCTAGTTTACAAGATAATCATCTAATTCCCTTTTGTTAAACTATTTGGCCTTTGGCCTTATGGTTTATTCACTTGGGAACTAGATTACAGCTTCCCAGATGGGTTACAGTGGAATTACTGTGACTTGTTACAAGTTTAATTAATGCCAAACAATGCCAGCCCAACTTCTGGCTTAATACCATCTCCTTTCATATAGTTGCACCCTCATTTTGCCTTCAATAACCTTCTTGATTAGTGTTTTTCCAAGTGTTTCTACACTCAGTCCTCCCGTTGAAGTAAAATATTCCTACAAGAATGTGGCTGCTCAATTTTAAGACTTTAAAATTTTCAGTCTGGGTTTGCAGTTACATGTTTGGTGGATGAGCTTAAGGAAGGTATGAAACTGGTAAAATTATCTTCATGATGACATCATAATTGATAGAACAAAGTAGATTTTATAAAACTCTTTCACATACTTTATTTTATTTGATCCTTAGGAGGACATAGTGAGCTAGGCAGAGTAGAGATCACTCACTATGCCCATTTTATTGATCACTGGTTTCCAAACTGTGTCAATGTATACCAAACCCATGACATTGTTTCAACCAGAACAGCTCCTTTTATATCATTTTATTTTTTTTAACAATCTAAATAAGACCATCATTTCAACAAACAGTACACTGGTTTTTAAATAAGGAAAAGTTTTAAAGCCTCTGTTACAGAAGAAGGAACCGAAGCTCAGCACAGAAGTGAGTTTACCAAAGCCAAATAGAGAATAATTGAAAATAAAGGGACAACACCCAGGTTTCCTGCCTCCAAGGACCGACATTTGTTTCAGATACACTTATATTTCCCAGGAGGAAGAGTGCCAAAAGAATAGAGAAAGCATTTATGAGCCCATTCTCATCAGTTTAATTTTTCTTTTTAAAAAGTCTTGCTGTTGATTGCCAAGCTTAGGCTTTAGACAAGCTAGAGAGTTCTCAGTGATTCATTAAGTTATTCCTTTACCAGTAAGCTTGCCCTTTTCCAACCACGATGCTACACTGGGCACCCAAAGGCACACAGAAGAACTGGAAGACTGTTTCTGCACCAGTCACAAAGCACACCAGTGTGACATCCATGAAGGAATTAAGACCCAGAGAAAATCATTGAAAATGTAGAACAAATGGCATATCAGATCCTAAGGAAAGAAAGATTAGTAAGGAGGTTAACACTAAAAGAGCAGAAAGAGTAAGAAAGGGGCAGGGGTGTACGAAACACAGGAAACAGGGCCCATCACCTGCAGTTCTTCATTACTTTTCAACTTAAAAAGGAGACAAATTTATAGCCACTTGACCTCTCTAGGGCCCAATCTCCTCATGTCAAAGTTCATATGATATTACTAGCTCTCTTGACTTTGTAAAGTCTACTGTAAAAATACCACAAGACAAAATAATTTGATGGCCTTCAGAAAAGTATAAGTTCTTCTATAAATAAAGTAACAGGAGAGGGTGCTGTTTGGCTGAATGATGAAAGAGGGAAGCTAGTAAAGGTAGTAAACCACTTGTATAACTTACTCAAAAATTGTTTTATTATAAAGGCATTATCATTTTTAAAAACAGAATACTCAAGATAAAATTGCAAAAAAAAAAAAAAAATTAGTCCCAAAGTTGAAGAACTTGGTCAAAGGAAAATGTTAGGACCCCATGCAGAGGGGTTCCACCACTGGTTCTCAGCCCCCAAACCCAGTGAAAGTTAAGTTCAATCATTCAAAATGTATTGATGCAGAACCTATTGCGTGTCACAGTTTATTCTAAGTTCTAAGAAGAGGTTGGTGAGCTAAACAGACTTTGTCCCTGTCCTCATGGAACAAAATTCTGCTGGTGGTGAGTAGAGGAAGGGATAGGGAGACATTAATAGCAAAGAAATAAATGTGTGACCAAGATAATTTTGGTATGTATCAGTATTAAGTCCATAAAACAGATGATGTCACAGAGAGTGACTTACAAGGGGTGGGGGAGAAAGATGGACCTTTAGCTCAGGTGATGAGGGGAGGTACCATGTGAGACTGGAATGATGAAAGGGAGCCAGGACAGGAAAATCCCAGACCAGAGCTGTCCAAGGGAAACTCAAGGACTAAGGCTGTGAGGCAGGGACCAGATGCAGAACTGACTTGCTGGAGAGAGAAGGGTATTAAGGAAACAACACCACAGTGAGAAAATTAACCCTATCTTGACAGAGAGAAGCTGGTTACAAGCTTAATGCTAATCTGAGCAATCTCTCATTAGTACCAAGTTCAGTTGCTATCTGCTTTGGCTAATTGAGTCATGTTAGAAGGGGAAATTTGGAGCCAAACTGAAAGGGGAGAACATGGGAGAACTAGCCATACTTTTTCCTTGTGGGCCCTTCAAAAGGTTACTAGAGGGTCAAGAAGCACCAACCTGGCTTCTTTAATCAAACATTAACAAGTTAGTGAAGACTTGATATGGTCTATAATCCAAAAGGGTCAGAGGAGTAAGGCTTCAGAGGTTACAGATGTGTCCTGTCAGTGGGGGACCTTGGTGAGAGATTAGATAACTCCAGAATTGGGACCACCCTACAAGGGGCCAAGACTGGCTATCTCCATCCTCTGAAAGTTACTGCATGCTCTCAGGTGGCCTGATCTACCCAGGTACCTTCCGCCAGGTTTTTATAACTGGGGCCTCCCCTCATCCCTTCAGACTTGGGTTGGGGGTGAGGGTGGGGATAAAAGCCCCTGCTAGTACCAGGTCACTGCAATCTCCCTTGTGCTTCTCCTAGTAAGATGGGGATCTGAACAAAGGCCAGAGATGTAGTTGGAGTGGATTCCAAAATAGAGATCATTGAAACTGGAAATTTGGATGAAGGTTTCTAGAACACCCATCATCAACAGACAAGAGCAGCAGATGACTGAATAAACTTCAAGAAGTGCTCAAGTAAGGGAGCACAAAGAAAAGTTGAAAAATGGGACAGAGAAAAAATAATTGGAAAGGTAAGAAGCAGAAGCAGAGACAATATACTGTTCAGAAACCAAAAGGAGAATGTTAAGAAGGAGTAGGTCAGAGAGCGAGACTAAGAACAGCCCTTGGATGTGGTGACTGAGATCTTTGGTAACAGGGAGATGGTAAGCATAGGAGTTGCTGCAGTGATGGAATCTGTAGTCTGGTGGAAGTCCATGAGCCCATTTCCTACACCACAGGCAGACAGCGCACCGTTAAACCCCCGCGGAGGGAAGTGCCTCCTTGATTCATTCTGCCAATATTCACTGTACTCCTGATATAAGCCAGGGACTGGTCGAGAATTTATTCACTGCTGCTGCTTTGTTCTCGGCTGCATCTGAAAGCTGACCTTCGTGTCCCCTGAGTTTCATCCTAGAGAAAATCACAGCAATTGAGCAATTCCCCAGGCACATGGGGACAGAATTTGAGAATGACAGAAAAACAGAATTCCCATCCTTCTTCAGGCCTCTGGGGTTGTGCTGCTGCATCCTGTAGTTGCAAAAGGGTGTATGATGGGCAGTAGGTGATTTCAATTCAATTTAAAGCGACAAGTATTTACTGAGAATTTATCATATGCTTGGTAAGGGGAAAGGTGCAGTAGGAGACAGCACTAAGTGAGAGTTTCCCTTTCCTCCAAGAGCAAACAGTTTCAGGTTAGAAACAAAACCAATGCACAGGCAACAAACAGTGGGGGAAAAACCCACAATGCACTTTTAATTAGCGACAAAATATAGGAATACCTATGTGGATAGAGACAGAAGAAAAATTCAATGTCTTGTTTATTTTTGTTGTTGTTATTCATGTGTATGTGTTTTCTAACGTTTCTACCTTCAGCATGAATGAGTACTAAAATCAGAAAAAAACAAAAGCAATATTAAAAAAAAAAAAAAAAGCTCCTTTTTAGAAGGAGAGCTTGATAGTTCAAAATAAGACAGCCCTGGGCTGAATCCTAGGCATGTTCTTCCCAACAACTTGACCTTGGGCAAGTTCCTTAACTAGCAGGTTCCTAAATTTTCTCATCTACAAAATCCTGTAGATGGGTGTCTTCTGGTAAGAAACCAAGAAACGACACCATAACTCTTGAGTAACTTTTCGGAATTATAAAAATCTTGAAGTTTCATAAGTTCACTTTAGTCAACATCTTAAACTAAAATCCCTCAAGTTACTACGTTACTCACAAGGATTTCAGGAAGAAATGTAGTGTTATATGCTTTGGAATGGAGATGGTTCAAACTCTAGCTGTGCTACTTACCAATTACTGACCTCAAGTAAGTTATTTCACCTTCCTAAGTCTCACTTACTTCATCTGTAAGATGGGAATAGTAATAGAACTTACCTCATAGGGACATGATGAAGACATGCATATCAAATGCTGTCATGGTAACTGGCACAGAATACATGCCTAACTGATGTTTATATACAATTGTAATTATCGTCTGAAAAATCTGGTGTTGTTCCAGACAAATCTGAGAGAAGACAGGCATGAAGAGGTATACATCTTTTTCATCTTTATATCACTAGTGCCTTGCACAGGACACATCACAAGGCAGAGGTTTGATAAATACTTGTGAATAAAGAATGAATGAACGAATCAATGAGCTGACTTTCCCATTCCATCAAGGGCAATGTCTATATATTACTAAATTGATCTTTAAAAAAATACATTTTTAAGTGTTTAAATTCTATTCAGTGAGTTTAAAAATTAATTTCAACAAGTTCTCTGAGTTTATTCAGTAAGGGGTAGGAGAAGCCAGAGGCATTTTTACAGCTTAAAAATACTACCTGGTTATTCAACTTCCAGTGAGACGTTTAATCCACTGGGAAAAAATCAGAGGGTTTCTTTCATCTTTCAGAATCCTGTTAATCATCTTAAAAGGGAAAGTCAATTTAAAAAAAGAAAGCAGGGAAGAAATGAGGGAAGAGGGAAGGAAACAAGATAAAAGAGAAGAAAAAACAAAAGATGGGGAAGAGAAAGGGTCTTTCTATCCCAGAGACATATTTTACTACCCCCTGCTGTGTGATAAGCCATTTTGTCAGCATCTTCTAGCTATGAAGGGATAAAGAGGAGGGGCTTCCAAGTAATGACCCATGTAGGTGAAATCTTATCACACGTGTAAAAGGAAATGCTTTCTTATATTGAAAAATACATATTTATATAAATGGCACCAACTCTAAGAAGGAAGAGCTAAGTATCAGGAAATGTGAATTAGCAGAAAATCCCTGGTACATCTTATTATACATACTAATGTTTTCTGGCATATTTATCCATCCGTATGAGCACTGCTTAAATGTTACTTTCTCAGGGACGCACTCCTTCATGCCTCAGCCTGGGGTGGGTCCTTGTTACATGCTCTAATAGTATCTGGTACCCTTCCACTAGAGCAGTTCCCATTGTTGTAATTAGGTAGTTATTTGGGTAATTGTTTAATATCTGCATCCCCTGTGAGGATGCGAGCCAGGTCTATGAAGTCAGTGTTCCTGTCTGCTGTTCACCCGGAAATCATCCAAACTTGCACATGCCTTGCATGAAACAGATAAACAAATATATACATGTATAGTTGGTCCTCATTATTTCTGGATTCTGTACTTGTGAGTTTGCCTACTCGCTCAGATTTATTTGTAACCCCAAAATCAATGCTCATGGCACTTGTACAGCCATTTATGGACATTTGCAGAGTGGTAAAAAATTTGTCACTGGACATATCCGTTCCCTAGAGGCCAAGCAAGATGGTACTCTGCCTTCTCATTCCAGCTCTCATACTGTACACAAGTGTCTTTTTCGTGGTCTATTTAGTGCCATGTTTTTTCACATTTTTGTGCTTTTTCTTGGTGATCTCACTGTTTAAAATGGCCCCCAAGTGCAGTGCTGAAATGCTATCTAATGTTCCCAAGTGCTGTGATGTGCCTTCTGGAGAGAATACAATGTTTGATAAGTTTCATTCAGGCACAAGTTATAGTGCTGTTGGCCGTGCAGAGTTCAGTGTTATTAAATCAACAATGTATATAATAAGGTGTCTTTAAACAGAAACAAACAGAAAACAAGGTATATACTGATCAGTTAACAAAAATGTTGCAGCGGGAGGCTCATAGGAACCTAACCCCAATTTCCACTAAGAGCAACAGTTTAGTTCACTAATTCAATGTTTGTGGCAACTTTATAAAACATAACTACTGAAAAAATTGGCAATTAACAGCATATATACTGAACATATATATGTATATTTAATAAGTTTGCTTGTGTGTGCGTAAGTATGTACATTTGGTTATTCTTAACCATTTTGGAGTCATACAACCTGTTCTAAAGTTTATAAAGACATGGATACTGGGGAATAAGGGGCAATGTGGAAGGAAGTATGTACATATATACGGCCCTATGATGCACAGCTCCAGAGAAGGGGTGAGTGGTGCTGGCATTCACATTGAAGTCTAAGGGATCACGCTCACAGCAAAGAGTTGTTCAATGTGGTGACACTTAATAAAAATACACACATACATACACACATTTGTATATGATTCTGGGCATACCTGACCTCCTATCATGTACCTCAATTAAAACTCTGTCAGATAGTTAGAACAGAGAAATACACACATATATATATATATATAAAATATATAGCATATTTTAACTTTACTTCCAATGTTTAACATCGATTAAGATTTCAGTTATTTGCATTTTACCCACTAATAACAAACACTAGACAATTCCAAATTATATGCCTCTCCAGAGAAAGAGAACTTGTTTTGAAGCACTGTCTTCAGACAATTCTCTAAGGTGAACTAAACACAGGTAGAAAACTAGAGTTGAATGAATATATATGGCACGAGGAATATTGACGTTAACCTGTTCTGTTTGCTTTCCTAAGATTCTCTGGATTATCATGTCTGTATGGCAGGTAGTAATATAAATTTAAGCTTTTCTTTGACATCCAGCCTCTTTGGAGGCAGTAACTACTAAGTACCTAACTCTGTGTTCTTTGAATAACGGACAATATTTCTTAGTAAAGCTTCTAATTAGATTTGTTGGATGAGGATGAAAATAGGAAAAAAAAATCCCCATAAATGGTTCTGTGGAACTTCTGAAAGTAACTAGAACAATTACACCGTTAATAATTCAATGCTGGCTGAAAACTATACAATTGTGAGTGATTTATACAGACCAGACTCAGCATATGTTGTACCACAGGTGGATGCGGGGTCACCAAGAAACCACCTCACAGTTTTCCCAGAAGTGTAGAGTCAGAAAGGTCACTTGTGGTAAAAGATATTTTGGATGAGTCTTTTAAATCAATGTATGAATTAAAGACAATTTACATATAAATAGGCTAATACTCTGGCTTTGAAATTAAATGAATTTTTAAAAGATTTAAGTAACTGCAGTAAAGGTCAGTTAAGCATTAACTATACATAATGTGATTTTTGAAAACTGCTTGCCTTGTTGGTTTATTAATATTTTGTATTCATTGCCAGTGTCGTTCTAAAAATTGCGTGCACAATTAGCAATGCGCCGAAGTCAAAGACAGGCCCCCAAAGAAAGGAAAATGTATTTCACAAATCAGTATTTGGAAGGACAGGTCTAAAAACTGGACATGAAAATAGTCAAAATTAACCTTTGCCCACATATTAATACATATTAGACTCAAATATATCACAACATATTCTAACAATGCACAGCATTGTTCCAGTAAAATTTACCTTGACATTTAGCTTCATTGATAAATTACAGCTCTTGGGACTTTGGTGGTGCAGTAGTTACGAATCCACCAGCCAATGCAGGGGACATGGATTCAACCCCTGGTCCGGAATGATTCCACATGCCGTGGAGCAACTAAGGCCGTGCACCACAACTACTGAGCCTGCGTTCTAGAGCCCGCACTCCACAACAAGAGAAGCCACTGCAATGAGAAGCCCGTGCAGCACAATGAAGAGCAGCCCCCGCTCGCCACAAGTAGAGAAAGCCCGTGCGTAGCTACAAAGACCCAACACAGCCAAAAATAAAAATTAATTAATTAATTAATGTAAAAAAAAAAATTACAGCTCTTCTAAAGCACAAAAGTGGTAGATGGTCTGCTGAGTTATCAGAGGAGGATCATGATCGTAATCTGTAATCCTGATTTGCCTCTTCGGGAATATAAACCTGGAGTTTTTTCCAGCTGTGATGAAGGGATAGAGCATAACTTTTAAAGAAAGAAAGAAAGGAAAAGGAAGGAAGGAAGAAAGACACCACATAGAACTCTACAATATGTCAGGGAGGAAGACATTTTCCTCTACCCTTCTAGGTTCTTCTGGCTAGTTTAAGAATTAAGTTGATATGAAACAGATTAACAGGAGAAAAATCAAACAAAAGTTTAATAACATGGATACATAGGAGGGACCCAGGAAAACTAAGTAACTTGCTAAAAATGGCCAAAACCCTCACCTTAAATAGCAGCTTCAGCTAAAGACAAATGAGGATGTTGAGGGTACTGGTTTGGGACTTTAAAGAGGAGGAAGGCAATTCACATGGAGATGGAAAAGCAAATGCTTGGTAAACAAATATTTACTGGGACATGCAGAGAAAATGGAATGCAGAGTGACTCTGATCGCTAGACCCTGCTGAGTTTCTTCCACCACACCTAGCCCAGAGTCTTTGCAGATATCTCTGAAAATAGCTTTATTTTGGGAAAAGGCCCTCTATCTAAATTCTTTTAGGCAGTTAGGGGGAAAGTCAAAATTTCTTCCTGGGTGTTTTGGCCCTTGATTGTTTTCAGCTCAACAGAATCCGCATGCCAAAGAGACATTTTGGGGTGGTGAATTTTGCTCCACTATAAATACAAAGAGTGAATCCTAAAGTAAAATAGAGACTTTAATAAATAATAATGTATCCTTATTGGTTCACCAAATTGTAGCAAATGTACCACACCAATGCAAGATGTTAATGACAGGGGAAACCATGAGCAGTGGGGGTGGGGTATATGGAAACTCTGTACTTTCTGCTCAATTTTCCTACGAACCTAAAACTGCTCTAGAATATAAACTCTGTTTTTTAAAATTATGGACCAAATGTAATTAAACACTCAAAGACACTTTCTTTAGATAAATGGTTTACAAGCTATACTCAGAGGAGCCCTATCAGTCCTAGGAGATGGTTCACTGACCACTTGGCTTGGGGATGTTTGGGGAAATGGAGCAGGAAAGAAGAGGGAGCAATGAAAAGGAGGCCACTCAAGCTGGAAACTCAACTTCCACCCATTTCAAACAAAGCAACTCCCCTTTCATTCATTGTACATACTGTACATATTGTACACATATTGTACACATTCTCCACACTGGAGTCCATTAAAGAAAGGATTCCTCAGTTAAAGAGAAAAATAAATAAGTAAAAGACTAAAACCACTGATATAAGTCCAAAAAAATACCTACCTAATCACCCCATACACTAATACTCTGAGCTACTGAATAAATAAGTAAACATTTAACTCAAATTTCCCACTAAACCATCAACCTACGATTGAGTTAAGCAGAAGCTAAATACATACCTTGTAAGAAATTCAACCTATCAGTACTCACTGAGCATCCACCATGCACCCAATAGTCTGCTAAGTTATGCAACATTGTTGCAGATACAAGCGAAATACAAGTCATAGTTCCAGCCCTCAAGAAGCTTAGAATCCGACAGGAGAGATAAAACTAGTACTTATAACAAAATATGAAAACAAGAGAAGATGCCTGAGGCACCCAGTATCCAACCTCATGAGCTAAAAATAGATTTCAGGTCAAAAATCAAAAATTGCCAACCCTGAATAATGTGAGGGCTAGTATGAACGAGACAATCCCCAGGTAAGTCTCACTTTCCTAAATCTTTGTCTCCCTTTAAAAAGGCAAAGTAAATTCTAACAAAGTCAGATAATCAGCAGTAGACAGCATCCTTATTAAATACGTAAAAAGAACAGAAACAGAATGTAAGCAATACTTCACTATTTTGTTGTCTTCAATTGCATATATGCCTCTTCTCAAAATTGGTGTCTCCCCATTGTTACTCACTGATGAGTCAGTTTCCAGGATCTTGCTGATGGCAGTCTGGTTCCTAACAAAGGCATAGTGGGCCAGAAGATTTGGCGACCTCTTTCAGGGGCTGCTGGGAGATGTCCCGACAGCAGAAGAAGCAGGCTCCAATCCGACAGCTTCCTGCCCAAGACCTCCTCACCCTACTTCTGCTTAAATAAAAACATTTGATGGGGGTTTCCCCTGTAATATCCAGCACTATACTACAGAGAAAACACTCAGCTGTTAATGATAGGCGCTGGGATTTTTTTTTTTTAAAGCCTGTATGTGTGTTATGCTATAAATTACCCTGTTTGTGGGTGTGAGAATAAATATCCATGTATATAGATGTGTGTATACACACACACACACACACACACACACAGAGTGTGTTACAGTTAAAACCATGCTGTGGACAGCCACTCAAATCCAGAGAAATTTATGGTTCTAAATGCAGGCACACATTAAGGATAAAGACAGGAAGATTACAAATACTGCAACAATTACCAGAATAAATAAACTGCCTGAGGAGCATAAAACATTTGCAACATAGCCTTGCTACTTCACACTGACCAGCAGACCTGTTGCAAACTGGCAACTGGGAGATAAAACATGATTAAAAATGCAAAGATGCTGCACCCAAATGACAGGCTTTATTTGACAATGGACTCTGGACGCACAGGCACCAATGCAATCTAAAAGAAAAGTGCTTCTTGGTAATTCACTTGCCCACTGAGGCCCACTACTGATAAACAACACTGAACTGTCTTAAAGTAGGGAGAGTTCTTTATAGCCATTACTAATTCCATCTTGATGCTATCCTTCAATAACACAATTTCTTTTTTTTTTCACTCTGAGAATTGATAGTTTGTTTTGCCAAGAAGAAACCAGAAACCAAAAGTTGTTAGTAACTTGCTTAATTTATTAGCTATGAGTAGCTGAACAGTGATCTAAGTATGTACAGGAAAATGAATGGCTGTGCTGAAGGTGGGCAGATGTCCTTTTACTGAAAGTAGAATAGCAGAGACTGAAGTCAGGTTAAAAAAATAAAAACTAAAAGATTCTAGTGTCTGTAAGACATAAGAAGGCCCACTGGAAGGAAGCCAGTCCTCTCATTTCCTTGCTGTCTCAATATAATTTGATTCCACTCTATGTTATTTCTTTCATATACATACGTATACATATATAGGACATTTAAAATTTTGTTTTCTTAAACCTAAAAAATCAAAGTAAAACAGAAATGTGTTAGGTTTCAGAATCAGATGCTGTGAAGAGGATTCAGGATTTATTAAGTGATTATGGAAGGGCTCCCAAGAGAAACTCCTGAGGGAGTGACAAGAAGCAAGAAAGGGAAAAGCGGGAAGCCACACAAAGGTAGGATCTGGGGTACAGTTTTTGCCTGGGCAATAGACCTGTGCTTTCACACTCCCTCACCACTCAATAATTGGCTAAGGGCTGCCCTTCCAGCTTTCAGCAGGCCTAGTGAACCAGTACCTCCAGGTGGTCCTACAAAAATGGCTGCAAGGGCAGCCACTGGAAGAAAAGTACACAGAAGCTGGGGTGGGACTCACAAAAGTGGTGAATGGTACCTGAGGTGATCTGGGTGGTTCTCTGGCACCTTCTACTGCAACAAAGCAACAAATGGCCAATACCTCCCTGCCATAAAAATTTCTGTTGATTTGTTAAAATAAAGGTGAGAGTAGAATAAGCTTAGAGAATTCAAACAGTACAGAAAGATAGAAAATAAAAACTCCCTTCTCTCCCCCTTACCCCCCATTCTTTTTTCCAAAAGTGATCCTTACTTAAAGTTTTCTGTAAATACTACTAAGGGAATAACACACACATATATACTATGTATCTATTTAAATATTATTTTGTAACACCACATTAACAAATTGAAGAATAAAAATCATATGATCATCCTAATAGATGCAGAAAAATCTTTTCACAAAATTCAACATCCATTTATGATAAAAACCCTCCAAAAAGTGGGCATAGAAGGAACATACCTCAACACAATAAAGGCCATATATGACAAACATACAGCCAATGTCATACTCAATGGTGAAAAGCTGAAAGCATTTCCTCTAACATGAGGAACAACACAAGGATGCCCACTCTCGCCACTTTTATTCAACATAGTTTTGGAAGTCATAGCCACAGCAACAAGTAAAAGAAATAAAAGGAATCTAAATTGGAAAGGATGAAGTAAAACTGTCACTGTTTGCAGATGACATGGTACTATATATAGAAAATCCTACAGACACCACTAGAAAACTACTAGAGCTCATCAATGTATTCAATAAAGTTGGAGGATACAAAATTACTATACAGAAATCTGCTGCATTTCTATACATTAACAACAAACTACCAGAAAGAGAAATTAAGGAAACAATACTATTTACCATCGCATCAAAAAGAATAAAATACTGAGGAATAACCCTACCTAAGGAGGCAAAAGACCTGTACCACAAGAAAGTATAAGACACTGATGAAAGAAGTTGAAGATAACAGAAGCAGATGGAAAGATATATTGTGTTCATGGATTGGAAGAATTAATATTGTCAAACTGACCATACTACCCAAGGCAATCTACAGAGTCTATACAATTCCTATCAAAATACCAAGGGCATTTTTCACAGAACTAAAACAAATAATTTTGAAATTTGTATGAAAACACAAAAGACCCCAAATAGCTAAAACAATCTTGAGAAAGAAGAACAGAGCTGGAGGAATTACACTCCCTGACTTAAGACTATACTACAAAGCTACAGTAATCAAAACAGTATGGTACTGGCACAAAAACAGACACACAGATCAATGGAACAGGATAGACAGCCCAGAAATAAACCCATGCACTTATGATCAATTAATCTATGACAAAGGAGGCAAAGATATACAATGGTGAAAAGACAGTCTCTTTAATAAGTGGTGCTGGGAAAATGGACAGCTACACATAAAAGAAGAACATTGAAACATTTTCTCACTCCATATACAAAAATAAACTCAAAATGGATTAAAGACTTAAATGTAAGACCAGATACTATAAAGCTCCTAGAACAAAACATAGGCAGAACACTCTTTGACATAAATGGTAGCAATATTTTTTTGGATCTATCTCTTAAAGCAAAGGAAATAAAAGCAAAAATAAACAAATGGGACCTATTAGATTTAAAAACTTTTGCATAGTAAAACCATTGACAAAAAAGAAAAAGAAAAAGACACCTACTGAATGGGAGAAAATATTTGCTCATGATATGACCAACAGGGGGTTAATATCCAAAATAAATTAAAAACTCATATAACTCAACATCAAAAAACAAAAACAAATAACCTACTCAAAAAATGGGCAGAAGACCTGAATAGATATTTTTCCAAAGAACACATACAGATGGTCAACAGGCACATGAGAAGACACTCAATATAATTAATCATCAGAGAAATGCAAATTAAAACTACAGTGAGTATCACCTCACACCAGTCAGAATGGCTACCATCAAAAAGACCACAAATAACAAATGTTGGCAAGGATGTGGAGAAAAGGGAACCCTCGTACACTGTTGGCGGGAATGTAAATTGGTGCAGCTACTGTGGAAAACAGCATGGACGTTTCTTTAAAAAACTAAAAATAGTTTAGATTACCCAGCAAGCAATTCCACTCCTGGGTATATATCCAAAAAGAACAAAAACACTAATTTGAAAAGATACATGCACCTCAATGCTTATAGCATCATTCTTTACAATGGCTAAGGTATGGAAGCAACCAAAGTGTCCATCAACAGATGAATGGATAAAGAAGATGTGACACACACACACACACACACATAGAAACACACACAGTGGAATACTACTCAGCCATAAAAAAGAATGAAATTTTGCAATTTGCAACAACATGGATGGACTTGGAAGGTATTCTGCTAAGTGAAATAAGTCAGAGAAAGACAAATACTGTATGATATCACTTATATGTGAAATCTAAAAAATATAACAAACTAGTGAATATAACAAAAAGGAAACAGACTCACAGATATAGAGAACAAACTAGAGGTTATCAGCAGGGAAAGGGGAAGGGGAAGGGGCAAAATAGTGGTAGGAGATTAAAAGGTACAAACTATTATAGATAAAATGAATAAGTTGCAAGGATATATGGTACAACACAGGGAATATAGCCAATATTTTATAATAACTATAAATGGAGTATAAACTTTAAAAATTGTGAATTATTGTCTTGTACACCTGTAACATATAATATTGTACATCAACTATTTCTCAATAAAACATATTATTTTGTAAATATATAGATTGGACTATAGTATACAAACTGTTCTATTTCTTTTTTTTTAATTTATTTATTTTATTTATTTTTGGCTGCATTGGGTTTTCATTGCTGTGGGTGGGCTTTCTCTAGTTGTGGCAAGCGGGGGTTACTCTTCATTGTGGTACATGGGCTTCTCATTGTGGTGGCTTGTCTTACTGCAGAGCACTGGCTCTAGGCATGTGGACTTCAGTAGTTGTGGCACGTGGACTCAGTACTTGTGGCTCACGGGCTCTAGAGCATAGGCTCAGTAGTTGTGGCATATGGGCTTAGTTGCTCCGTGGCATGTGGGATCTTCCTGGACCAGGGCTTGAACCTGTGTCCCCTGCATTGGCAGGCATATTCTTAACCGTGCCACCAGGGAAGCCCCTGTTCTATTTCTTACTTTTTACTTAAAAATATATCTTGGAAATAGTCTAGATAGAGAGATAGATAGATATAATAGGTAGATAGGGAAGAGGAAGGGAGGAAAGGAAAAATGGAAGGATGGATGGATGGGTGGATGGAAGGATGGATGGATTGGTGGATGGATGGATGGATGGAAGGATGGATACTAAACTTTACTGATTCTGAGAAAAACAGTTTTTCACGTTTTACCATTTCTGAAATCAGAATACCTTACAATTGACAGCATTTTAGAATTGATAAAATGCATTAGGAAGATATATAACTATAGTTAAAGATGGATGACAGCTGAGCACCCAGCACTCTACCACTTGAGAGGTAATGTAGATAGTGGTTAAGAGTAGATTAATATTCTTAATGTTGTTGAAATATTGTTTAAGGGAACAAATTTGCAATAAGTAGTAAGTCCTAGAGATCTAATGCACAGTATAGTGAATATGGACAACATAGTGTATTATAATCATCAAACTTGCTAAAAGACTAGATATCAATTATTCCAACCACTAAAAAGAAATAATTATGTGACATGATAGAGGTTCTAATTATTGCTACAATGGCAGTCATATTACAATATATAAATGTATCAAATCAACTTGTACACTTTAATTTTACACAATGTTATTAGTCAAATGTATTTTAATAAAAAAGAGTATATTAATACATTACCTATTATCAAAACATCCTTGCATTCTGGGAATAAGCACCCAGAATTAGCCCTTTTTGATAGGGCTAATATTCTTTTAATAATGTGGGGAATCATATTTACTAACTTTTCTTTTATTATTCAAACAGAAAGTCACAAAAATTATAATCATCCTCATCAGTTCACTCAGTCTCATGTAATTAATTTTTTTTTCATCTTGATGTTTGTTAGCGCTTTTATGAACTCATCAGTTTTCCATTAGAGTTCTGAAAATGCTTATTCATTCAGTTCCGCAGTATAGTCAGTTACCAGAAACCTGTACTTCTCAGAGTCTTTATCATGAATTCCTTCAAGATGAAACCCTTTTATAGGAACATTTGTGCAAAAGAATCAGAGTACACCCAGAACTGTCTGTAAATGACAAAAGGCTTAAAAATGACAATGGTTAAAGGTTTGATGAAAGTTCATAATAATGCAATGGACAAGGAAATTTAGTTATTTCTGAGATATACATTTTAAAGTAATAACTAGAATTATGACTTATAACATTATACCAGAACATATAAGATTTTTAGGAATTTCATATAATGTCTGAAACATTTATATTAACATATTTCCATACAAATAACCCAAAGAAAGTTTAGTATTAGTTTGTTTTTTTAATTTTTGAATTTTATTTATTTATTTATACAGCAGGTTCTTATTAGTCATCAATTTTATACACATCAGTGTATACATGTCAATCCCAATCGCCCAATTCAGCACACCACCATCCCCACCCCCCCGTGGCGTTCCCCTCTTGGTGTCCATACATTTGTTCTCTACATCTGTGTCTCAACTTCTGCCCAGCAAACTGGTTCATCTGTACCATTTTTCTAGGTTCCACATACATGCGTTAATATACGATATTTGTTTTTCTCTTTCTGACTTACTTCACTCGGTATGACAGTCTCTAGATCCATCCACGTCTCAACAAATGACTCAACTTCGTTCCTGTTTATGGCTGAGTAATATTCCATTGTATATATGTACCACCTCTTCTTTATCCATTCGTCTGTTGATGGGCATTTAGGTTGCTTCCATGAGCTGGCTATTACAAATAGTGCTGCACTGAACACTGGGGTGCATGTGTCTTTTTGAATTATGGTTTTCTCTGGGTATATGCCCAGTAGTGGGATTGCTGGATCATATGGTAATTCTATTTTTAGTTTTTTAAGGAACCTCCATACTGTTCTCCATAGTGCCTGTATCAATTTACATTCTCACCAACAGTGCAAGAGGGTGCCCTTTCCTCCACACCCTCTCCAGAATGTGTTGTATGTAGATTTTCTGATGATGGCCGTTCTAACTGGTGTGAGGTGATACCTCATTGTAGTTTTTATTTGCATTTCTCTAATTATTAGTGATGTTCAGCAGCTTTTCATGCACTTCTTGGCCATCTGTATGTCTTCTTTGGAGAAATGTCTATTTAGATCTTCTGCCCATTTTTGGATTGGGTTGTTTGTTTCTTTAATATTGAGCTGCATGAGCTGTTTATATATTTTGGAGATTAATCCTTTGTCCATTGATTCGTTTGCAATATTTTCTCCCATTCTGAGGGTTGTCTTTTCGTATTGTTTATGGTTTCCTTTGCTGTACAAAAGCTTTTAAGTTTCATTAGGTCCCATTTGTTTATTTCTATTTTTATTTCCATTACTCTAGGAGGTGATCAAAAAAGATCTTGCTGTGATTTATGTCAAAGAGTGTTCTTCCTATGTTTTCCTCTAAGAGTTTTATACTGCCCAGTCTTACATTTAGGTCTCGAATCCATTTTGAGTTTACTTTTGTGTATGGTGTTAAGGAGTGTTCTAATTTCATTCTTTTACATATAGCTGTCCAGTTTTCCCAGCACCACTTATTGAAGAGACTGTCTTTTCTCCATTGTATATCCTTGCCTCCTTTGTCACACATTAGTTGACCATAGGTGCGTGGGTTTATCTCTGGGCTTTCTATCTTGTTCCATTGATCTATGTTTCTGTTTTTGTGCCAGTACCATATTGTCTTAACTACTGTAGCTTTGTAGTATAGCCTGAAGTCAGGGAGAATGATTCCTCCAGCACCGTTTTTTTTCCCCTCAAGACTGCTTTGGCTATTCGGGGTCTTTTGTGTCTCCATACAAATTTTAAGATTTTTTGTTCTAGTTCCGTAAAAAATGCCATTGGTAATTTCATAGGGATTGCATTGAATCTGTAGATTGCTCTGGGTAGCATAGTCATTTTCACAATATTGATTCTTCCAATCCAAGAACATGGTATATCTCTCCATCTGTTGGTATCATCTTTAATTTCTTTCATCAGGGTCTTATAGTTTTCTGCATACAGGTCTTTTGTCTCGCTAGGTAGGTTTATTCCTAGGTATTTTATTCTTTTTGTTGCAGTGGTAAATGGGAGTGTTTCCTTAATTTCTCTTTCAGATTTTTCATCATTAGTGTATAGGAATGCAAGAGATTTCTGTGCATTAATTTTGTATCCTACAACTTTACCAAATTCACTGATTAGCTCTAGTAGCTTTCTGGTGGCATTTTTAGGATTCTCTATGTATAGTACCATGTCATCTGCAAACAGTGACAGTTTTACTTCTTCTTTTCCAACTTGTATTCCTTTTATTTCTTTTTCTTCTCTGATTGCCGTGTCTAGGACTTCCAAAACTATGTTGAATAATAGTGGGGAGAGTGGACATCCTTGTCTTGTTCCTGATCTTAAAGGAAATGCTTTCAGTTTTTCACCATTGAGAATGATGTTTGCTGTGGGTTTGTCATATATGGCCTTTATTATGTTGAGGTAGGTTCACTCTATGCCTACTTTCTGAAGAGTTTTTATCATAAATGGGTGTTGAATTTTGTCAAAAGCTTTTTCTGCATCTATTGAGATGATCATATGGTTTTTATTCTTCAATTTGTTAATATGGTGAATCACATTGATTGATTTGCGTATGTTGAAGAATCCTTCCATCCCTGGGATAAAACCCACTTGATCATGGTGTGTGATCCTTTCAATGTGTTGTTACATTCTGTTTGCTAGTATTCTGCTAAGGATTTTTGCATCTATATTCATCAGTGATATTGGTCTGTAATTTTCTTTTTTTGTAGTATCTTTGTCTGGTTTTGGTATCAGGGTGATGGTGGCCTCATAGAATGAGTTTGGGAGTGTTCCTTCCTCTGCAATTTTTTGGAAGAGTTTGAGAAGGATGGGTGTTAGCTCTTCTCTAATGTTTGATAGAATTCACCTGTGAAGCCATCTGGTCCTGGACTTTTGTTTGTTGGAAGATTTTTAATCACAGTTTCAATTGCATTACTTGTGATTGGTCTGTTCATATTTTCTATTTCTTCCTGGTTCAGTCTTGGAAGGTTATACCTTTCTAAGAATTTGTCCATTTCTTCCAGGTTGTCCATTTTATTTGCATAGACTTGCTTGTAGCAGTCTCTTAGGATGCTTTGTATTTCTGCAGTGTCTGTTGTAACTTCTCCTTTTTCATTTCTAATTTTATTGATTTGAGTCCTCTCCCTCTTTTTATTGATGAGTCTGGCTAATGGTTTATCAATTTTGTTTATCTTCTCAAAGAACCAACTTTTAGTTTTATTGATCTTTGCTACTGTTTTCTTTGTTTCTATTTCATTTAGTTCTGCTCTGATCTTTATGATTTCTTTCCTTCTGCTAACTTTGGGTTTTGTTTGTTCTTCTTTCTCTAGTTCCTTTAGGTATAAGGTTAGATTGTTTATTTGAAATTTTTCTTGTTTCTTGAGGTAGGCTTGTATAGCTATAAACTTCCCTCTTAGAACTGCTTTTGATGCATCCATAGGTTTTGGATTGTCCTGTTTTCGTTGTCATTTGCCTCTAGGTATTTTTTGATTTCCTCTTTGATTTCTTCAGTGATCTCTTGGTTATTTAGTAACGTATTGTTTAGCCTCCATGTGTTTTTTTTTTTACGTTTTGTTCACTGTAATTCATTTCTAATCTCATAGTGCTGTGGTCAGAAAAGATGCTTGATATGATTTCAATTTTCTTAAATTTACTGAGGCTTGATCTGTGACCCAAGATGTGATCTATCCTGGAGAATGTTCCGTGTGCACTTGAGAAGAAAGTGTAATCTGCTGTTTTTGGACGGAATGTCCTATAAATATCAATTAAGTCCATATTGTTTAATGTATCATTTAAAGCTTGTGTTTCCTTATTTATTTTCATTTTGGATGATCTGTCCATTGGTGAAAGTGGGGTGTTAAAGTCCCCTACTATGATTGTGTTGCTGTCAATTTCCCCTTTTATGGCTGTTAGTATTTGCCTTATGTATTGAGGTGCTCCTATGTTGGGTGCATAAATATTTACAATTGTTATATCTTCTTCTTGGATTGATCCCTTGATCATTATGTAGTGTCCTTCTTTGTCTCTTGTAACATTCTTTATTTTAAAGTCTATTTTATCTGATATGAGTATTGCTACTCCAGCTGTCTTTTGATTTCCATTTGCATGGAATATCTTTTTCCATCCCCTCACTTTCAGTCTGTATGTGTACCTAAGTCTGAAGTGGAGCTCTTGTAGACAGCATATATATGGGTCTTGCTTTTATACCCATTCAGCAAGCCTGTGTCTTTTGGTTGGAGCAGTTAATCCATTCACGCTTAAGGTAATTATCGATATGTATGTTCCTATGACCATTTTCTTAATTGTTTTGGGTTTGTTTTTGTAGGTCCTTTTCTTCTCTTGTGTTTCCCACTTAGAGAAGTTCCTTTAGCATTTGTTGTAGAGCTGGTTTGGTGGTGCTGAATTCTCTTAGCTTTTGCTTGTCTGTAAAGCTTTTGATTTCTCCATCGAATCTAAATGAGATCCTTGCCAGGTAGAGTAATCTTGGTTGTAGGTTCTTCCCTTTCATCACTTTAAGTATATCATGCCACTCCCTTCTGGCTTGTAGAGTTTCTGCTGAGAAATCAGCTGTTAACTTTATGGGAGTTCCCTTGTATGTTATCTGTCGTTTTTCCCTTGCTGCTTTCAATAATTTTTCTTTGTCTTCAATTTTTGCCACTTTGATTACTATGTGTCTCGGCGTGTTTCTCCTTGGGTTTATCCTGTATGGGACTCGCTGTGATTCCTGGACTTGGGTGGCTATTTCCTTTCCCATGTTAGGGAAGTTTTCGACTATAATCTCTTCAAATATTTTCTCTGGTCCTTTCCCTCTCTCTTCTCCTTCTGGGACCCCTATAATGCGAATGTTGGTGCATTTAACGTTGTCCCAGAGGTCTCGTAGGCTGTCTTCATTTCTTTTCATTCTTTTTTCTTTATTCTCTTCTGCAGCAGTGAATTCCACCATTCTGTCTTCCAGGTCACTTATCCGTTCTTCTGCCTCAGTTATTCTGCTACTGATTCCTTCTAGTTTAGTTTTCATTTCAGTTATTGTATTGTTCATCTCTGTTTGTTTGTTCTTTAATTCTTCTAGGTCTTTGTTAAACATTTCTTTCATCTTCTCGATCTTTGCCTCCATTCTTTTTCCGAGGTCCTGGATCATCTTCACTATCATTATTCTGAATTCTTTTCTTGGAAGGTTGCCTATCTCCAGTTTGTTTAGTTGTTTTTCTGTGGTTTTATCTTGTTCCTTCATCTGGTACATAGCCCTCTGCCTTTTAATCTTGTCTATCTTTCTGTGAATGTGGTTTTTGTTCCACAGGCTGCTGGATTGTAGTTCTTCTTGATTCTGCTGTCTGCCCTCTTTACTAACTTTTAATGTCAGTTTTCATAATGAGTACATGAAGGAGAAGATTTATAGTTTTCTACTTTGTGCTGTCTTTGTCAGACTTTGGTATCTGTGTGATGTTGACTTCCTAGAACACATCGGCAGTTTTCCTTCTTTGTATTATAGATAATTTTGTTTATTTTTATAATTCTTTGATTATGTGGTATATGTACATAATATCAAATTCAAAAAAGTACAGAATGGCACAAATTAAAAGTTATCTGCCTTTGCCGTCTCCCCGTCCGTCAAGTGGGGATAATGCAATCGACCTGGAGACATGGCGACGGGCGCCTAGTAAACGCTCGGCGCAGCTCTCCAGTGACGCGATCGAAGAAAACAAGCAACACCAGCCTCTTGACTTCGCTCCCCACCAGTGAATCCCCCAACCCTACACAGGGACAGGAAGCACTTATGTGTTCAAGATCAGCATGAGTTTGTGATGTGCACCCTGATCTGGAATGTGTCACAGGGTGCAATGGATAAACACTTTAAAGACATCAAAACAAAAAGTCACCCATCTGGTTCTCCCGAACGGTGCTCTGTCTCACAGAGATGTCCAGCCCCCATGGCGTCCTGGAGATGAGATGGCAAAGTGGTGACATTTTCCTTGACAGTTTTCACTTTGCAGGTTTACCCAGCTCCCCAGTCCTTTCCTTTGCTCATCTTACTGCCCACCACTAGCAGCCAAATATGCAAAAAGAAGGTTGAAACCCCCCCAAAGTATTGAAGTAGAAGAGCTGCAGGAGCCTGGTGGATCAGCCTTTGCTGATCTCCAGTCCTCACAGTCGGACTGCAGTGGCCATGTCTGCCCCGTCTGTCCTGAGGCTTATTTCTCTGTGTTGAACATGTCACCTCCCGGAATGTGCAGGGTGCCTCCCATTTACGGGGAGAATCTTAGCATCTTAGAACCGGCAGAGTGGTCTGAGGCTATCGGGTCCACCTCCCACCCCATAAGACAAGTGCTTTCATGAAATTCACTCTGTGTGGAGGATGTGGTCTTATTCTTTCCGGGAACAGGCGGCCTCTGCCTGCTTAGGTTAATGGACGGCTCTCATGGTGGCGCAGCGTGACCTTTCTTGTCACACAGGGGGCCTCTCCACTTGTCCATGGCTGCCTGTCACACTCAGGCCATCAAACTGCCCCCCGAAGCGGAAAGAGGGTCACCGTCTCAGAGCCAGGCTGTGTCATCTTAGACCCGAGGAAAGGTCACCAGGGAGGACCCTTGCTCCCCGTCCAGTCTGCCCTCCAGATGTTTTGAAGGGGACAGAGCCTAAAGCATGAACTGAATGAATCTATGAGTGATGAATGAAGGAGAAGGCCTGTGTGCACGTGGGTGGACACGCACACACATGCGCGCGCACGCGTGCATGCACAGATGCCCCCCTTCCCTACGCACAGTTCCTGGGTGCTGATGCAGATGAAGCCAGCCATGCACCTGATGTTGAAAGTGACGAGGAAAAGCCAAGTCGTGGAGGCATCGGGTTCACCTGCTGAGGTTTCCCGGGATCCCCTGGATGTCCCTGGCAGGGACACGTCTGGTGTCACAGAGAATCTGCACTCAGCAAGTGAAGGAAGGGCACCCTGACCAACCTGTTAGAGTCGGGACTAGGAGTATCTTGGAGAAGTAGAGGTGATCTAATTATGTAAACAATTTTATGTAAATATTTGTAGTCACTTTTGAAGTTAACACCAAAATAAATCTGTGAACTAGAACTACAGAAGTTAAGTTTTCTCACAGGATATTTACACAGTATGTTTATGTTGCAAATCGGAAAACAAAGATAACTTTTAACCACATCTAATCATGCCTAATGTTCCCCCCCAGCTGCACTCAGACGGTGGGGTGTCGTCTGTTGTATTTATTTACCAATTCTACAGGCTACAATTTGCTGTAATTTAACCCAATTTCAGAAATTATATGATATGCACAATTTAAAAAAAAAAAAAAGGTATCTGCCTTCTGTCTTCCAGCTGCCTAGTTCCCTTCTCCAGAGGCAACCATTATCAGTTGCTTTTGTATTCCTTTACAGATATTATACATACGTATACATGCACACACATGCCCCCACACACATATAGAGATTCACCCATGTGATTATATAATAGATGCAGTGCTCTGCATCTTGCTTTTTTCCCCCTTAATATATTTTGGAGATTATCCCATAGCCATTCACAGGACCTCTGCGTCCTATCTAATGAATGCACAGCATTCCATTATGCAGATATAAAATTACTCTTACCAGTTCTCATTTTAAATAGCATTATCATTATCTGTTTCTTAAAAGTTCAAAATAATTTGCCTCTTAAAGCGTAAAGACCTGGGGCTTTTTCAGATCTTTGATAACTTCAGATTTTTCCAATGTTATTAAAGTTTTTCTCTTTTTTCTTGGGTAACTTATTTACCTATTAAAAAAATCCATTCCATCAAGATTTTCAAAGTTATATGCAAAATATTTTGCAAAGGTTCTCCTTTGACTCTTTCAATGGCTTCCTTAGCCACATTCATTTCTCCCTTTTCACTTTTAATTTTGCATTTTTGTGCTCCCTATCTTCTCCTTGATCAGGATATCATGTGGATTATTTCATTGTGTAGCACTGTTTTCAAAGAAACAGCACTTGGGTTTATTCATAATACTTAAACTGGATTTGTTTTTCAATTAGGAAACTTAATTTTTGACCTTGTCTGTATTATTTGGCTCTCTCTGTATTCCTTGTTTATTTTATTGCTCTTTTCTTAAATCTGATGTTTAATTTCTTTATGTTATGTAATGAATATGTCCCCCCAAAATCCATATGTTGAAACTTAATCCCCAATGTGATGGTATTTGGAGGTGGGACATTTGGGAGGTGATTAGGTCATAAGAATGGAGCCTCATGAGTGGAGTTTCTGTCCTTATGAAAGAGACACCAGAGAGTTCTCTAGTCCTTTCCTCCATGTGAGGACATAGCAAGAAGACTACCTCTGTGAACCAGGAAGTGGGTCCTCACTTCCAGAACTGTGGGAAATAAATGTTTGCTGTTTCTGCCACCTAGTCTGTGGTATTTTGTTATAGCAGCCCGAACAGACTAATTAAGACACTTTATTTTTTGTTATTTTTTTGTTACTCAGGTGTTTAAGCCTATAGAGTCTCTTCTAAACATGGGTTCAGCTGTAGTCCATAAGTTTACATGTGTTACATTTTAATTTTCAGTGGTGTCTATATATTTTTCAAGTTGGGTTTTGAATGTTTCTTTGAATTAAGAGTTGCTTATCATAGTATTTTAAATGTCCAGATTATAAGATTTTGATAATGAATTTCTAGTTTATTGCATTGTAATCAGGTGATGAGGACTTTACTGTTTCAACTTTCCTGAAATTCCCTGTGATGTCTTTGTAACCTATAAAGGCCATGCATTGCAAATTTTCCAAAGGCCCGTGAAAAGAAGATATATTTTCTGTTATCAGGGTCTAAATTTAGGTATTACTATCTAGTTCATCTTTATCAATTATTTTGATAAGATTATTTTTTATCTACTTGATTTTCCATAGATTCAGCATTTAATATCCTCTATTATTATGTTTCTGTTTATTTCTCCTTGCATTTCTATAGTTTGCACATTGTGTATTACATTACTTTATCATTTGATATATCCTGAACCCCACACTTTAGAGGGCCTCCAAATCACAACATATCTCCACCAAAAATGATGAGAAAACACATCAGGACCCTGTTACTCAGGATTTGGTGCTTGGTTCTTGTACAATACAACTAGTAACTTCTATTCTTGTGCCTAATGAGGCTTAATACCCTGGGAAAGTGCTTCTCGACCTCTCTTGCTTGATATCATTGAAGAAAAGGTGACTGAGTCTGAATGCCAGGAAGAGTTGTGGGTTGTGGGCTGTGCAACTGCAAAACTGCAGGCAACAGAGATGCACACTGCTATGTGGTGTGGGCAGGATTCGAGCAGTGGGAGGGCTTAAATGAAAGAAAAAAATTAATTTGTCAGATCCTTCCACTCAGATAGCACGAAGGCAACAGAGTCTTGCATTAAAAAAACTAAGTTCCCAGTCGTGCTACACGTATATTTTCTTCTTTTATCAGAGTCTTCTGGTACCCTTTCATAGTTTCAGAGGTGTCACAAATTCCAGCAGTACACAGTGGTTTATGTACATTTTGCAACATTAAATAACATGCACTTTTCTAAAATTTGAATATATGAAGGTCATAGCATGACATGTATGAAATCTGATATCAGTTCTTTACACTGATATTAGATAATAGACTGCAACTAGACAGACACTGACATAAAACCGGAAATTATTTTATTTTTATAAAACTAATAAGATTTAACTAAAATGTCAAAATATGGTAAAAAATTAAAATCTAGCATATTTAAATTGACTTAACATGTTTATATTAGTTAATGTACTCTACATTTTGCCCTTTAATTCTAATAAGTAATTTTGAATATTTTACAGGAAATGTAACTTTTTAAAAAACATTCAAAAAATAACCTTTCTAATTTTTTTTATAATTAATTGAGATGTTTAATGAAAATAAATTCAAATTTTACACACTGTGAATACAGATGCAGTTTAGTTTTTAATTCTTTAGCTCAGAGGTCAGCAAATTTTTCTGTAAGGGACCCGGTAGCAAACATTTTGGACTGTTACAACTGCTCATTTCTGCCATTATAGCACAAAAGGTACCATAGGTAATATGTAAATGAAGAAGTATGGCCAAACTTGGCCCCCAGGCCATAGCTGCAGACTCCTGCATTAAATCATTACTGCCAGTGGACACAATTACGTTAAAAAAAATTTTTTTTAACTTGATTATAACACCATATTTATTTTACTGAAACAAAGATAAGAAAAATCACTTCTGTGGAATAAATATGTAATAATGTATGAATTATTTCTGCCTTTAATCCATCCAAATATCATCCCTAATAACAGAACATGTGCAACAATAATCAAATTCAGTTATCTTTGATATGTTGCCAATTTTCAATCATATAAAAATCATAGCTTTACCTATACTTTTGGATTTTGTTGCTAAAGAGTTACATTGTCATGGTAGAAGGATAAAAAAGTGTTTCTTTTACAGCTTATTAGCTGGATTTATAATTTTTAGATATTTAGACAGGTGGTATGTGACCTCCACTTGTACTCTTTCCTGGGGCCTCACAGACCTCAGGTGTAGGCCTGGATACAACAGTGATCAAGGGAGTAAACCCCTGCTGTCCTGAATTACATTCTAGTAAATTGTACTTCACACCCATTGACTCTGCTTAGGCTTGGTGATCATCATTTCTCACATGGATTACTGCAATAGCTTTTTTATTGCTCTCCCCACACCTATTTGTGTCCCCCACTTCAATCTATTTTTCACACAACTGTCATATTTTAAAACCATAAGTTGGAAACTATCACTTCTGTCCTTAAAGACCTTCAGTTGCTTTCCATTACATTCAGGATAAAAAAGCATATGATGCCCTCTAAAATCCTGCTCCTCCCTACCTTCCAGTTTTACCTTGTGCACTCCCTTATTCAGTACTACATAGTCACACTGGTCTTCTTTGTACCTCATATACGTTGAAGTACTTCTTGCCTCAGGACCTTTGCATATGCCATCCCTCTGGCTGCCATGTTCCTCCTTGCTCCACCGCCTTTTAGAGTACTGACTACTTTCCATTCTTTAGAGCTCTGCTTAAACATCATATTCTCAGGGATGACTTTCTGGTCCACCTGATCTAACATATGTGACCTTTGTTATTTTCTGTCATGGCACTACACTGTTAATTTCCTTCAGAGCCTTAGAAAAAAACCTGTAATTATATGTGTTTACCTGTTTGCTTATGTATTTGCTCTCCTGCAAGTTCTTTTCAAGCAGAGACAATTTCTATTTTATCACTCCCAGTGCCCACCATACTGCCTGGAACTGGTAGTTATAGAAAAGATATCTATAAAACAAACATATAAAAGCACATTCTGGATATATCTAACTTGTATATGAAGCCTATATTCCCACAGGGATGGTGGCAATGCCAGGGTCCCTTGAACTAATGATTTTCAAGTGCACTCAAAGCCTTTATTCATGATGTCTCTCCAAGCTGAATTTCCTTCTGCCACCTCTCTCCTCCTTCTAAATGTTTCTCTCATGGATTCAAGTACACTTCTTCCAACAAGTCTTTGATACCCTCTGTAGCCCCACATAATAAATCTCTCAACTTTTGCATGTATTACCTGAATCATTCACTCTAGCATAATCTTACGTTGCCTAATTCTTTCTAAATTGAAGTTCCCTCAATAGGGCATTCAGAAGGGACCATGTGCACTTAATCTTGTGGGCAGCACACAGTGAAGCTTCCAAACATACTGAAATTGTTCTTCGTCATAGTCTGGGTTCCCCACCCCACCCTAACACCCAACTCTGGAAAGCAGAGCCTAAAGCAAAGTCTTACTAAAAGGTGGTTTACCTGGGGAAAGGGCCCTAGATAACAGGAGTGGGGGACCAGAGAGAGTGAAACAGGGAAGAAAGGTGTCTTAAATCATATTCCCTAGAAGTAGAGCCTGAGATGGGCATTTCTGTGCAGGAGTGCCCTCAGGAGAAAGTTGTGAGGAAACAAGGGAGTGGGATGGGACAGAGAAGAAGTTAAGAAAATCTGTGGCTTTAGTTAAGTCTAGCCTTGGCCTGATCCCGCCAAGAGTTCTGGAATATGAATGGCACCATAGGATCATCCCACTTGGACAGCTTCAGTTAGTCACTGGCTATGGATAGCCCTTTGTCAAGAGTTGAAGAATCTCGTGGGTATTTCTGGGGAAGGTGGCTCCTCTCAATAGAAGGTAATTCTCTTGAGAAGCGTTCATCTGTGAGGCCTCTGCATCCAGTACTATAAGCAGCTGGGTCATGATGTGCTGACTCAGTAAAGTTGATCTTGGTGGGGCTCCAACAGCATCTTATGTGCAGTGAAATGCAATAGAAGGGTATATTCTGAAGTTGATCACCACTGTGGGCAACTGGGGCTCAGTCAGGCTGGAACTCTCTGAGAAACCTTATGTGCTTCAGATGTATATGTATAATGTGAACAAAGCATGGAAGAGGACAGTAATTCTTCACCAGTTCCCATCCTGCACTAGTCAGGGATTATTTCATGGTTTAATAACTCTCACACAAGTTATCAGAGAAGCTGTAAGGCAGAAAATGGGGATACCCAATTCAGCTTAGGCAAGAGGCTTCGGGTCACACCTGCCCTAAGCTGGTTTCCACAGCAATGACCTGAGTAAAAAGTGAGACAAAAGAATACGAGTTGGCTCAGCCATAAAAAGAAACGAAATTGAGTTACTTGTAGTGAGGTGGATGGACCTAGAGACTGTCATACAGAGTGAAGTAAGTCAGAAAGAGAAAAACAAATACCGTATGCTAACACATATATATGGAATCTAAAAAAAAAAAAAAAAAAAAAGTGGTTCTGAAGAACATAGGGGCAGGACAGGAATAAAGACGCAGACGTAGAGAATGGACTTGAGGACACGGGGGAGGGGGAAGGGTAACCTGGGACAAAGTGAGAGAGTGGCATGGACTTATATATACCAAGTGTAAAATGGATAGCTAGTGGGAAGCAGCCGCATAGCACAGGGAGATCCGCTCAGTGCTCTGTGACCACCTAGAGGGGTGGGATAGGGAGGGTGGGAGGGAGATACAAGAGGGAGGAGATATGGGGATATAGGTATATGCACAGCTGATTCACTTTGTTATAAAGCAGAAACTAACACACCATTGTAAAGCAATCATACTCCAATAAAGATGTTAAAAAAATAAAAAAAATAAAATAAATTTTAAAAAAATATGAATTGGGCCATAAGAAGTATACAACACATTAATTAGGTTCCTTAGATCTACGGAGAATATGGCTAATCTGTCCTACTCTTATGTAAATGCCCTACCAGGAATTTTCACGGAGCTAAAGCTGTCCTTTTTACTGCTCCTCTTAGATATCTTGGACTATCTGCCTGATATGCATTTTCAGTCACATCATGTGGCCTTAACAGATCAAGATTAGGTGAAAGAAAAAGGATAATTAAATTGTCAGTCTCATGGCAGTATCAAGCTCTCTGTATTTTTCTTAGTCACTGCCATTGATGATAATATTTCATTCTGCAGTGATGATTAGATATGGAAAATTTCACTTAAACATTCAGATATTGTCTATAAGGAGAGCAATGATGAACTCATCTAGGCTCTATATACTGTTGTTGATCACAACGTGTGTGTATTGCAAAGTGGTCCCTGAACACCATTTTTAATGGCAAACAGTGATTCCTTCCCCCAACAAATTAAACAAAAATGATAAGTTCCCACACTGAAACAAATTTGCAAGATAGCACATTTCCTTCAATTGACACAGTCTTTAAGAAGTATTGTTCATGGGACTTCCCTGGTGGCACAGTGGTTAAGAATCTGCCTGCCAATGCAGGGGACATGGGTTTGAGCCCTGGTCCAGGAAGATCCCACATGCCGCGGAGCAACTAAGCCCGTCCGCCACAACTACTGAGCCTGTGCTCTAGAGCCCGCGAGCCACAGCTACTGAGCCCATGTGCCACAACTACTGAAGCCTGCGTGCCTAGAGGCCTTGTTCCACAACAAAGAGAAGCCACCGCAATGAGAAGCCCGCGCACCACAATGAAGAGTAACCCCCACTTGCCGCAACTAGAGAAAAGCCCGTGTGCAGCAACAAAGACCTAACGTAGCCAAAAATAAAGAAATTAATTAATTAATTTTTTAAAAAAGGAAGTATTGTTCATGACGGTTAGAAACATATAACATCCAACCTTCCTGTTTAACACAGCCCAGCAAGGACTCCAATGCACAGTTCATTATTGTCATTATGAAAGAATTTCTGCCAACAAGTTACAGTCAGGTTACTATCATTCAATCATGTCGCTAATAGGAATAATTTCATGCTAATTGGCATACACTAGACAAGAGAAGAACATAAATAGCTGCTGGAATCATTAATGATTTGTGCTGACTTTCATGGTAAAAATGACAATGTATTAGTTTACCAGATGTTGGATCAAGCCATGGGCCATTAACAGGGGGGTGTTCTCTGAATGTTTTCAGAACAAATACCAGCTGGTTTATTTTCAGCTTGCAGACATAATCCCATGCATCCCCTATCAGATCCACCACAATCCTGTCAGATACATCATAAATTAAAAGCTCATGGGCTCATTACGGGCTCTTATCCTTAAAAGCAACACATTGTCCTGCCGAGACCGAAAATATTAAATGAGCATTTAAAGAAACTGCAAAATGCATTGCCTTGAAAAACTAAGATCCCCCTTAAATCTATATATGGTACTCAAATATTCAAAATGTCCTTCATCGTCAACTTTGCATCAATGTTTATAAACAAACAAGCAAATAAATTCTTGTCCTGTCAAGAAGGCTTTCAGGCCAAGTCTCTTAGGAATGGGGTGTGGGTTTATTAGTAAACTTAATATGCTACATTCAGAAGAACAGAGGCACTGGCATCAAATAAACAAGTTTAAAAACAAAAAATCTCACTCCAGGAAATTTAACGTGTACTATGTTAGTAACTAGGACGACTCATATTTCTCAGCAATTGCTGCACAAATAACATTTACATTGAGAAAAAGCTCCCATCTTTCCTGAATCTTCAGAACGAATGTAAAGCTTATTTAAATTCCTTTTCTGTCTTGCCTTTGTACAAGGTTCCTCTCCCAATAAAGAGCAAACCTATTGGAAGACAAAGGGATGTTTGCAAAACAAAACCGAAATAGATAATTAAAAAACGGAAGAGTTCCTGTTTTCAACAGTTGATTGCATGACAGTCACCATTTCTCAGGATCAGGTTATCCACCTGGAAAGTGTAAGAAAACAAATCTTCCAATTAGCACTTATTGGGCAAAGTGCTGAGTTTCAAGAATCAAAACCTTGATTGGTGGGATGGCTTTTCGTGTGTAAAAAGCGCCCTAGTAAGGCGACCAGGGCCCGTTGTTGCCCCGCATTCTATTACCATGAGTTGTGTGTGCGGCATGACTCCTGTAATTATCGCCTATATGTACAGTAATTGTTAATGAGCACATTTGTAACCAGCAGCCACCAAAAACAGGATGGCATTCTTACATCGTGATTAGGGGGTTTATGAGCATTTTGGGGTGGGGGACACTTTCTCACTGAAGACTCTTCCGCCCCATTCACGCTCATTCAGCTCTTTCTCAGGGAAGTTAAAAGCTGCAGTGATAATCCCTTAAGTATGACTTGGAAGAGTATAAAAGGTGCAGTGTATAAGCAGTTGGATGAGGAAGGCTTTTATGTGGAAAGTCACTGAATGCGTGGCTGAGGACAGCGTGAGTAGGGAAAGAGAGGGGTGGACTTTTCTTCCTAAGGTGGTGAGAGAAGCGGGTATGACCAGGGCAGCTCAATTCCCTTTCATCATCCGATTGCTGCGTTGTCCCTGCCCCTTGTTTCACCTTGTTTCTCAGGGCCAACCAGCTCCTTGCTGCCATTTTGCTCTCAAAGGGGGAGGGGGGAGCAATGCGATTTTTGGTAGGGACCCAGTTTCTCGCTGAATGCCAACTCAGCCAGCTGGCACCGAACAGGCCAAGCCTTCTTCAGAGGGGGTTAGCAAAATCCAAATTAGCATGCTCCATTTTAAAAACTTGCTTTTATTTAAAGACTAATTCATGACAAACAGTGGCTCCCCCACTGAGGTCTGGTGCCCCGGGAGCTGGCACCCAACCAAACACATGCAACTAATTGCCACCCTTGGATGACACGCAACTAACAAGCTCCATTTTGAGGCAGCAGATTCACTAAGAATGTAACCCCGGAAGGCAGCAGACACAGAAAAGCTCCTTTCATAACCCTGTCCTAGGCTAACCATGGCAGCAAAGCGCCTGAAAAACACTTTTGTTTCCCTGTACCAAGGATTTATCTCCACTAATGGCTGCAACCATGGATAACTTAGAGGAAGGTGGCCAAGGGCACTGCGATCCCCCATCATGATTATTTGAAGCAGGGGCTCTGCCCTTCTCTTTGCTCAAGGAAATAGGAGAAGCTGCCCACTATCTCAAAGGTCTGCATCTTGCCCCATTTGCAAATCTATTGACATCCAGTACTTCCCCCCCTCATACTTTGGTTTAGATGCTCAGACCTCCTTTATATAAGCAAAAACTCTGGAGCCAGGATGTCTAGGTTCAAATCCCAGCTCCACCATTTCCTAGTAACTGGCAAGTAATTTAATCCACCCATGCCTCAGTTTCCCCAACTATAAATTGGGATAACACTATACTAGCACATACCTTGTAGGGTTATTATGAGTGTGGATGTGTTAACATAACAATGTGTGAAGGACAGTGTGTAGCATATCATCACTCCTTTACGAAGGAAGCCCTCTGAGTCTGAGATGGCTCAGCCTTATGAAGGAAAATTTCCCTTTGCATATTCTACATTTCAGTCAAAGTGCACATCTCCCCATAAACTTCCCAGGGTTACGCCTCTAAGCCTTTGCTCACTATTCCTTCCTCTCTTCCCCACTGCCCAACCTATCATGACCAAATCCTATCTACCCTCCAAAGCCCTCCTTCAACTCCACCTCCACCAGGAGTCTTCCCTGCCATTCAACTGCAATGAATCCCTTCAGTCTTGGCATGCCCATGGTATTTCCACGAACAAATGGAAGTATTTTATGTGCCTGTTATATTTCCTCTCCTAGACTGACAGCTCCTTCTGATCATAATCTGTAACTGGCACATAGTAGGCACTCAATGAACATTTGGTGAATAAGCAGATGTCTGAGTAAAAAATTTGCTCTGCATAAATGAGTAGCTTTATACCATGGTTATGCTAGATACTACTTAATGAGAAGGGAAGGAGAATCATTTCCTAAGGACTTTCATGGTTGCTTTGGCCCAAACTGAGAGTTCCATTTAACTTGTCATTGACTTAGGCTCACAAATCAAACCCGCAGGAGGATTTGTCAATAACCATATTAGTCTTCTAGGACTGACATAAGAAAATACCACAGAAGTGTACTTCTCAACAGTTCTAGGGGCTGAAAGTGCAAGATCAAGATGTCAGCACATTTGATTTCCCCTGAGGCCTCTCTCCTTGGCTTGCAGAAGGTCACCTTCTCATTGTGCACATGATTTCTTCTCTCTGTGGCTGCATCTCTGGTGTCTTTTCCTCTTTTTATAAGAACACCAGTCATATTGGATTAGGGCCTCACCCTTATGACCTCATTTAACCCTTATTACCTCTTTAAGGGCCCTCTCTCCAAATACAGTCACATTGGAGGTTAGAGCTTCAACATACGAATTTTGGAGGGACAAAATTTAGTCCATAACAATAACATACACAAATACTCAAAACATGAGTATTCTGGAAGTTACTTAAGTCCACGGGAGATGGGAGGTCAGGGAAAGCATGCATAATTCATTGCTCCTTGAGGTGAGTCTTAATTGCATTCAGGCCCTGATTATATTAGCAAAACATTCAGCCAGTGGAAGCAGATTTGGCACTCAAATACACACTGTCTTATTTAGATGAAAAACTCAACTCTCTTCAGAATTTGTGGGATTCAGTTGGGGGGGCCCAGACACTCTTCCCTTAGAGATAGAAGAACATCAGCAACCCTGGCAACATCCACAATAACACTGGCTGCTTTTAAAGCCACAGCCTCTCCCCAAAACACGTCTAAATTTCCAGCTAAACCCTTGTGCATTTTCTAGGATAAGGCTCACTTCACTCCTTCTAGGATACAATTTATCCGAATCCTATCTTTCTGAATACAGGCACAGAGCTTTACATAGCTGAATACAGGCACAGAGCTTTACATAGCCCTGGAAATCCCAACCAGGTTCTCATGCCAGCATTCCTTTCTTAGGCATTTTCTCATTCTAATTGCTGTTACCAGCATATACAGTTACTACTAGATAGTTTGACTTTCTCACATTTTTTCAAATCACTAATTCCCAATTAGGCAGATCCTGCACATCAATCCATAAGTTAATGGCCCCCATGGTATTTGTTCATAGCCCTCTCCTAAGACACTTAATACTTTTTACCTGGTAGAATAATGATTTATAGACATATGTGTCTCTCTTGCCAGATTTCTGAACTTCTTAAGGTTAGAATTGTGTTGGATCCATTGTTTCTTCCCAACCAGTGTCTAGCCTGATATGGCACAAAGCAGTCACAGTAGGAGTTGCCTGTAGTTCACACAGACTTTCTGGGAGTGTAATAGCAACTCTAAGCAGCTAAGTATCAGAAGCAACACATCACAAAGTCATCCGGCTCCATTACGGGTGAAGTCAACACCTTAGAGAGACCAAATACCTCTCTCCATTTTTAATCCAAAGCTTCTAGTCAGTTGACCCAGAAACTCCCCACACCTCTACCATGACCTACCAGTTTGTCTAAAATAATAAAGAGGAAAATGAGAGCCTATTAGCTCCACTTCCATTCTCCAGTCAATCATCATTCTAAATTATTAATCAGTTGAAGTATTGCCAAGAAATATTCAGGCCCCTTTCCAAAAGTAGAAAGTAGTCATTTTTCAAGTGAACAATTAACCAGTTTATTCATCTAGAAGTCACAGAATTTATAGAAAAGCTGATTCTTTCCCTTTTTTTGTCTTTTTTTTTTCCTTTTGGACGTTGCAGGAGGTAAGAGAGAGATAGGTGAAACTCAAATATAGCTTCCTTTCATTCACTCATTTATTGAGTTACAGAATCCAAGTTTATAAAAGATGTTTTAAAATATTTCCTGACCATAAGCATCTGTAACACTGTCCCAGTAGTATGACACTCCTGACTAATCATTGCTGGCAAGGACAAAGTGATCAATTGTCACCACCCTTTCTTCTCCATGATTGATTTGGTAAATCAGCCATAACTGATGATTTCAAGGAGCTTATATTCTGGGGGAGGAGACAGTCAAAAGAGAAGGTAAACCAAAAAATAAATAAAACAGCAGTGGTAACTTTTACAAAAGAAACAAAAAGGGGCTAAGAAAAGGAGAAGATGTACCTTAAGTAAGATGTTAGTAGTGGGACTTGTAATCGATGGATCAGAAGAATTCTGAAACTGGGGACCTAGTATGTAATCAGATCCAAGGTATGAAAGTGGCATGGAGAATTTTAAAAAGACATTTAGTTCTAGTTACCAACTGACCTCAGAGACTCCAAATTTCCAGGGCATCTACTTCTCTGTCTTTTATTTTAGTCACGTGTTGTTTCACTACTATTATCACAATTTCTTAGCAGTAATTTTCTGAGCAAGAGATATAGTGTGCAATTGGCGTTGTCAGTCTCATCTGATGCTCATTAACAATCCCAACTTTTATGTAAGTGATGTACGTTTAAAGGGAGTGCAGTATGTAGCTAAAAAAAACTTTTTTTCTTTTATCTTTTTTGGCTTTTTTTTTTTCCCCCTGGAGGGAAGGTGAACAACAATATTTAGTTTCAACTATATCTTTAGAAGGTTGCTTAGGCATATTTTGATAGCCTTGTCAATAAGAGTGGAGTTCAGGACAATTAAATATCCTTTAATTTTTAAGTATATACTCTGGAGTATATGACCTTCCTAGGTCCTAGGCACCTTTTCTTTGGGAGGCTCAACACAATATTATATATGATACATTATAATAAAGAAGTGTTCAGTGAAAAATTTTTGAGAAGATTTTTGTATTTTTGCATTTGAAATTATTTGGTTGCACACAATTTGGTTTATTAAATTTTAAAATTGGCTAAAATTTCTCAACAATCATCATGCAATTCAGACATTCTTAAGACGTAAGAAAAGCAAACTCATAAAATGTCTCTAAACATAGACTCTTTATAATTACTAAATTTAGTAATTAATAGCAATAGCACAATGTTCTATTTTGTTGACATTTCATTAACTATCTAATTGTCCTGACTGCAATTTCTACATACTTCAAATCCAAAATCATTTTCTTTTCCTTTTAGTTCTCAATATTTTTCTAAGCCCTTGAAAAATGCATTGGCCCTAGTTGTTAGGCCCAGGTGTCTAAAGGTTAAAGAAGCTACAAAGTGTGTGTGCATCCCTCGATCTCATAATAGTGGTGGTGATGCTGTGGGGGGTTAGCCCCCCAAAAAACTAATGCCATTATAACCATGTATGATCCCAGGCAGCCTAAATGAATGTACCAAAATCCCTTTTTAAAAAAAAAAAAAAGCCTGCCCTGATTTTACTGTGATTTATGCACTTTCCTCTGAAGTTCCACTCAACTTCACTTATAAAGATCATCTTGCTTCTCTAGCAAATTCTCATACCTTAGGGCATAAGAATCACCTAGAGTTCTGGTTAAAAAAATGGAGACTCCTGGGTCCTGTCTCCAAAGAATCTCATTTATAGGTCTAAGTGGAGCTCAGAAATCAGAGTTTTTAACCTTCTGAAACCCTGAAGTGTTTATTGGTTGCTAAGCCATTGGTTGATGCCTTGTGATTGATGATAAGAGCTGCTGAATCAGTTGAATTGAAATGCTGGATGAGTCGAGTCAATTTAGGCCAGGCTCTGTCAACCCTGGCTCATATTAGAATAACCTGGAGAGCTTTTAAAAACAGTTACCCCCCAAGGATTCTGATTTATTTGATCTGGGGTGGAGCTTGGGCACTGGTATTTTTTAGAGCTACCATGCCAACAAATCAAACAGCCTAATTATCATAGGTCATGATAGCCTAAGGGTATCAGCTCTCAAAAGGGGTTAACTCACCCATTGAGGTGATGCTAAGGCCTAAACCTCCTAAAATGAAAACACAGCAGCACAGATTTAGCAAAACTAAAACCCATCCAGATCTCTTATTCCCAGTTTGTTTCAGCCTCAACACACCCAAGTCGCCCTTAGAGCTATAGCACAAAAAGGTGAGCCCTTTACTTTGGTTTTCATCTCCTGGCAGAATGATTTAGTAGCTCTATTATAAAAGCAACTCCATTATCATTACAGTGTTTGAATTATAAACGAAACCAAAAAAGATGCAGAAGGAACAGTCCTTTAATCAAAACTGTAAAATAGAACAATTTCTGGCTGCACTTAAAAGCAAACTCCGAAATATTAAGAGTAAACTCTCCAGCCCTTTGATTCCTGCCTCTTTCCTGTAAGAGTGACACTACACATTTTTTCAATTAAGCAGTTTGACAACCTGAAGAAACTTACAGCGCATGATTTAATGAGCATATACTGTATGCATGGTAATCGGCAGGCTGACAGTTTGCTCATTTCAAACTGACAAGAGAGCACTACACATTAGTAAAAAGGTTTTGGGAGGGTCTCTTTTCATTAAGTAAGCTTTACGGTTAAAGAACATTCTAACTGTATTGGCAAAGCTGTCACTAGTGGTCCCAGGGTGACCTTACTCTCTGTCACTCTCCAAGTCCTCAAGTCTTGACCAAGAAATTATTTTTTAAAAAACAAAACCCAAACACAAAATATAGACATTTTGATGCTCTCAGGGGTATGTGGAGTCTTCTGAGTCACAACTCCGTCTGTGATTTCACATAACACTAATTCTAACCCAGTGTGTGCTGGTTCTTCACAATGACAGCTTTATAAACTGGAATACTTCTTGGAAATAATACCAGTACTGTTAAACTCTTCCATATTTTAGAAGCAGTGAAACGTAGTAGAAAAATCAAGGGCTTTGGTGACGTAGAGATAGGGGTTCAAGTTTTTTTGTTTTTTTTTTAACATCTTTATTGGAGTATAATTGCTTTACAATGGTGTGTTAGTTTCTGCTTTATAACAAAGTAAATCAGTTGTACATATACATACATTCCCATATCTCTTCCCTCTTGCTTCTCCCTCCCTCCCACCCTCCCTATCCCACCCCTCTAGGTGGTCACAAAGCACCGAGCTGATCTCCCTGTGCTATGCGGCTGCTTCCCACTAGCTATCTATTTTACGTTTGGTAGTGTATATATGTCCATGCCACTCTCTCACTTTGTCACAGCTTACCCTTCCCCCTCCCCATATCCTCAAGTCCATTCTCTAGTAGGTCTGTGTCTTTATTCCCGTCTTACCCCTAGGTTCTTCATGACCTTTTTTTTTTTCTCTTAGATTCCATATATATGTGTTAGCATACGGTATTTGTTTTTCTCTTTCCAACTTACTTCACTCTGTATGACACACTCTAGGTCCATCCACCTCACTACAAATAACGCAATTTCGTTTCTTTTCATGGCTGAGTAATATTCCATTGTATATATGTGCCACATCTTCTTTATCCATTCATCTGTTGATGGACACTTAGGTAGCCTCCATGTCCTGGCTATTGTAAATAGAGCTGCAATGAACATTTTGGTACATGACTCTTTTTGAATTATGGTTTTCTCAGGGTATATGCCCAGTAGTGGGATTGCTGGGTCATATGGTAATTCTATTTTTAGTTTTTTAAGGAACCTCCATACTGTTCTCCATAGTGGCTGTATCAATTTACATTCCCACCAACAGTGCAAGAGTGTTCCCTTCTCTCCACACCCTCTCCAGCACTTATTGTTTCTAGATTTTTTGATGATGGCTATTCTGACCGGTGTGAGATGATATCTCATTGTAGTTTTGATTTGCATTTCTCTAATGATTAATGATGTTGAGCATTCTTTCATGTGTTTGTTGGCAATCTGTATATCTTCTTCGGAGAAATGTCTATGTAGGTCTTCTGCCCATTTTTGGATTGGGTTGTTTGTTTTTTTGATATTGAGCTGCATGAGCTGCTTGTAAATTTTGGAGATTAATCCTTTGTCAGTTGCTTCATTTGCAAATATTTTCTCCCATTCTGAGGGTTGTCTTTTGGTCTTGTTTATGGTTTCCTTTGCTGTGCAAAAGCTTTTAAGTTTCATTAGGTCCCATTTGTTTATTTTTGTTTGCAGAGAAAGCTTTCGACAAAATTCAACACCCATTTACCATAAAAAACCCTGCAGAAAGTAGGCATAGAGGGAACTTTCCTCAACATAATAAAGGCCATACATGACAAACCCACAGCCAACATCGTCCTCAATGGTGAAAAACCGAAACCATTTCCACTAAGATCAGGAACAAGACAAGGTTGCCCACTCTCACCACTATTATTCAACATAATTTTGGAAGTTTTAGCCACAGCAATCAGAGAAGAAAAAGAAATAAAAGGAATCCAAATCGGAAAAGAAGAAGTAAAGCCGTCACTATTTGTAGATGACATGATACTATACATAGAGAATCCTAAAGATGCTACCAGAAAACTACTAGAGCTAATCAATGAATTTGGTAAAGTAGCAGGATACAAAATTAATGCACAGAAATCTCTGGCATTCCTATACACTAATGATGAAAAATCTGAAAGTGAAATTAAGAAAACACTCCCATTTACCATTGCAAGAAAAAGAATAAAATATCTAGGAATAAACCTACCTAAGGAGACAAAAGACCTGTATGCAGAAAATTGTGACACTGATGAAAGAGATTAAAGAGGATACAAATAGATGGAGAGATATACCATGTTCTTGGATTGGAAGAATCAACATTGTGAAAATGACTCTACTACCCAAAGCAATCTACAGATTCAATGCAATCCCTATCAAACTACCACTGGCATTTTTCACAGAACTAGAACAAAAAATTTCACAATTTGTATGGAAACACAAAAGACCCCGAATAGCCAAAGCAATCTTGAGAACGAAAAATGGAGCAGGAGGAATCAGGCTCCCTGACTTCACACTATACTACAAAGCTACAGTAATCAAGACAGTATGGTACTGGCACAACAACAGAAATATAGATCAATGGAACAGGATAGAAAGCCCAGAGATAAACCCACGCACATATGGTCACCTTATATTTGATAAAGGAGGCAAGCATATACAGTGGAGAAAAGACAGCCTCTTCAATAAGTGGTGCTGGGAAAACTGGACAGGTACATGTAAAAATATGAAATTAGAACACTCCCTAACACCATACACAAAAATAAACTCAAAATGGATTAAAGACCTAAATGTAAGGCCATACACTATCAAACTCTTAGGGGTTCAAGTTTTGACTAAAACCTTTATACATGGCCTTGGTCAAGTAACATCACTTCTCTGGGGCTCAGCTGCCTAACTTATGAAACACAGACAGTAACATCTACTTTGTATGGGGAAGACTGTAAAAATGCTTCACGGTTACTGACAACATAGGGGCACTTAAATAAATAGTAACTAGATGACCCATAGTAGTTCAGACTCTGGAGTTTTAACTAAGTTAACTACAGTCAGACTCCTTAGATTTCTACCATGAACCTTTATTGGAGTTATATAAAGACAACAGTAAACTAACATTTATGTACCAGTGTGGTCTCAATCATTCCTACCAAGATTCTGAAAGGTAGATGTTATTACCCCATTTTTATGAAATCTCAAATACAGGAAGGGATCTTCAAGATCACATGAGAAGTTTCTGACATGTTTTAACATATCTGATCATAAGAATATGCAACTTCCTGTGTTTCCCTCTTTGCTCTGCCTGCCAGAAAACCCAAGAGTGAATTTATGTGCTTAGTATATATTCGCAACCCTGTTAGCAACAGTGACTGGTGGATTTCTTTTCTGATTTTCTAAGTATATTTTATTAATCTTATTTTAAATTGGTTATAAACCATCACAAATGAGGTACTATTTCCTAGCTAGCTAATAAAGAAGCTAGTAATAACTAGGATTTGTGTCACGTGATTCCAGGCTAGGCACCCTCACATATATTTGACATACAGATATCCACACTCTCCAACTATGCTTTTTTTCACTTGTGTTGAGCTTTGATTCCACAATTTTATGAAATGGTCGTTAGCCTGAAGTGATGAGTCACCTGTGTCTCGACGCAAAATTGAGATAGTCCTCAAAAAATTCTAGACTCAAAAATACTTAAAGTAATCTCATTGGAATTTTATCAGGTATATACACTAATTTTTAATTCTTATCTTAATGTAATAACCTATCTATTATTATCAAACACTAACTCTGGTAATACCTTTTGTCTTAAAGTTTAATTTCTCTGATATTAATATAGGCACTCTAGACTTCTTATGCTATTTCCATGGTGTATCTTTTTCCACCAGTTTACTTTAAACTTAACTGTATCTTTATATTTAAACTTTATCTTTTAACAGAAAATAGTTTTTTTTAATCCATCCTGATAAACTCTGATTTTTAATTAAAGTATTTAGTCCATTAACATTTAATATAATTAAATATGATTAGCATGATATGGTTGCATTTAGAGCTACAATTTCATTGTTTGGTTTCTGTTTTCCCCCTCTGTTTCTTGTTCTCTGTTCGTTCTTTCCTGCATTCTTTTGGGATCATTTGAAAGGTGTTTAGGATTCTACTTTAATTTATCTATTGGATTTTTAGTGATAGTTCTAAGCAGTAAAATATACATTCTTGACCTTTCACAGTTTACTTAGAGTTCATTTCATACCACCTCATATAAAATCGAAAACCATACAACTGTATAAGTCCATTTACTATGCAGCCCCCTCATTGTTTATGCTATAATTGTCTTATGTATGACATCTACACACAGCACATTATAAGCACCACAAGGCAGTGTTATGATTTGGCTTTAAAAAGTTCTGTGTATTTTAAAGACACTGAGATGAAAAAAATACTCTTTTATATTTACAATCTCTGACATTCTTCATTCCTTCCTGAAGATTTAAGATTCCATCTGGTGTTATCTCACTTCAGCCTGAATAACTTCCTTTAGCATTTCTTGTGATGTAGGTCTGCTGGCAATGAATTCTCTTAGTTTACTTTTATCTGAAAATGTCTTTAATTAGCCTTCATTCTCAAAGGATATTTTCACTATATATAGATTTCTGGGTTAACAGGGTTTTTTTTCCTCTCTTCAAAAACATCATTTTAGTTTTTCTAGACTCTGTAGTTTCTGATGAGAAGGTAGTGCTAATTTAAAGCACTGTTTCCTGGAAGGTAACATGCCATTTTTCTCTGGCTATTATCAAAATTTTCTCCTTATTGTTGGTGTCCAGCGGTTTGAATACGATGTGCACAGGCATAGTTTTCTTCAAATTTATCCTGTTTGAGGTTCACTGACTTTCCTGATTTGTAAATGTATGTGTTTCATCAAATTTTAAAAATGTTGGCCGTTATTTCTTCAAATATTTTTCTGTCCCATTCTCTTTCTTCTCTCCTTCTGAGACTCCAATTACTTGTATGTTAGACATTTTTACTTATGTCACACAGGCCCCCGAGGCTCTTTTCATTTTTTTCTGTTCAGTTTTTTAAATCTTTTTTCTTTCCGTTCTTCAGAAAGAAAATTTCTACTGCTCCATCTTTAGGTTCACTGACACCTTCTTCTGTTATTTCCAATGGATGTAAGCTCAGTGAATTCTTATTTCAAATATTGTATTTTTCAGTTCTGGAATTGCCATTTGGTTCTTTTCTGTAGTTTCTATTTACTATGCTTTTACTCATTATGAGTGTATCTTTCTGTCCTCATTGAGCATGGTTATAATAGCTGCTTTAAAATCTTTGCTAATTCCCACCTTTGGGTCATCTTGGAATTAGTCTTGCCTTTTCTCTTCAGAAGGGGTCACATTTTCTTGGTTCTTCATATGCTCTGTAATTCGGGGTTGTATCATGGGAATGTATGAATGTGAATATTATGGAGTAAAGACTCTAAAATCTGTTAGACTTCTTTGAAGAATACTGATTTATTTGTTTTAGCAGGCAATTAATTCAGTTATACACAAATTGAAAACTATCTCTCGGGTGGCAGCTCAAATCTCAATTCAGTTCTTTCATCTTTAGCTGTGTTACTTTATAGCTGCTCCACGCGTTCGTGGTTCAGGGGTCAGTCAAAACTTTGGGTAGTATTTATTCGCTGAATTGGGAGCCTCCCCTGTCTTCCTCTCTCCTTTCCAGAATTCTAGCTTCATTATCCAGTGGCTGTGGTTGCCCTGAACCCTGTTCTTTGGGTCTTCAAACCAAAAAGAACGTGTTTTTTCTACTGGAATTAGTCACCCCAAGTGACATTAATTAACCTCAACATGTCCTCAGTCGAAAAGCTGTAAAACGGGAACTCACTCTGCGCTGGCCCCTGCTTCTAAGTGTTGAATCTCAATTCCCTTTCAGAATCTACCTGCTTATTTTCACTCTGTAAAGCTTTCAGGTAATTTTTCCCCCATACTTTACAGTTGTTATCTGTGAAAATGCCAGGTTCAGTAGAGTTCACTTAGCCATACTAGAAATGGAAACAAGTAAAAACATATAGGAAATATTCCTTTGCATTTAGCAGTTTCTCTCCTCAAAATACTCAACCTCCATTCACTACCTCACCTAGTGATATTGGGTTTTGGTTTTAACTAGAAACATAAGTCACACTCAGAGCTTCCTTGATCATCCTGCCAAATACATGAGGAGACTTGGAATGAAAGTACAGCATAAAGTTAAATGATAAAATATAAAACATCAATCAGATCTGGCTTTTACACTGGCAGCATGTAATCTCAAAGCAATGAGGCTTGTACAGGATCATGACTACCAAAGATTATCTACATGGTACTTTGCCATGTTATTTATTTTACCTTAGTTTTTTGGTCTCAGATATCTCTATATCTTGCCTCATTGAAAACTGCAATAGGTAATATCCTAAGAGAAACAGAATATTGAAAATGATATCCTTAAACACCAATACAGAATTCGTAAGTGCACATTTCCTGCTGATAATAGTTCTTACCATTTTTTGAGAGTTTCTGTACACCAGGTATCCTGTTAATCATTTTATAAAAATCGTCATTTAATCTTTTACAACCATTCTATGAGGTAGTTCCTATAATTAGCCTCATATTATGGAGGAAGACACCACAGCTCAGAGAGGTTAAGTGCGTTAACTGAGATCACACAGCAAATAGCAGAAATCTGAGTCAGTCTTTTTAAAGAAAAGAAACAGCAAAGTGTGGGACTTTGGAATCAATAAGCACATGCCTTTTACTATGAGGAGAGAAAAGAGAAGTGTTTCTAAGCAAAGAGAAATAAGTGGAGATCCTAAAACTCAAAGTTATAGCCTATAATTCCTCCTTCTGCTAATTATTAATATTAAAAAGCCCCTCTTTCAGATATATATATTTCATATTGACAGCTTTCATGTTAAAAAGAGCCTTGCTTCAGGGCTCAAAAACACTAAACAGAAGCATAACACAAGGATCAAACAATCCCATGCAAAGCTCATAATAAAGAAACACGTAACACCAGGGTTCCATTTCAGCTCATTTCATTTACTGTCCTTAAACCTTCTGCATTTTCCAGAAAAACACTCTAGACGGGAAGGTGATTCACCAGAAAGAAATCAGGCACATTAAGAAGTGAAGATGCCTGACTCATCCCTCCATAATCTGCATTTGGTGAGTATTTCTAGAAAATATAGCAATGTGTCACAGTCCTACAAATTTGAGGGGCAGTCTTTTGCATGAATCCATGAGTTTCAAGCAACTGTGGAATGAGAATAGAAAACAGGGCCAAGAGTAAGTAAGCAGACAATGTAAAGTGGAAACAGGAGACTGGGTCTTGACTGAAAGCATACAAAATCTTTGTGTTCTGACACATGGGGCTATTCAATATTTATATTTATTACACATGCTAACTTCTTTGTTGAGACCTCGGAATGGGAGATACTATGTGGGGAGTAAAGATGAGAAGGGGTGAGAGAAAAGGAGAGGGGTATACACAAATGAGTTCTAGGGAGGGATTAAATGAACACTGTCCACTGACATCATCAAAACTGGGGAAGTTTTGTCACATTAGCACATTCTCTTCCTTTATTGCTATTTTTTTTAATGTATATTAAACTTATCCAGTGAAACCATCCAAAGACATACAAAGAAGAGTAATTATTTTGCCCTATCCTCAGGGTTTTTTATAAGATTTATTCTTCACTGTCCCAGCGAATGCCACTAGGATTTCCTCTGACCAAGAACAATCCTTTGCTATTTCAGGAGATACGTTGCATATCAGCATGTCCTCCTGCTACTACTAACGTCATTTCATCTCCACGATCATTCTCAAAACCATGCAAAGCATAACAACTTGTCTTTGCAACTGCTTAACCTTACTTTTTATACATAAAAATTATTAAATATGTGTAACTGTCTGGTGGAAGGGAGAATAATATAATAGCATGTCAATCAGGTAACAGTAAAGCTACATTTCATGAAAGGGAAGGTAATGCTTTCTCCAGAAAGTGAAGTCATCACTCCTTTATTTAACTGACTTAATATTTATACCCCAAGTTTTAAATGGCAGCTACAAATAGAAATCAGGAGAGGGTAAATTCTCCAAGAAAATTGAGCCCCAAAATTTTACCATTTTAAGAGTTCTATTTTATATGTACATAGAAATCTTACTACTATTATGAGGATACCCATAGTAGGTCAGTTATACCTAACTCTACGAAAAATTTTAAATTAAGTAAACTCTACCTCTCTGAATACTGTTATCTCCTCAGAGCGCTCAACAGCAGGGTGCATGGAGTTTTACAGAGGGTCTCGGCAAGCAGGCAGTCCTGGGATACCTACACCATAAACAGAAATTCAGATGATCATTTCTGCAGTGATCTAGATGGCTTATAGTACAACTTCATTACGGACATTCACCGTGAAAACTGAGCTAGCATGACAGCATTGGTACTGTTAAAAGGGTAGAATAAGGGCACATGTGCAACTTCTAGGTATTGTCATTACTCTGCACAAGAGAGATCACGATTCAAGAGTGGCTTAAGTGACTCCTACAAGATCACATAAAGTAAGGAGTAGAATGGTGCTTTGACATTCCATCTTCCCATTTCTAGTCCTGGGCTGTTCTAGCTGCATTATTATTTGCCCTTCCTCAGAGCCAGCCAGTCCTGGCACAGGGGTTTTCCATTTTGCCTAAAGATGAGGCCAACCCAGAAGTTGGTAGGAAGAGTACTTTTCTGGTTTTGTGGCAGTCTATACCAAAGCATCTGTCTGAAAGGTATTTTATGGGTCAATCTACTTCCTTTCCTTTGAAACCTTGGTGTCCATGAGAATCTGAGGGAAACTGACAGTGGAAGGAACAAGGGTTTTTGGTCCTACTGACCTGAGTTTGAATTCTAGTAATACATTTACCATCTCTGTGTCTTATACAGCTGCTTAACTTCACTGAGCCTCACTTTTCACTTCTGTCAAATGGGCATAATAATATATGAAGGGTATATCTATTGATAGAGTAATTTTTTTTAAAATTTATTTATTTTATTTATTTATTTTTCACTGTGTTGGGTCTTCATTGCTACACGCTGGCTTTCTTTAGCTGTGGAGAGCGGGGGCTACTCTTCGTTGCAATGCATGGGCTTCTCATTATGGTGGCTTCTCTTATTATGGAGCACGGGCTCTAGGGCACCCGGGCTTCAGTAGATGTGGCGCGTGGGTTCTGTAGTTGTGGCTCGCAGGCTCTAGAGCGCAGGCTCAGTAGCTGTGGTGCACGGGCTTAGTTGTTCCACAGCATGTGGGAACTTCCCAGACCAGGGCTTGAACCCATGTCCCCAGCATTAGCAGGCGGATCCTTAACCACTGTGCCACCAGGGAAGCCCTGAGAGTGTAATTTTTTTAAATGAGGATAAAACATCAGATAGCACAGGGGACAGGGAGAAGTGGGCAGTCATCTGCTGCATATTTTGAAAGAGGATCCGAAAGGATTGGCAATGGACTGAAGGGAGAAAGATAACACCTAATTCCTTGATAATACATAGAATTAAATTAGAAACCGTAACAATTTAACTTACTGATCATCAGAAGCAGTAATCTTCTCAAATGCCAGACCAGACAAAGATAGTGGCAACGTACGTAACAGAGAATAAGTAACCAGAATGTATAAGGAACTCCAAAAATCAAGAACAAAGATGAACAAACATATAGAAAAAAATGGTGGTTCAAAGAAGAAATCTCAATGGACAAAGAACATAAAAAAAAAGCTCAGACTCACTAGAGGAAAACGCATTTTAAAATAATGTTATTCCATTTTTCTTTTACTAGAATAGTAAACATGAAGAAGACAGACAAAATTCAGTGTTGTCCAAGAAGTGGAAAAAAATAGCATAATACTCTAGTTTACTTCTGGCTGAATCATGAATTGGTATCATCCTGGTGCGCAATTTTGTTATATTTATCAAAAGTAATACTACATATATCCTACAGCTTACTGATTTTTATTGCAGGGTATACTGGGTTCAAGCAACATGGACACAAGGAGACATATACTAAAAAGATTATTGCAGTGTTTTTTTGTTTTTGTATAGCAAAACTTGGAAATGACCTAAAAGTTGCATTGGAAAGGGAATAGGCAAATAAAATGTGCTATATTTATAGGATGGAATATTATGCAGCTGTTAAAATCAACTGATTTTATAGGCATCAATACAGATAAATGTCATAAATACTGTTACATTAAAAAAGCAACAAGAAGGAAAGATTTAAACATAAAATATTTAAACAAAATAGTATATATTGGTTGTTGGTATATATATGTGTATACATAAAAATATAAACAATAGACTAGTTAAATATTACATCCTAAATTTATGGTAGGGAATTTTCAGCAGGAGGTACAGGCAGCTGAGAAGAGTGAAGGGTGGAAGGAAAACAGGATATGGTAGTTAAAAGGGAATTTAGTTTCAGCAATAATTTCTTTAAAAAGAAACAAACACACAAACCAGAAGTAAATTTGACTAGCCATAAACAGATGCTCCTTTTTAGATAGTAGAAATACAGATGCTTATTATACTACCTTTTGTGCTTGTCTGTATCTTTAAATTTTTCTCAAAATAAAGGAAGTAAGAAAAAAGGGAGGGAGGAAAGAAGGGAGGGAGAGAGGGAGGAAGGGAGGGAAGGAGGAAGTAAGTTAGCTCATCATCAGTTCCGGTGTGCACTTAAACTGGTCACAGATGGTTGGTTTCTTTAAGGATGAATCTCAAAACTGTTTTCATAATCAGTGAGAAGGATAGCGATTCCTCCCAGGTTGGCTCAGCTCGGAGGACTGAATTTAAGTTCAGCCAGCAGAGGGAACCATCTGTCATCTGGAAAGACACTCAGCCCTTAGCCAGGAGAACCCCTTCAGCACACACCAGTGCCTCTGGAACCACGGGGAAGAGGGAACATGCATTTACAGACAAAGTAAACTGAGAGCACACCACGGACATCTTTTCAACCTTTCTAAAACGTTCGTTGTAATTTTACAGAATCAAGGGAACAATATGCTTGATTAGCTCTTCAGCCGACTTAGCAATTTTGCTTTTTCCGTTTCTCTCCTTGAAGCAAGTTTGCCGTTAACCTTATATGTTCTAGGGCTTGAGATTAGATTCTTCCCCCTCCAAAAGAGAATTTTTGCTTTAAAATAAAAGTTAGCTTTAAGATAATTCATTTTTGCCAGTAATACCAAAAGACGCTCGTTGAGACGAGGAGGTCATTCTTTAAGGAGGCTAGAATTGTAAAGAATGTTCCGTCTCTTCCTGAAGGGAGAATCTGTGGAGGAAAAAAGCTTGCAGGAAAGTTCAGTAATCATGAAGTAAAAGCCCCAAAAGACTTCCTCCTGGGCCAATACTGTGTTTAAAAATGCCTTATCTGTACACTTCCTTGAGAAACCTTAAGGCCTTGAAGAAGCAGTTAGTCAAACCCTTAAAGGAAAATCTGGCAATCCCTCTATCTTTACGTAATGCAGCCAGGAGGCAAAGGGCACCAATTCAAGGCCGTATATGCCTCAATTGCTTCGCCCCATCACAGCCCTGATATTTAAATTTCATCCTTTTATGTGTGTCATCCTACAGATGGGATTTGGGTTGGTTTCTAACAATAAAACAAACAAACAAGGTAGAAAGGGAATGTTATGAATAAGTTACCAATGTAAATGTGCTATTTTGTGCCTTTGAATTTGGGTGATGATAAACATGATTCTGCACATGGAAATTAGACTTTTCAGAACTACTACACAGAATCATTTAATTTGTCTGAGTAAGTACTTATAATAACGTGGCTGCTCTGCACCGCAAAAAACATTGGATTTTCAAATGAACAAATGAAATATGTGATAACTCCTTATAAATGGAACTGCAGCAAAGGACATTCAGTAGCAGATCCTTTTGAGATACTAAAACAAAAGAAGTTGGATTTAACATGAGACCTGAAGGATGAGAAGGAGGTGAAGAAGGGCTAGAGGATGGCCTTCTGGGGAGAGAGAATACAACATTCAAAGGCAGAGTATATAGTGTCTTCATTGTTATTGAAAGTCAGTGCAAATTGTCCATTGAATGGACCATTTTATAATGACTTTTTAAAAATAATTTATTTATTTATTTTTGGGTGTGTTGGGTCTTCGTTTCTGTGCGAGGGCTTTCTCTAGTTGCGGCAAGCGGGGGCCACTCTTCATTGCGGTGGGTGGGCCTCTCACTATTGCGGCCTCTCTTGTTGGGAGCACAGGCTCCAGACGTGCAGGCTCAGTAGTTGTGGCTCACGGGCCTAGTTGCTCCGCGGCATGCGGGATCCTCCCAGACCAGGGCTCGAACCCGTGTCCCCTGCATTGGCAGGCAGACTCTCAACCACTGCGCCACCAGGGAAGCCCTGAATGGACCATTTTAATTAAACAACTATGTATCCAATACCTACTATGCACCAGGCACTGTGCTGAGCCCTGGGACATAACAGTAAGCAAGACAGATATGAACCCATGCCCTCAATCTTTCCTCCTGATACTTATTCCTGTTTGAAAACTGCACTGAAGTCAACATTCGCTTTGTAAACCAGTAAATTCCACCTTCAGTTTTGATCCGAAAGAGAGTCTACCAGCATGGAAAAACTGTAGTGCCTTCTCTGGTCAGACAAAGAAGGCTACATAAGCTAGTAACTCCCTTTCAGCCTTAGGGATCAGGAAACCTACAACCAAATTTAGTTCTCTCATTCCATGGACCTACCAACTTATACTAGTAAAGATGGTCACATTTCTTATGGTTGTTTTAGTACTTGCACACTACCTTTGATTTAGTAAACAGCCTCAAATTCTTTGGGAAGTTGGTAAAAGAGGGGGAAGAAGGGAAAGTAGAAGAGGAACATAAGGGAGTTTCTTGAGGTCCAAAGTGCCTTTTGCAGTTTTCACAGCACCTTCCACAGATGCTGAATGGAAAGCACTTAATAACTTTGCATTGATGAATGGATCAATGACAAATACAAAGCTTTCCTGGCTCAACTTGGGTTCCATTATGGGGGATGGGAGGAAGTGAAACTTATTTCTCTCTAATCTCCAGTTTGAAAGGGAGAGCTCAAAACAGTAGGTGAAAAGTTTAGCATGATTGTCATTGTGAAGCAGCTCAATAACCAAACAGAAGAGCCATGGTGACCACAAGAAGAGAGGGGTAAGAGGATTTTAAGGTATCCTTAGAGATTTATTTCAGGCAATGAGGTCCTTGTAATATAGAACATTACTCTCTCTTACTCTAGTGCTAGTCAAAACAAGAGAAATGTCATAGTTTAAACTGATGTCTAAGTAACAGGGAAAAATGTTAAGGTTCTTTATGACAAAATGGAAATATATTTGCAATTCTATTTCCTGATGTTCTCTCACTTATGTTGGGGGAAAAAACTGTTAGTCCTTTTGCTTTAAAACTCCCCATTGGGAAAATTAAACTATAATCTATCTGGTTAATTCTAGGAAGAGGACGAATAAATTTAAAAGAAGTTTAGAAGACACCCACTTTATCAATATCAGAGCACTGTGGAGTTTGGTCTTTTTCATAGCTAAATCCATCCCATTCACACAAGAAAACAACAAATGTTGCATTCAAGGAGGTATTAAAACATCTCATCCCTGTTGTTAGTCCAACATATTAATGAGACTTTCTGAATTAATCTCTGATCACGAACTGTCTGTTGACGTGATATAACTGCAGTAAATAGTGTACAGCTTGCTTCAAGTAGCTAAGACCAGTTTCACGATGCTTCAGTTCTTTGACAGGTAGAAAATTAAATCATTCTGTATTCACCTAAGATTAAATCATTTCTGTATTCTCCTAAGACTGAATCATTTCTATATTCCTCAGAAACTCTTAAATTCTAACAAGTACATCACTTCCCCAACTAGTTGATAAACAGAAAAGAAAATATTATTATGGGATGGTACTTGAGGAAATAGTTAAAAGGTAAAACTCAGAAAACAAGATTGTGAAGATGTATGATGAGGAGATTCTCAAAACGGCAAGGTGAGGGAAGGAAGGAGTTGCAGCTGAATAATGTATGTTTTTAAAAGGTAAGCTATTCCTTAAAGCAATTACCAAAACGTGAGAGTTCCTTTCATGGTTCTCAACCTTATACTCTGAAAGGGAACTTCTTATAATGCAAGACTAAGAGAGCCAATTACTTCAGCACCAAGCTACATCCTAAATCTCTGGACTTGGCAGTTCAAAAAAACTCTTGGAAAGTGTTCTTATAAAATCTTCACTAACAGCTCTGACTTTATAAATGTAGATTCTAAAAGGATGAATGAAAACTAACCAATTAGATAGCAAAGTAGAGAAGAGAGAGCACTGAATAAAAGACCTACCAGAGTTTCAGTTATACCTCCACGACTAACTAGCTCTGAGACTTAGATCATATTTATAATAAAAATCATAATCATGAAAAATTAATAATCACACAGTACATAGTGTGCCAAGAGCTTCCCACACATTATCTAATGTAATCTTTATTACAACCTGAGAAACTTTCATGGAGTTGAGTAGCTTGTCCAAGACCACCCAGCTGCTTTGAGGGGTGGGATCAGGATTCAAACACAAGCCTCTTCAACCGCAGAGCCCAGCCTTTAACGATCCATTCTGCAGACAAGTTCAGTAACCGCCTAAGATGATCTAAAAGGCTTCTATCAGCAATGAGGTACTAAAATTTATGAGGCAAGATAGGATAATGGAAAAAGCTCAGGTTTTGAAGTGACTTGTGGCCCAGGAGAGCAGCTTCTTCTCTAAGCCTTGGATTCTCAGATAACACTACTTACTTTACAGGCTGTCCTAAGGATTAGAGACAATACTAGAGCTACTAGCCCACAGTAATAATAATGATAGCTAACATTAACACAATGCTTACTATGTGTCAGGGGCTAAGCCTTTTTCACACAGTAAATCATGCAGTCACAATGACTTAAAGAATACTATTGTTTTTATTCCTGTTTTACAGATGCGGAAACAGAGGCAAAGACAGTTACCAGACCTAAATCACAGTTACTAAACTGAAGATCTGGGATTCCAATCCAGACAGAATGACTCACTCAACGAATCATACATATTGCATATTGGACACATACTGATACATGAAAGACCTCTGCTGTTTCCCAAAATCTGTGTTAATCTCACCCAGAGTTCAAGATAAATTCAGGAGAAGAGAACAATCCATATGGACATCCAGATGGTCTGCCTATTTCTGGCAGTCAGCCAATTATACTTAAAAAAGAAAGCAAAACAAAACAAAAAAAAACCCCTTGACTTCAATAGGAATTAGCTAGAGAGTGACACATCACATATATCATAAGATATGTATACACATATATGGCTAAGCTTTTCTTTGTTCTGTTTCCTGGCTGATTGCTTCCTTCATGTTGATATCCTGTTGCTTTCGTTTTACATATAAAACCACCAAAGCTCCATAAAAGTTACTTTTCTGCTTTCAACCTGGGAGAAATTCAGTCTCTTACTCTCCTAAAACATTATTTTAATAACATATTTTATTTAACCTAGTATATAAAAATATTATTTCAACATGTAATAAAAATTAACAAGATACTTTACATGTTTTATATGAAGTACAATATTCAAAAATCTTAATATGTTTTACATTTACAGTTCATCTCAAGTCAGACAAGCTATGTTTCAATGCTCAGTAGCCACATGTTGCTAGTGGCTACCACAGTGGACAACACAGGCCTAGAGTGACTGGCTTCCTGGTTGGTATTTCTAGGTCTCTTTTCTTGGGCTGGTCAAAGTCCCCAGAAAAGTGTCTTTCAATCTCGTGCCTAGCTGCCATTGTTCTGGGATTTAAGTGATGGAAAGAGTGGAAGCCCCGTTATGCAGACTTTCACTTAATCCCCCTGTTTTCATCACCATAGCTCTGTCCTCAGCTATGCCCAGTGACCCCAGTCACAGATCCTGTGCTTCACCCCCCTCCAGCCTTCCTTCTGGGGAGTGGAGGAACGGTGAGAGGGACAGCTCCCAGGCTATGAAGGTTAGGCAACGACTCTGGGGATCTAATATTATTTACTGTTTTTTCAACATTCTTTTCGTATTCCTTCACTCTCACTTTTGTAGATTTATAATGCCACTAATTCCTTAGATTTCACATTATTTTCCTTCTAAATCAGTCTCTGGCCTTTTTAGGCAGCTTCTACAATTACACTGTTATCTTCCCAATTCTTTTTGTTCACGTGTCCCCCCTTTTTAATTAAACTTCTTATTTTGAGATAATGTTGTTAGAAAAAAATACAGAGAGATTCCATGTACCCTTTACCCAATTTCTCCCAACGGTAACATCTTGCAAGTCTACAGTACAATAGCACAATACTAACTTTGATACACTCAAGATACAGAATGTTTTCATCACCATAGAGATCCGCCTACTGCCCTTCTATAGCCACACCCATCGCCCTCCCACCTCACACTGACTTAACCCTTGACAACCACAAATCTGTTCTTCATTTATATAATTATGTCACTTTAAGAATGCTATATAGGGCTTTCCTGGTGGTGCAGTGGTTAAGAATCTGCCTGCCAATGCAGCGGACATGGGTTTGAGGACTGGTCCTGGAAGATCCCACATGCCGCGGAGCAACGAAGCCCGTGTGCCACAACTACTGAGCCTGCGCTCTGGAGCCCATGAGCCACAACTACTGAGCCCATGTGCCACAACTACTGAAACCCATGCACCCTAGAGCCCGTGCTCTGCAACAAGAGAAGCCACCACAATGAGAAGCCCGTGCACCGCAACGAAGAGTAGCCCCCGCTCACCACAACTAGAGAAACTCCACGTGCAGCAGTGAAGACCCAACACAGCCAAAAATAAATTTTTAAAAAAAGGAAGAAAAAAAAGAATGCTATATAAATGGAATCATACAGTATGTAATCTTTGGGAATTGCCTTTTTTCTCCCATAGCCTAAATCTCTGAAGGTTCAGTCAGGTAGTTAGTTCCACGTTATCAATAGCTCATTGCTGAGTAGTGCTCTGTGGTTTGGATATACTACTGTTTCTTTAACCATTCACCCAGTACAGGTCGTCTGTGTTGCTTCCAGTTTTTGGCTACTACAAATAAATCTACTATGAACATTCATGCACAGGTTTTATGAGAACATAAATTTTCATTCCCTCAGGATAAATGCCCAGGAGTACAGTAAGTGAATGTTTAGTTTTATAAGAAACTGCCAAACTATTTTGCAGAGTACTGGTACCATTTCACATTCCCACCAGCAATATATGAGTAATCCAGTTTCTCTGCATCCTCATTAGCATTTGGTGTTATCACTATTTTTTTTTTAAGCCAGTCCAATAGGTATATGGTGACATATCTCTGTGGTTTTAATTTACATTTCCCTGACGGCTAACAATATTGAACATATTTTGATGCACTTACTTGCCATCTATAAAACCTCTTCAGTGAAATACCTCTTCGTGACTTTTGTGCATTTTCTAATTGGATTGCTTGGGGTTTTTTTTACCATTGTTTGAGAGGTCTATATATATTCTAGATACTAGTCCATTGTCAGATACATGGTTTGTAAATACTTTTTCCCAGTCTGTATCCGTCTTTTCATCCTCTTATCAGGGTCTTTTAAAGAGCAAAAGTTTTAATTCTGATGATGTCTAATATGTGATTTTTTTTCCTTTTATGAATTGTGTTTCAATGTCAAGTCTAAGAACTTTTTGCCTAGCCCTGGATCCCAAAGATTTTCTCTTATGTTTTCTTCTAAAAGTTTTATAGTTTCATGTTTTACATTTAAGTCCATTATACATTTTGAGGTAACTTTTACATAAGGTATAAGACTTAATTTTAGGTTCATTTTTTGCTGATTGCTCCAGGATCATTTTTGAAAAGTCTCTCTTTTTTTTTTTTTCCCATTGAGGGATTTGTACATTTGTCAAAAATCAGTTGGGAATATTCACTGGGTCTATTTTTTGGCTTCTCTATTCTGATCCATTGACATACATGTCTATCACTTCATGAACAGCCATATAGTAACTGTAAAATAAGCCTTAAAATCAGGTAGACTGATTCCTCCCACTTTATTCTTCTTTTCAATATTATTTTAGCTATTCTAGTTCCTTTGTCTTCATATAAATTTTAGAATAATCTTGTCCATATAAAAAGTCATACTGGGATTTTGGTAAGAGCTGCATTAAATATGTATATCAATTTGGGAAGAATTGGTATCTTTACTATGCTGAGACTTCCAAATCATGAACATGGTATGTCTCTCCATTTGTTTAGATTTTCTTTGATTTCAGTCATGGCATTATGTCACAGTGAGCATACAAGTTCTGTGAATGATTTATTATATTTATACATAAGTATTTCATAATTTTGAGCTACTGTAAATTGCATTTTTAAATACAGTGTCTACATGTTCATTGCTAGTATGCAGAAATACAATTGATTTTTAAAAACTGTCTGTATCCTACAACCTTGTGGAACTCACTTACTTTTAGGAGGTTTCTTTTCTTTTCTTTTTTTTTTTTTTAGATCACTTAAGTATATTCTAAGTAGAAAATCATGTCATTAGCAATAGTGACAGTTTTGTTTCTTCCTTTCTATCTGTATGCCTTTTATTTCTTTTTATTGCCTTATTGCATTGACTAGAGCTTCCTGCACTATGTTGAATAGGAGTAGCAAGAATAGACATCCTTACCTTACTTCCCACACTTAGGGGGGAAGCACTGTTTTTCATCATTTGGTATAAATGTCAGATGAGGGTAATAAAAAAGAGGCTCTTCATCAAGTTGACGAAGTTCCCCTTATTCTTAGTTTTCTGACAGTTTTTATACTTTTTCTGCATCAATTGATAAAATCATGCAATTTTTTTTCCTCTTTAGTCTGTTATTATGGTGCATTACATTGATTGACTTTTTAATTTTGATCCAGTCTTGAATTCCTGGAATAGACCCCATTTGGTTACAGTGTATAATTCTTTTTTTTTCCCCTGAATTCTACTTGCTAATATTTTGTTAAGGATTTTTGTGTCTATATTGATGAAGTTATTGGTATACCATAGTTTTCTTTTTTGTATTCTATGTGTCTGGCTTTGGTATCTGGGTAATACTAGTTTCATAAAAATGAATTGGGCAGTGGAAGTGTTCTCTTCTATTTCCTGGAAGAGTCTGTATAAAACTGGTGCTTATTCCTCATTAAATATTGGGTAGAATTCTCCAGTAAAATCATCTGGGCCTGGAAATTTCCTTTTGGGGAATTTTAAAATTATGAGTTCAATTTCCTCAATAGTTATAATAGGGCTATTCAAATTATCTCTTTCAAATTTGGTGAATTGTGGCAGTTTGTTTTTCAAGGAAAGTGGATCTTTTTTTCTAAGTTGTCAAATTTATGTGTATAAAGTTTTTCATAGCATTCCTTTATTATCCTTTTGATATCTGCAGGATCTATAGTACTATCCCCTGTTTCATTCCTGATATTGTTAATTTGTGTCTTTAGTCTTTTTTTCTTTATCAGTCTTCCTAGATGTTTGTCAATCTTTTTAACTTTTTCAAAGAACCAGCTACTTCTGCCTTCTTTTAATTAATGCTTGTATGATACATCTCTTTCCATCATTTTACCTTCAGTCTGCCTCTACTATTATATTCGAAGTGAGTTTCTTATAGACAGTGTCTAGTTAGGTCATGTTTTTTAAACAATTCTTTCACTCTTTACATGGTATATTTAAACCATTTAGCTTTAATGTAATTATCGGTATTTTAGGACTGAAACTACCACTTTATTTTTGTTTGTTTTCTGTTTATTCTCCCTGGTTTGTACTTTTGTTTTCTTTTTTCTGCCTTCTGGTAGGCTCTTTGAATATTTTTTGGAATTCTACTTCGATTTATCTGAAGTTTTTTGTGTTCATCTCCTTGTAAAACTTATTTAGTGGCTGCTCTAGGTACTGCATTATATATTCATAACTTATCACAACCTACTGGTATTGTCTTACAGTTTGAGCAAAGTATAGAAACCTTACCTCCCTTTATGTCCTGTTACCAATGTCCATTTATAATACAGTTATCTTAAATATTTCCAACACTTCCATCCATATCAAAGAGTGTTGTAATTTTTGCTTTAGTCTTCAAACATAATTTAGAAATCTCAAGAGGAAAAAGTAAGCCTACTATATTTACCAATATTTTTGCTTGCTGTGTTTTTTCCTGGTGTTCCAGGGCTTCTTTTTTTTAATTTATTTTTTATCGTTTCCTTTCTGTTAGCCATTCGTTTAGAGTAGGTCTGTTGGTGACAAAATCTGTTAGTTTTCCTTCATCTGAGAATATCTTGACTTCCCCTTCATTCCTGAAGGGTGTTCTCACTGGTTATAGGATTCTGGGTTGATTCTGGGTTGACTGCTATTTTCATTCAGTACTTGAAAGCCTTAAGTTCCTGAATCTCAGCAGAAACTCAAAAATAAAACATGTAGGGAGAGCTAAGAATGTATATATACAATAAGCTGGATCCTATTGAGTTGAAATGTCACTGGCTACAAGGAACTCTGATACTGGCAGGACGAAAAGACATGTAAAAAATCATTACAATTATATGCGATTAAGTGCAAAAATGCAGGTATGTACTGGTCATGGTGCTGACACAGAAACAGTGAGCAGCAATGCTTGGGAGAATCAGCAGAAGCTTCTCAGAGGAGACGTGTGAGCTAGATTCTGAAGGTCGGGTAGTAAAAGGAGTTTCCAAGAGAGAGAAACACATGCAAAAGCCCTGAGAGAAGTAAAGATGGCACATTTGGGAAATGACACAAACTAATGCCTGGATGAAGTACAAGACATGTGAAGGAGCAAAGGGAGATGAAGTGGAAAGACAGGTAAGGGAGGGACACTGGAGGTCCTCATCCCCTACTAAGGAGTTTAGACTTAATTCTATGTACCACGGGGAGCTGAAAGATGAAACTGGTGAACATAATATTCAAAGCAGAGGCTTCTACTATTCTACCCTTTTAAAAAGTAGCTTTTTAATGTATTATTAACATCTTTATTTTAATAATTATCAAAATTTAGTTTACATGCAAGTAGGAAGTGTTAATGGCCAGTAAAAATAGAAGACTCAGCCAAGCCCCTGCCTACTACCCTCCACTGTAAACATGCTCCATCCTGCCTGGGGGATGATTTCAGTGTCTCTGTGATCAATGAATGAAGCAGCATGGAATGAGATCATGGCTAGATGGCAGCACATTAAGTCAGTGTTTCAGCTTTCCTGTAGCTTTGAATTCCCCAATTTTGGTCAGTTTTTGTCAAAACCTTACCATCACTTAACGTATATTTTGCATCATTTACTAAATGAAAAATTTCTAATACCAGTAGATCAGAAAAAAATATCATATTTATGCACAGAGTGGTCACATTCTGAGCTCCAGAAATACCCAGGGGACCTTCAGAGACAGGCACTGTTCTACTGCCCCAACCTCATTTATTATGCTGACCCTTTGCCCAGCCACATACCCCTCCCCACCTGCTATGAGCATCTAGAGTCTTTTCTAGAATTGAGATGGAATTCTTTTCCGGTTTCACATAGGTAGGTATCATACTTTTCCTGAAAAATAATTTCAGAAAGGGTAGAAACAAATAAAAAGCAGAATAAAACATCTCTACCCGGTAACCTAAGTGCTAATCTAATCACAGCCTTATTCCCTTTTCAGTCCAATTATTAAAAAGAAATGTCATATTTACCACTACTGAATTATACACCTAAAAATGGTTAAAATGGCAAATTTTATATTATTCAGAATAAAATACTGAATACTTTTTCAGAATAAAATTTTTTTTCAAAGTTAAAAAGAAAGAAATAAAGAAGAGAAAAGAATTGAGTGGCACATTCATGCTTCCTTTCAAAGGCAGACATTGTCCTTGCCTTGGAGATACGGAAGGTGAGACCCACTTGGGTACTTGATCTAATTTAGACCTGGTGGTACGGGTTCTACACCTGAGTTATTAGGAGCTCTCCAGCTCAGTCTTCCTTGAGGAAAGAAATCCTCAGAGCCCGATGGCCTTGAAAGAAATGTCAAACTTTTTTAAAACAGAAAAAGAACATATAAAAGTTTCCCACTGAAAATGAAGACGTGAACTAGAATATTAAAAGACAGGGAGTAAGGAGCCAAAAATCATGGCGTTTAGGCCAATGTACTTCAAAATGGGAAGAAAACTGTTTGCATTCCCTTGCCATTAAAGATAATTTTCTTTTAATTCCCATTTCTTTTATGGTGTATCTGTTGTTTTCTGTTTTGTCTCTATGGCTGCTATTCTACAATAAGTTAACTTTATGAGTATAAACTAGAATCTGCATATATTCCAGCTCCATACTTTTTGATGAACTTGACAATTTAAATGGATTAAACCATTTAATGGTTTAATCAGAGGCGAAAAATTATTCCCACAAAGTTCCTAACTTGTGAGAAAGTATCCTTTATGGAAATACTTTCCAATCTGGATAAGTACTGAGATTCCTTCCTACCTGTAGGCTTGTTAGTTAAATTTCAAAGGTTGTTATGTCAAGGGAGAACAACACAAACCAACCTGGGAATCTGCTTTTCTGAACTACGTAGATTGGCCATACTGATTTAGAATTGACTTATATGCTTCCCTCCAAGCTCTACACAGATTTTTATTTCCGCCATATCATTCTTGACATCTTTTTCTACACTGTCTTGAAGACTTTCTCATACAGTTATGCAACAAACTATATCTCAATTATGCAAAAATAATCAGGGAGACTGGCGTTTTTTTGTAGAAAACATATGGCCTATCAGAAGTGACAGCCTGAATTTCTGCCCATATTATGACATGACTTTACTGAGGGCATCATCTCATACATGCAATATACAATATTGTGTCTAATAGATTTGTGTAAAATGCCTAAAACTACGAAAACACAATTCCATAAGTTAGGATTGTCTTATCATGCAGCACTATCCTTGACAATAAAAGAACAAATGAAAAGTCCACTACCTTCATTGCAACAGTGTGTTACTGATTTTGACTTTGGATGTTACTGATCTTTACTTTACCCTCCTATGTCTTGGGTCACTGTTTTATCTAGAGAACCTGAAACCCATTTATTCATCCATACCTACCATATGGAACCTTAGACTTTCTTAATGACCCAATAGATTTTTGGATGCTTAACTCTCCTTTTTTTTAAGTTGTCTTGTTTATAATAAATGAAAGTTAAGATTGTGGCAGTAAAGGACAAGCTGTCAATCTATTAAATAAATTCCTGTTGAAAAGTAAGTGCATGCATTGTGTATTAACATAATTTATTAGAACAATTAGAACACATCCTTGTTGTCTTTTAATTAGATTATTCCTTGTTCTGGTAATTACACCAGACAAGGGAGAATAATAGTTTTAGGATTCTAAGATGTAGACTATGAGGAAAGAGAATGATCAATAATGCTAATTTACTGGAACACTTAAATTCCCAGAAAGAGATCTTTTATCATGAGCAATCCTTTGTATAATCAGCATTATTTCTCAATGTCTATCCTCATCTTTCCCACAGTTGAAAAGTAAAGAGGCTGGATAAATAACAGACATTTATTCCACTACTGGAAATCTGGTCAGGCTGGGCCACCTCTGGCCACTAGTGGCTCAGACATTGCTTCACTATCTCACAAAACGCCAACAAATAACCACAGATGAAAGATTTAAGATTCCATGCAGAGCAGCACAGCCAGGAGTCTGAATATCTAACAGGGAGAACACAAGATTTTTAAGTTCTGATCCAGGTGAAGAATCATAAACCTTCTCAATTTAAAAACAAATTCAAATAGATGAAAATTTCTTAAATTAAAATGAGAAGACTACTGAATATTTAAAAAAAACAAAACTGGTGATATTTCTATACATGAAGAAAATATCTGCAGAAATTAATGGGGACACCATATGACAGGGTAGACATCTGGCTTTCAGGCGTGGGTGGAGGCCTTTAGATGTTAGTTGAATTTTTCCCTCTCTTTTTGTGTTTTAGAGATTGTAAGGAATTGAAAGACTCCAAGGCCTCTTCCGTGCCCTATGCAACCATCACCAAGCTGCTAGGAAATCCTACAGAGCAGCTCCCAGGACTTCCAGGATCCAGAATCTTCAAAAATGTCATGAGTTGGCATATCCTGTCCTCAAGATAACCCTACAGTTGAGTGGAATGATGCTGAAATACAGTGTTGACACCAGTGAATCTGGAGTTCTCTGTAATAATGGGTAACACAAATGTCCGACCAGTAGCCCAGATTACAGGAATCTCAACCCCACTGTTGACTGAGTCTGCCTTAGTCATTGCAAAGTTGTAATGAGACCATGTCTAGACAGTATTGATCTCCCACCAGAAAAAAAATAATTCAGAGTGTGACTTCTTTTCAAGCTTAGTCCAAATGACACCCAAATCAGGATCATTCATTCACACATTGCCAACACATTCCCTAACCAAGACATTTTATCAACTAGGCAGCCAAGGACACATATAGGTTTCTTTTCAAAGTATATATGAAATTTCTGATATTCAAATAGCAAGTAAGAAAGTTACTTAAGCCTTTGGATTAATCTCCAAAATTTACAAGCAGCTCATGCAGCTCAATATCAAAAAAACAAACAACCCAATCCAAAAATGGGCAGAAGACCTAAATAGACATTTCTCCAAAGAAGATATACAGATTGCCAACAAACATGTGAAAGGATGCTCAACATCACTAATTATTAGAGAAATGCAAATCAAAACTACAATGAGGTATCACCTCACACCAGTCAGAATGGCCATCATCAAAAAATCTACAAACAATAAATGCTGGAGAGGGTGTGGAGAAAAGGGAACCCTCTTGCACTGTTGGTGGGAATGTAAATTGATACAGCCACTATGGAGAACAGTATGGAGGTTCCTTAAAAAACTAAAAATAGAACTACCATATGACCCAGCAATCCCACTACTGGGCATATACCCTGAGAAAACCATAATTCAAAAAGAGTCATGTACCAAAATGTTCATTGCAGCTCTATTTACAATAGCCAGGACATGGAAGTAACCTACGTGTCCATCGACAGAAGAATGGATAAAGAAGATGTGGTACATATATACAATGGAATATTACTCAGCCATAAAAAGAAACGAAATTGAGTTATTTGTAGTGAGGTGGATAGAACTAGAGTGTGTCATACAGAGTGAAGTAAGTCAGAAAGAGAAAAACAAATACCGTATGCTAACACATATATATGGAATCTAAAAAAAAATGGTTCTGATGAACCTAGGGGCAGGACAGAAATAAAAGGCACAAACGTAGAGAATGGACTTGAGGACACAGGGAGGGGGAAGGGTAAGCTGGGCCGAAGTGAGAGAGTAACATTGAGATATATACACTACCAAATGTAAAGCAGATAGCTAGTGGGAAGCAGCCGCATAGCACAGGGAGATCAGCTCGGTGGTTTGTGACCACGTAGAGGGGTGGGATAGGGAGGGTGAGAGGGAGACACAAGAGGGAGGAGATATGAAGATATATGTTTATGTACAGCTGATTCACTTTGTTATAAAGCAGAAACTAACACACCACTGTAAAGCATGTTATAAAGCAGAAACTAACACACCATTGTAAAGCAATTATACTCCAATAAAGATGTTAAAAAAAAACAAGTTACTTAAGCCTTTTAAAAAATGAAAGTTCACATAAACTGAAACAAAAACTCAAATTAATATAGGCAAAATATCTAAAGGAGAAATCATTAGCTTAAGCCATTTGAAAGATTTGCCAGAGTCTGGTAGTTTTGGAGCAGAGAAGAATCCCTATAACCCTGCTTGCTATGCATTCTAGCTGGGAAGACATAGTTTTCCATAGAAACACCTCTTTAAATTGTCAGGGATGTTACTAAAAATTTAGGATTCCCCACTACTCTGATCTCCAGACTGGTCAGATCTATGAAGCAAAATATTATCATAGAGCAGTGGTCCCCAACCTTTTTAGCAGCAGGGACCGGTTTCATGGAAGACAGTTTTTCCACGGACCAGGGCCGGAGGCGGGGGGTGGATGGTTTCGGGATGATTCAAGCGCATTACATTTATTGTGCACTTTATTTCTATTATTATTATTACGTTGTAATATATAAAGAAATAATTATACAACTCACCCTAATGCAGAATCAGTGGGAGCCCTGAGCTTGTTCTCCTTCAACTAGATGGTCCCATCTGGGGTGATGGGAGACAGTGACACCGACGTGTGTTGCTTGTGTCCAGTCTACTCTGTAATCTCATTTTGGTTGCTGTCACTGCAGAAAACCCTGCTTCAGAAAGATAGGATGTTGGAAATGGAAGCAGGCTTTTCAGTGCTTCTGTGGCAATCTCAGGATATTCCGCCTTGACTTTAATCCAGAACGTATGGAGATTTGAAGTTGTCTCAAACATACTTTTAAGCCCACCGTCATTTGCGGTCTCAAGCAGCTGATCCTCTTCTAGCACGGACAAAGTCGATTCACCTGGCTTATTCACAAATGGGTTGCGGATCCATGCCTTCCCAGTTCGGGGGTCTTTTGTGGTTGGGAAGTAATGCTCAAACTCTTTTGAAAGCTGAGATAGCTGATCAAGCACCAGCTGGGAGAAAGAAGGCCCTGGCTCAGTCTCTTTCAATATCTCTATTAATGTTTGAAACATGTCAAAAATCCCAGTGTTCACTCATTACCCCCATAATTCCAGTTTGGCCTTGAATGCAGCCACTTTATCTGCCCACCTGAACACAGTTGTCATTCTCCCCTGAAGTGATAGATTGAGTTCTCTGAGCAGGTTGAATATGTCACACAAGTAAGCAAGTTTTGTGACCCATTCTGTGTCACTGAAATGTGCTGCCAGTGGTGACTGTTTTTCTAAAAGAAATCTCTGGAGCGGCTCTCGTAACTCAAAAACTCTGGGCAGTGATCTACCTTGAGAAAGCCATCTCACTTCTGTGTATAAGAGAAGACGTGTGTGCTCTGCGTCCATCTCCTCACAGAGCTGCATGAACAGACGTAAGTTAAGGGCACGTACTTTAATGTGGTTGATAATTTTAACCACATCCTGCAAAACGTTGTTAAGTTCAGGTGACAGTTTTCAGCTAGCCTCACGTAGACTCACATTCAGAAGCGACATCTCTGACCCGAGTAGTGAACAGAAAGCCATCCAGTCATGGCAGCCGCTCCATCCGTGCATATACCGACACAAAGTGACCAGTTTTCCTGATATGTCATCATTCAAAGACTTCAACAGTTCTGCAGCTGTGATGTTGACTGGCAACAAAAGTGCACATAACATATCCTCATGCACATCCTCCTGAAAAATATGTCGCACAAAAACAAGCATTGTTGCCTTGTTGTCAACACTGGTAGACTCGTCAACCTGGATTGCGTACCACGGTGACTCATTAATCCTAACAATTGTGCTTCATTATCCTCTGCTATTTCATCAATTCATCTAGTTATGGTGCTAGCCAAAAGAGGAACACGTGCCACCTTTTGAACTGCAGCCTCTCCTTAAAGTTCACGACAAATGTCCTTAGCAGCAGGCAGGATCAACTCTTCGCCAATAGTAAAGGGCTTCTTAGCTTTAGCAATGCAGTTAGCCACTAAGAATGACACTCTCAGTGCAGACACATTTGATGAAGCGGTGGCCTTCAATAATTGCTTCTCTTCTTCGTGTTCATGTTTTTCTTTTGAAAAACTCCAAAGGCTTGTCTCTTAATGCAGGGTGCTTGGTCTCCATATGGCGAAGCAGTTTTGAAGGTTTCATGGCTTCGTTGGATAGCCAGTTGCCACATATTATACAAAGCGGGTTTGGAGAATGTGAATCACCTGTTGCAAATGAACATAATTTAAGTAGGACTCTTGGTATATTCTTTTAAATGCAGCTTTCTTTTTGTTGGCAGTCTTAGAGTCTTCTGCTGTCTCATCATTGGGTCTTTCCCCCTTTTCAAAGAAGCTCTCCAGCGATGTTTGTTTTTTACTCATTTTGGCTAGGGTTAGCTTGTGGGCTTACCGAAACTGTGACTGAGACAAGTGCACAGTGTGGGAAAGAGGTGCAGACGGGAAGTGGTAAATAAAATAATGGGAGGGACACGAGGGCTAAAATAAGTGTCAGATTCTGACTTAAAGCCTGCCACCAGATGTAGCTGTATAATTGAAGTACATCAACTCGCCACTCTAAAGCCTGCCACCAGATGCAGCTTAATTGTCACTTGCCACTCACTGATAGGGCTTTTTAAAAAAATTAATTTATTTATTTATTAATATTATTATTAACTTTTGGCTGTGTTGGGTCTTCGTTTCTGTGCGAGGGCTTCCTCTAGTTGCAGCAAGTGGGGGCCACTCTTCATTGCAGTGCGCGGGCCTCTCACTATCGCGGCCTCTTTTGTTGCGGAGCACAGGCTCCAGATGCGCAGGCTCAGTAGTTGTGGCTCACGGGCTTAGTTGCTCCACGGCATGTGGGATCTTCCCAGACCAGGGCTCGAACCCGTGTCCCCTGCACTGGCAGGCAGACTCTCAACCACTGCGCCACCAGGGAAGCCCACTGATAGGGTTTTGATGTGAGTCTGCAAGCAACTGATTTATTGTGGTCTCTGCAGTCAAACCTCTCTGCTAATGATAATCTGTATTTGCAGCCGCTCCCCAGCACTAGCATCACTGCCTCAGCTCCACCTCAGATCATCAGGCCTTAGATTCTCATAAGGAGCGCGCAACCTAGATCCCTCGCATGCGCAGTTCACAGTAGGGTTCGCACTCCTACGAGAATCTAATGCCGAAGTTGATCTGACGGGAGGCGGGGCTCAGGTGGTAATGCAAGGGATGGTGAGCAGCTGTAAATACAGAGGAAGCTTTGCTCGCTCACCCGCAGCTCACCTCCTGCTGTGTGGCCCAATTCCTAACAGGCCACAGACGGGTACCATGGCCCAGGGTTTGGGGATCCCTGCCCTAGAGGCACCAAAGATTTGCATTTGAGTGCCCTGTGCTCAGGCATTCCAAAGCCAGGCTGAGCATCAGATCTGCCCCCAGAAAGTCAGGAAGGAAGGGAATATGGTTTAAAATACCTGTAGGAATGGAATTAAAAATCTCCCCAGGCAATACAATGGTAAGCTAAGATTGGAAGCTTTAAGCTGAAAGACGGAACCAGAAAGAATCCCCTCTGACTTGGGGCCTGAAATGAAGCCGTGACTCTGAGGTATTCAAGTGGTTCCAGAGGATGGCAAGTCTTACAAGGTAGATTTTTTTCCTCACTGAAGGAAAATGAAACAACCTCCTCATTATGTTGGAGGTATTAAGGTATAAATCTATCCGATAGAAGAATGTTAAAGAAGAACACAATCCAGAGAGAGCCTCCCACCACTATAAATAGTTCCTCACAAATGCCACCTAGAGTCAAAATGATCATTTCTATGTTCCGAACCTAAATAGCCTTGCAAGTCTTGGAAATACTTTGCCCTCTAAAGCAACCAGAAGAAAGTTCCTTCAGTCTACAACTTCTTGTCATGATGGATTTTGAACCTTTTGAGCATTCACTCCCCAAACTCATATTCACAAGGCTAATATAGTGACACCTGGAAAACTAGAAACCTTATCTATCGATAGCACAGGCTACTTCTCCAAATGGACTTTGTATAATTTCTTGCAAGCTTAGTAAAAATCCTACATTTGTCTGAAATGAAATGAAGGGAAGTCAATCATGAACTTCCTTTTCTCTGTGTTAATTAAAGACACAAGCACACCATGATAAGCAAAAAAGAATGACACAACGTGCTCTGCTCATCCAAGGAAGGTTACAGTACAAGGGTTCTGGGTTAGAAAACACCACTGTGGCATACTTCCAGGACATAAGGTTAATTTATAGGCTACCTCAATCCTAACACACTGGAATTAAGGCAAGTATGTATGTATATCTTTCTAGTTATCAAGAGGGAGAGGAAGTGGTAAAAAAAAATAAAGCTTGGATATATATTTAAAAGGTGTCCAGCTTATTTCAAAATAGGGCAAGAGCAGTTGTGGTTTAATTTTTTTTTTTTTTTTTTTTTGAGTTTTTGGCTGCATCCCACTGGTATGAGGGATCTTAGTTCCCTGACCAGGGATCGAACCCGCACCTTCTGCATTGGAAGGCAGAGTCTTAACCACTGTACTGATGGGAAGTCCCAAGAGCAGTTGTGATTTAAGATAACTTTACTGGAGAAACTTAACTCTCTATAAGGAAATATGGATCCTTAGATACGCTACTTAGATATAACACAAAGATATGCTATAGCATATGGTAGAATCTTATTCAACCATTCTGATTTGGCCAAATGTTAAATTAGCCAAATATAATAGGAGAAATTTCTCTCTATTGAGTAGGTGATTGATTCAAAATATTCATGCACTTAGTAGAAGCATAAGTAATAATTTCCAGCAACAAGAAATAAATCATATATATCCTGAAAATAGAATGAAGGTATTTTGTGCAATCTTGGGAAACAGGTTTTTTGTTTTTGTTTTTTTTTAGGTATTTCATAAAATCATTGACTCCAGGGCAGGAAAAACACTACATACATAAACCAGAGCATTTCTATTCCTATTCCAGAGTTAGAAGAGCACAAAGATGAATCCTATTTCTTAAGACTTCCCCAGAACATGATTCAACACATTGTCTATTTTAAAAAACATTTTCTGCCATTTAATGCCATATGATATTTTTTTCCCCAATGACTAAGCAAATATGCCTCACTGTTATATAAATCAATTCTTCCTTTCTTAATGCTGCAAGTAAAGACAGAGAGCTAGTACTTGCCATCCTCCCATATAAAAATCACACTTCAGCTTTTTCTTTTCAAATGTGATTAATCATATCTGTGACTGTCTCCCAAACATAGTTAAAATTTTCCTGAATCCTTCAAAATCTACATTTTCTGGATGAATATGAAGAAAAGAAAGTTTTGTCATTTCTCTTTATTTCTGAATTCAGCTTGGTCTTCATTAGTGCTGCATAGCTGCCTTATTATTCAATGTCCTCTGTGACCCCCTGATCATTTTTCCCTGAGGGTGCATATTTGCTCACTAACTATATTACAATTTTGTGATCTGCTGGATTTTCTCTGGTATTCTACTCTACAGTTGCCCTAAATTAATGAATTCCATTCTTTTTGGCTTCTACTTCTCCTATTTATTAAATTCACTCTGAAAATGAAGTTTATTTTCAAAGGAATTCATAATTCTTTGAAATTATGGTATTAACAATGAATTTCATAAGCACTGTATTTAATCAAGTTTTTAAATGTACTAAAGACAAATTTTGTTCCAAACCTTATATTCCCCCCAGAAAAGAACTCTATTTTGCTCGGCCTTTTCTTTTACCCACTTTCTAAGAGAAGTTTCTTTTTTCTTTTTTTTATAAATTTATTTATTTAATTTTTGGCTGCATTGGGTCTTTGTTGCTGCGCGCGGCTTCCTCTAGTTGCAGCGAGCGGGGGCTACTCTTCGTTGCGGTGTGTGGGCTTCTCGTTGCGGTGGCTTCTCTTGTTGCAGAGCACGGGCTCTAGGCGCGCAGGCTTCAGTAATCGTGGCACGTGGGCTCTAGAGCACAGGCTCAGCAATTGTGGCGCGCGGGCTTAGTTGCTACGCAGTATGTGGGATCTTCCTGGACCAGGGCTCAAACCCGTGTCCCCTGCACTGGCAGACGGATTCCTAACCAATGCACCACCAGGGAAGTCCCAGAAATTTCATTTTTTATGATGAATTATGTGAATGGTAACAAAAGCAGAACTGGAAGACTGGGATGAAAATAAGGGGGGGGGGGAGAGTCAAAGACTGCAGCCTGAATAGAAATAGTACAGCTATTTGAGAATAAAGGGGTGAAAGAGAGGGAGGACCTAGCTTCTGAGAGTGCAAAGTGAAAGATCACTGGAAAAAAAAGAAGGATGGAAGGGGGTTTTGAGAAGAGTTGCCATGTGCAATGAATAAAATAATTTTTGAAGTTCCTGGAGAGACATGGGTAAAATTTAGAATTATTTTTCAATTATTTCATTTGCTATGCTGTCTTAAGACTGAACCACATGGGACCCAAGCACCTATTTAGGTTATACAAATATCCTCCAATGCTGACATTAATTCATTTATATCTGGACTTTGGTTTCCTTTAAGTGTCATAAACACATACCAGAAACAAATGTGATCAACCTAGAAATGCTCAAGAGCTCTCCGTCAGCTTTAAATGCAGTTCTGTTAGTTAATTCACAGGTCAATGTCTGGGACAACCCCAAGGACTACTTGAGTAATTAATAAATTTATATGAAAACATTGAAAACAAAGGTATCTATCTGTTAGTGTCAAATACATAAAAGACACACTTTGAGGCAATGGTTGCTCTATAGTAATGCAGTTTTAAGCTACTAGCAATGCATCTAAAATAAAAGTATAAGAAGGATATGAAGGAACAACATTATAAGTTATACGATAAGCCTCTTGCATAAAATTTTTAAGAAAGTGATAAACAGTTATGGCTTTACTGCTTTGCTATACAGATCACTCCCCAAAATGTAGACATAACCTTAACTGGAATATGGGGTCTCTGCATGCCTTTTTTAGTTAAGTTATGTTATTAAAAATCAATACAGCACAACAGTCTACACAAGCATGCCTCCGAGATATTGTGGGTCAGGTGCCAGACCACAGCAATAAAGCTAATATTGCAACAAAACGAGTCACACAAATTTTCTGGTTTCCCAGTGCAAAAAGTTATGTTTACACCATGCTGTAGTATATTAAGTATGCAATAAACAGCAGTATTTCTTTAAAAAACATAATATATATACATTAATTTTAAAATACTTTTTTGCTAAAAAAATGCCAAAACAATATAATAGTAACAGCAAAGATTAGTGATCACAGATCACCATAACAAACATACAAAGTTTGAAATATTGCTAGAATTACCAAACTGTGATAAGAGACACATAGTGAGCAAATGCTGTTGGGAAAATGGCGCTGATAGACTTGTTTGACACAGAGTTGGCGCAAACCTTCAATTTGTAAACAATTCAATATCTGTGAAGCACAATAAAGCGAAATGCAATAAAACAGGTATACCTGTATTATTCTTAAGAAAGCACATAAAATAAGAGAAGAACCTGGAACTAAATTAAAAGTTTACCACCATTCACACCAATATGTTATATATTTGTAAACTAAACTTGTCACCAATAAAGATGTACCACATAGCATGTGCATGTGTGAAAGACAATGTGGATTCAGAAATAAATATACATATATAGTAAATGAAAACTCTAAGGCATTCCCAAGGATCTAAATGGCCTATACTCAAATATAGTAAAGTCATATCATAAGGGAGGGGACTAAGTTTTAACACCAGAGCCTAAGGCTCTGCTTATAGTCAAACTTAACACTGAAAAATCATTTAAATCATCTGTAGGGTGCAAGTTATATTGCTCTGTGTATTCAAACCTAACAATAAATATTTGAGAGCGAACAAGTGAACTAGGCTAAAAAAGGGAAGTAAGCAAAGAAAAGTCCACCTACAGATATCTGGGTATTCAAACCATCTGTTCTTTAAGGAACTAGCAAATCTTCAGCAATGAATCTTTACCATGTAGGTGATGAAGTATAATCTTGTAAATCTTCCAACAGGGCTTGTTCCACTGTTTTAATATAAAAGTTGTATAACTTTAATACATTAATAGATGCATTTGTCACTGCTAAAAGATTAAACAAGGTGGGACTTCCCTGGTGGCACAGTGGTTAAGAATCCGCCTGCCAATGCAGGGGACACAGGTTCAATCCCTGGTCCAGGAAGATCCCACATGCCACGGAGCAACAAAGCCTGTGTGCCTCAACTACTGAGCCTGCGCTCTAGAGCCCATGAGCCACAACTACTGAGCCCACGTGCCACAACTACTGAAGCTGCGTGCCCAGAGCCTGTGCTCCACAACAACAGAAGCCACCACAATGAGAAGCCCGTGCACTGCAATGAAGAGTAGCCCCTGCTCGCTGCAACTAAAGAAACCCCACGTGCAGCAACAAAGACCCAACGCAGCCAAAAATTAATTAATTAATTAATTTTTAAAAAATTGGCTAAAAAAAAGATTAAACAAGGTAATGTATGCAAAACTACTAGACACAGGGACTGACAAAGAGCAGATACTCCATAAAAATGCTGGGTTTTAATCTAAGTCTTATTTCATTCGATGCACAAACACACTGCTCTGTGAAATCTTGTAGAGAAGAACATGGTAGCTGCATTTCTTGCCAAGCCAGTTGGGGCCCCCAGGAACAGCTGTCACTTGCATACTTTAGGCATGGAGGAGACCTTACACTCGCACTGGCTTCTAAGTGAGCACAAGATGAATCCACTGCACACGGGAAGCATTTCTTTATGCCTGGGTCGCATCTCAGTAGATTGGCTCCCTGTGGAATGGGCTTTCCCTTTCCAAAGCTGTACCACAGCACATGAGGCTCAAACCACAGGGCTATCAAACAAGGAGAATTCATTTCTTTTCCAAAAAGGCATTCCTATCAACTCTACCAGGAAAGCACATGAACCCATGAAATCCATTTATTCGTATTTTTAATAATATATCCATCCATGAGTCCCTTTTATCAGCACTTAGTTACAATGGTATGCCACAAATATTTGGAAACTGGAATTATTTTTCCTCCCTTTTTCTTCTCTACCTCTCTTTTTTTCCTTTCTTCCTTCTTTCTTTCCCTGAAATTTCTGCCTATGGTAAAACCACAGCAAGAAGGAAAGTAAAATGGATTTTCCTAGTAGTCGACATTTCTGTGATACACTCATTTTTTTTGGTCTTCATAGGAACTCCCTCCAGGGTGCTCCTTTATGGGAATAAGGTATGCCAAATGAAATAGAGAACTGGAGGCACAATTATACCCTTGACATATGAAGAGAGAGTATTTTTCTCCTGGATTTATGGGGTAATGAAACTCAGACACTTTCCTTCTTTTCCTTAGTTTGCACTTCCTACTTATTGCTGCACACCATCATCACCATCATCATAAATTTATAAGAGTGCCCATGGCTGTAGCCTCTCGGTAGCTCCCAAATGATCTAATCCAGACATCATTGTCTTCAGCTCCCCTTTGGCATGAGTCTATTTTCCATTCCTCTTCCTTACTGAAATCTGCTCTCGATTATTTTTCATCAGATGTTATAGCTTTCTTTTCTGTCCCTTAAGTTGAATCTCTTTTATTTCTTCCTCTCATTTCCATGCTCTCCTGGGCCCTAAGCACAGTTCCTCTACATATATAGGGGGTTACATCTCCAAATTTAGAAACTCTTGAGAACTTTACTACCAAACTGCCTTTTCCAAGGTAATTTTTAGCAATATTAACTAAAAGGAGAATTTTAGACTTCTTTGAAGCCACAGCTCCACGTTAAGGATCTCAGCTCTAACTTCTATCACCTTGCAAGATGATAACCAGAGTTACAGTACATTCTTTCAACCCAGGCCAAACTCTCTAAAGATGGGCACTCTTCAACCCCCTGATTCCAACTGGGCTTCTTTAGGAAACTGGAGGTCCACAGTTTAGAGTTAGACAGACAGGGGTTCAAATCCAGCCTCCGGCATTTAATTTGGATATAACCTTGAGTGACCATTTAACCCTTCTGAGTTTCAATTTCCTTGACTGAAAAATGAGAACACAAATATCTAACTAATGAGACTGTTGTGAGGATAAAATGAGGTAATCTTTGTAAAATATTGATACACACAATGTCTGACACATGGTAAGCATTCAAACTTGGTAGCTATTATTTTTATTCTTATGAGTTAAAATGTTGAATAGAATGGATTCCTCTTCATGGAAGATCACAAAGCTGATCTTGGAGGAGACACTAACACATTATTTAATAGGTCCCAGTCCCAAATACCAGCCAGTTCAGTGTTTTCACACTTGGGAAGTCACTAAATATTTTTTAATTGAAATTAAAAATTGAGGACAAACAGAGAATTAGGATTTGGAACCAAAAAAACAGATAACCAGTCATAAATCTGGACATATCATTTAGAGTCTCTATTCTCAGAACACATATCTCTTTTTCAAATATATTTACTACAGTTAACCCTGGAGACTGAATATTCTTATCATCAGTTGCAAAACTGTCTCCTGAAAAAAAAAACTGTGTAATTATACCTAGAACAGACTTCACATGTTAACCTTTGATTTAAGGGAAGAACAAAAAGTAGACACTCAGCAAGAGGCTGGGAAGGAGAGGGAGAGAGGACGAGTAGGTGAGAGGGAAAAAGAAAGAGAGAGAGAGAGAGACAATGAGAATGAACGCAAAAGGGTTTGATGAGGATTACTGTTTGGCTTTTAGCCATCCAGTGCAGATAGGATGATCATACCATTTACGATTGCTGTCAATTCTCTCCATGGAAACAGGCTGAACAATTGGACACCCGTTACCTCTCATACAAAGAAAGTAAAATTGTCAATTCCTTACAGGCATTTTGCCTAAATGAAATACATATATTTTAAATTATTATGATTCCAGGAATAAAGCTAAATATCTAAACTCAATGAAATTATCTAACTGGGTCTGATCCAACAGAGTGAGGTTTTTACTCTGGAAGGTGAGTAAAATATTTTAGGGCATAAGAATGAAAAATTCATTGATTTACCCTGATCTGTAAAAAGAGCAGTCTGATCTACTTTTGAATCAAAACAGACCTGCTTTTAAATGCTATTTCTGCCACCTGCTTGTTGGGCAAGTTACTTATCCTTTATGTGCCTGATTTCCTTGTACCTAAAATAACTAGATAAGAAAGCATCTGCAAGTGGTGGGGACTAGGCCTGCCACTCTTTCTCTCTCTCCCTACACCCCCACGTCCCTCAAAGGAGCAAGTCCTAAGCCAACTGGCCAAATTCAAGCATACTGAGTCTTACTAATTAAGGGCAAGGTCGCTACACAACACTTACTCTAAGTTGGTAAAAGTCTGATTCCTCAAGGAAGGGTAACCATTTCCTTCTTTCTGTCCTGCCTTCTTTCCAACTTTAGGCAATAGCATCCATGAGCCAAAGTGATGTCCAGAGCACCAGGTCTTGCCTGCAACACTTTCATTCTTCCCCACTCCCTCCCACTGTCCCCCAGTCAGAATTCTTAAGCATGCTGTTCATTAGAGGGGACTATTTAGGAGAAAGTGGGAGAAAGTCCCACTTAACACTCCTTCTACATCAGCCTACCTTTATCAGTGCTCTACACTGGAAGGTCTTGGGCACTGGCCCAACTAATAACAAAGTGTCACTTTGTAACCATTTCCATGTTAGGGCCTTTGCATTTGCTCTTCCCTCTCTCTGGAAAGTTCTGCATCTGTAAATCATGGATCTAAATTTACATCATTCAGGTCTCAGTTCAAATGTTATTTCTTCAGAGAGGCCTTCCCTGACCACCCAATCTAAAGTAGCATCCTCACCACCACCAAGTCACTCTGTTATATTAATCTTTTGTATTGTTAATAGTTCTCGTCACATTTCATTACTTTCTTCATTTATTTGTTTGCTGCCCTTCCATCCCTCCTTCCCAAACATACCTATTAGAAGGTTGGTCCAAGAGAGCATGGATCCTGTCTGTCTTGTTTATCACTGGTTTATCCAGAGTCGGATGCCTATCAAATGGGTAGGTGCACAGTAAATTACAGCTATCATTACCCTTTCCTCTCAGGCTTGCTCCTGCCACCTTCTATGCCCAACCAAGTCCAGTGAAATCTTTTGAAAGCTCTCCTCCTCAGCTGACCCAGGATACCAGCGGGTATACTATGGGCTCTCTAAATTTTAGACTAAGTCTCTCTATCTTATAAATTTCTTTCTTCTAATCAGAATTTATATAACCTACTCTTTATTTGAATAGTATCTTATTCCATTTACCTTATTTGTACTTTTTAATAAACCCCAGCACAAAGGGCACAGCTTAGTGAATGTCCCAGCAAACCTAAAAGACAGTGGCTAATGCCTTTCTTACCCAAAGAAATGGTCCTAAAGAAGTCTTTCTACATCTCTGCCCTCCAGTCCCATAATACATGCACACAGTGGAAAACCGATATTTGCATTCCAGATATCTCCAGCAGGGAGTGAGGGGAAATGTTCTTTAAAAGGAGCAAACCTAAAACCATAAGGCTCTTGAAAGTGCTGCCAGTTAACATTTCCTCTTAAGAAAGACACAATCTCAACAGAATCAAAGATAGCTCAGTGGCATCTTAAATCAGGGATAGTTTTTAAGTTGAAGCTTAGAGAGTCTCTTGGGAATCTCTTCAGTTCTCCACACACACAAAAATATGGCACAGCTTCTCAGGAGGCACAACAGAGGCTTTCTTCTAGCATTAGAACAGACAGCTAGGGGCTTCCCTGGTGGCACAGTCCTCAAGAATCCCCCTGCCAATGCAGGCGACACGGGTTCAAGCCCTGGTCCAGGAAGATCCCACATGCCGTGGAGCAACTAGGCCCATGAGCCACAACTACTGAGCCCGCGTGCCACAACTACTGAAGCCCACATGCCTAGAGCCGTGCTCTGCAGCAAAGAGAAGCCACCGCAATGAGAAACCTGCGCACCTCAAAGAAAAGTAGCCCCTGCTTGCCACAACTAGAGAAAAACCCATGCGCAGCAACGAAGATCCAACGCAGCCAAAAATAAATAAATAAATAAATTTATTTAAAAAAAAATAAGAACATATAGCTATTTCTTTGGCTGTAGATCAGCTGAAATCATTGGGGTGAGTTTACTGGCCATATATATTTTCTAATGCATAACAGAATATGTCAATATTGGAATACACTCAGCACTGAGATGCTCACACTAGGAGATTCAGGAGGACAAGACTGACTCCCAGCTCCCATCTCACATTCACTAAGAAGCATATATTCATTGAGGGGAAATGTCTAGCAGAATGATCTATATTACTTAAATTGGTACCTCTTACTCTGTCTTCTTTTTTGCCAATTCTGTATGGTTAAGTTGGCAAAAGTTCAACACACACAAGATGCAACTCCATTCTATTCAAGACCACTCATCTTTGTGTCATGATATCTCTGTGTTAAAGATCAAAAAGTACTAACCCTACAGAACTTTATCACATCACCTGGACCCATTTCATAAACAAAGAATGTAGACAGCACACTCAGGAAAGGTCCCTAAAGAAATATCCTTCCAAGTTTAATTTTTTTTTAATTATTTATTTATTTGTTTGTTTGTTTGTTTGTTTGTTTGTTTATTTTTGGCTGCGTTGGGTCTTCGTTACTGCACGTGGGCTTTCTCTAGTTGCGGCGAGCAGGGGCTACCCTTCATTGTGGTGCGTGGGCTTCTCATTGCGGTGGCTTCTCTTGTTGCGAAGCACAGGCTCTAGGTGCGTGGGCTTTAGTAGTTGTGGCACGCAGGCTCAGTAGTTGTGGCTCGAGGGCTCTAGATTACAGGCTCAGTAGTTGTGGTGTACGAGATTAGTTGCTCTGCAGCATGTGGGATCTTCCCAGACCAGGGATGGAACCTGTGTCCCCTGAATTGGCAGGCAGATTCTTATCCATTGCGCCACTAGGGTAGCCCATGTTTAATTTTTAAAACAAATAAGCGGTACTTTTCTATGGCATAGTTAATCTTACAATATTTTATACATATCTTTCTTGGAACTAGGCTTAATATAAATCCTAAAAAAAAGAGTAAAACCCCACATTTCCATAAGTGTTGTGATAGTTAATTTTATATGTCAACTTGACTGTGTCACAGGATATCCAGCTATGTGGTCAAATATTATGCTGGGTGTTTCTGTGAGGGTATTTTGGATGAACTTAACATTTAAATTGATAGACTGGGTAAAGCAGATTGCTCTCTCCAATGTGGGTGGGGCTCATCCAATCAATCGAAGGTCTGAATAGAACAAAAGTCTGGCCCTCCCCTAAATAAGAGGGAATTCCTCTTGCTTGACTGACTTCCAGCTGGAACATTGGTTTTTTCCTGCCTTCGGACTCAAACCAAAACATTGGTTCTTCCTGGGTTGTGAGCCTGCTGGCCTTTGTATTGGAACTACAGTATTAGCTGTAGTGATTTTTAGGCCTTTGGACTCAGATTGGATCTATACCATTGGCTCTGCTGGGTCTCCAGCTTGCTGACTGCAGATCTTGGGACTTGTCAGCCCCCCTAATTGCATGAGACAATTCCTCTCTCTCTCTCTCTCTTTCTCTGTATATATATATATGTGTGTGTGTGTGTGTGTGTGTGCGCGCGCATCCCCGATGGTTCTGCTTCTCTGGAGAAATGACTAACACAAGTGTTAGACTCAAACCCAAAGACTAATAACTTTATTTTAAATCAGTCTGGCACTTAACTGCATGTCTCTTTATAAACTATGTAAAATTTTTTCATGAGTTAACATACGGCACTCCATCACTCACTCTAGAACACTCAAGGTGTTTAAAACTTTTTATATTATTAAAATGTAAAACATCAAGGAAAGATGTAGTAAGACTAAACTGGGACAAGTTTGTTAGTAATGCCAAATATAAGGCAATCTTGAATATAAAGAAATATTCCATTTTCTCAAAGAAAAGTCTAAAAATATTCAAAAGGAAAGATGGCCAACTTGTACATGTCAACTTTTAGGGATATAGAAAAAAATAGTTCAAACATTTACTTATACTTTTTACTTCATTAATTTAATTGGAATTTTAAAAACACATTTTATTCAAGCTCTGGCATGACTATCTTTAGCATACAGCAGCTGCCTTTCCATTCCTCCAACAGTATGTTCTAGAACACATCTGATTCTCTTGGTGTGAGACATGGCACTCCTTGAAGCATGTGTGAAGCTGTCTCTGGAAGTTGTCTCTAAAGGCACCAGTACCCATTTCTATAAGCAACTTCTTCTTTTCAGTAAAAATTCATCCTCCTACAGGTACCATTTTGATGGCCATGATATACCCATCTCTTGTATTGCTTTTTAAATTGATTTTCAGAAGGTGTGTTTAAAACAATATCCAACATTTGCCATTGTGAAGTCACAGCCCCCAGTATCATGACTAACTCTGTATTCAGTTTCTTTGCTCCTTTTTTACTGATCCCAGCAGATGACCTTCACAAGCACCCAAAAGAAACACTGAGTGAGACCATTCCAGCCCATCATGACTTCCCAAAGCAGCATTTTAAAGAACCCACATAGAAAGCAATGTCGTCTCTTCTAAGGGGTAATAAATTTGGGGGGAAGCAAATTTCACCTTTGTACTTGAGCATATGTGAGGTATTTTAGTGCACCTCTGCTTTTAAGATAAAATGCTAACTGATTTAACGACCATTTTGATACTGTGCTTCATTTCATGAGCAAGTTAGTAAACCTGAACTTCCTGAAAAACAAAGAAGTACCTCTTTTTTTTTTCTTTTCACGTTGTAAACACCAATATAGGCTTATTTTTCCTTTAATCTTCACCTACAATGTATTTATCTGCTCAATGTACAAATAAGCATCTATTCCCCCCCAAATCTGTTAAACATCCTCTCTTCAATGTCCTCAATAACACAGCAAAGACATCTTTATGTTTACCTATATCTGGGAGGGTTAAAGGGAAGTGCTCAAGATTGCTTTTGTGCCAGGGAACTAGGGAGCTAGTCATCTCCTTTGCTTCCACCTCTTCATCTCTGGAAGTTCCTGCTAGGGTCTTCCTCTTAGACTTTACTTTTGTAACTTTATGACTATCATCTCTTTTTTTTTTTTTTATGACTATCATCTTTTAATCCAAATGTGATAACAAAGTCTTTCCCTTCTTTGATAACAGAAGCCAAATTTTGATGGACAGCAAGGTGCCCAGCTTTAGATAATGGATAATGACTGGTCTAAGCCAATCATGGTAATGCCATTTTTCTTTGCTATTGATTTATGTTTATAGTAGATATGTGACCTAGCTCTAACCAATGAGGGGAAGTACACTGGGGTTTCCGTGAAAGATCTTTGCTTTGGATAAAAAGCCAGAGTTGTATGAGGAGGAAGGCTATTCTCACCTGCCTCTTCTTTCTTTTTTTGGACACTGTCATGTAAAAACTTTGTGTTTAGAGCTATGGCAGTCATCTTTTGACCATGAGGCAACAAGCCAAAAGATGAAAGATTCTGAGGATGAAAGAGACCGGGTCTTTAGTGACATCACTGAGCCACCAAATCAACCCTGGGATCCTCTACCTCCTGTGTTCTTGTAAGTACATAAATATCATTATGGATTACATTAATACTGCTTGAGTATTTTGTTACTCGTAACGGAAAGCATTCTTAACTCATACGTCACCCTAACATCAACCTCCATTTGTTATGGAGCAAAAGTAACTACATTCATTATTTTATCCCTATGGCACCCATTTAAAGTTCTGGTACTCAGTACTGTATCTTCCACAGCTTAGAAGGATATATGTTCCCCTCTCTCCAGCACTAAGGAACTCTTCTTATAAGACTGACAGATGAATGAGCTAGAAACTGAAACCAATCCAAAAGAAATAAAAACAAGCAAGAAAAGCAAAGAATCATGTAATAAACATCCATGCTAGGGAATGTGAGGGTGTAAGCTGAAAAAGGCTTATTATTTAGGAGGAAAATGCATCACCTCTGCTTAGATGAGTGAAATTAAGTTGTAATCATGATGGTGTACCAGAGTATTTGATAAAAAGACAAAAAGACATTGTTCTCAACACTTATTTTGGCAGAGGGTATGGAGGAGGGCAGGGAAACACAGGGGAAATATTCCCCTCTACCTTCTTGAGCAGTTGTGGCTGGACTAATAATAAAACTGGCACAGAACAGATTAACAGGAGAAAAAGAAACAAATTTTAATTCATCTGCATGGAGGTCCTGTAGAAATGGGACCAAAGAAGTGGCCAAAGCAGGCAACTTTTGTACTTTTTAGACAAAGAAACAATACATTTGTGAGGAATTGACAGGACAAAGAAACTCAGGTTTTCTGTGTTCAATCACTTAAGAAACTAAACAGAGTTTGGTCTTGGAGTAGTAAATTAAAGATGTAACAAAGATTGTTTACCCAGGCTTCTCAGCCCCAAATTCCCTGTCTCTGGTGATAAGGGTGTCCTTCTACCTCCAGATGCAGGGAGTGCACCTTTCACAGGGGAGATTTATTTCCTGTCTTTAGGGAGAGAGAAAAGAGGGTCAGAGTGTCTCTCTAGCATTGGCCATTTCTCAAGTAAATTTAATTCAAAATAATCAATATATGGGACTTTCCTGGTGGCACAGAGGTTAAGTATCCACCTACCAATGCAGGGGACACAGGTTCGAGCCCTGGTCCAGGAGGATCCCACATGCCACGGAGCAACTAAGCTCGTGTGCCACAACTACTGAGCCTGGGCTCTAGAGCCCGCGTGCCACAACTACTGAAGCCTGTGCGCCTAGAGCCCATGCTCCGCGACGGGAGAGGCCACTGCAGTGAGAGGCCCGAGCACCGCAACGAAGAGTAGCCCCCACTAACCGCAACTAGAGAAAGCCCGTGCACAGCAACAAAGACCCAACACACCCAAAAATAAATAAATAAATAAATATATTTTAAGAAAACACTACAAAATAATCAATATCCATTGAGGCACATTTTGAGATGGCCTACCCTGGGCCCCAACAACTGCAATGGAAAAGGTTCAGAGGTCCTCAACTGAAATGGTGATGCATTCAAGGCAGGTAAGTTTGCTTCTGAGTTGACAGAGATGGGATGAATGGTGAGATAGCCGATGTCTTCAAAATGACAAAAGGCACAGATATGGGGAAACGAGAGCTGACTAACCAGTTCCAAGAACAGCAGAATTACAACAACCCTAATGTAAGACCTCAACTCATCTCTCAGCTTCCAGTTTTCCTCAGTTTAACCCCTTCTCCATACTGCTGCCAAATATCCAAATATTGCACTTCCCTCCTCTGCCTAAAGATTTTCGATGACTGATAATTGCCTCTGATAAAAACCCAAAACCTTACCATGATCTGCAAGGCCTTTCATGATCTGCTCCTGCCTGCCTCCCTATCTTTACCTCCCCCTACACTGATCTCTCTATGCTCCCCCTGCCATCTTCTTTCAGTGCATAGATCCTACCACACACACTCTCTAAGGCCTCAGAAAAGCACACTATCCTGAGCATCCTCTTCATTCATCTGAGGTCTCCTCATACGTGGCTTTGAAGGTTATACCCATTTTAACAGGGAGGTTATCCCTAACCACACTCCACACTAAAACCGGTGTGGTACACTTCCCATAGCACTCTCTTCTCCTCCCTTAATAATACTCCTCACACTTGTCAGTAATTGGTTAATGACTTTCTTCTCCTCTAAACTGGAAGATCCATGAAGGCAAGGTCCATGTCTGTGTCCTTTACCCAGTTTCTGGCATATAGTAAGCTTCACTGTGCATGCGATGAATGGCCAGTTGTAATTTACCATTGTGCTGATACCATCTTGGGAGGGAGGGCTTTTAACAACTGAAGGACACATATGAAAAACAGACTTATGATACACTAATAATAACAGGGGGAAAAAAGCTATTAAGGATGGTTTTAATGACTGGGACATATCTTTTACTCTTTTAGTTAGACATCAAGGAAAAATTAGTGTCCTTCCTAACATGCTCTGTGGTTCTGTACAACTGAGTTTAGAGCACAAGCTAAGGCGTCAGACGGCCCTGGATTTGTATCCCAGCTTTTCTACTTATCAGCTGTGTGATTTGACATAAACCTCGAATCCCTCTAAGCCTCAGTTTCCTCATCTATAAAATGGGGATAATGACAAAGCCTTTCCAATATGGGTTTGTGAGAATTAAATGAGATAATACATGGAAAACCCTTACCCTAGTGCTTACCACATGTAAGCACACAATAAATGTTAGTGGGGGTTCTTCGATGTTCTGGCCATCATCATTAGAGACAAAACATAAATTCAACTGGATTGAAACTATGTGCTTAATAAATGTTAGATAGTACTGTTATGGATGATGTCATTGTTATTTGTGGCAAAAAGTACCAGCGCTCTTCTGAGCACATGTGTTCCTTGAAGTTAGGTGGGTCCATGTCTGTTTTGGTCACTACTCTGACCCAATATCCAGCATAGTGCTTAACACATGCAATAGACACTTTCTGAATGAGTAATTGAATCATAGGTCTAAACCAATGTGATAATACAGATACTCTTGTAAGAAAATAGAAAGAGGAAGGCAGGGTTCATCAGAGGAGGAGATAGGAAAGAAGAATAGGATTTTTTTTTTAATAATAAAAGCTTTTAAGCAATAAGATTAGAAGTTCAACTGTAATGGCACAAAATAGAGAACTCGTTGAGAATTTTGTGCTATTACATTCAAAGCAGAAGCTGATAATGAAGGCAGCAGCATTCAGAACCATCACATCTATGACCAGTTTTCAGACCCTGAAAAGTCGATTAGAACATTCCAGGAAACTACTGCAGTTTTATTCTAAAGGAAGATTCTGAACTCTGACCACATCTCTTACCCACTCGTATTGCTTTGTCTACCAGTGTGGCCTTTCTGAAGTGAGGGCTTCTGTCCATGTTGCTCCATGACAATAAAACTTCTCAGACCCTGGAAAGTCGATTAGAACATTCCAGGAAACTGCTGCAGTTTTATTCTAAAAGAAGACTCTGAACTCTGTTCACATCTCTTACCCACTCACATTGCTTTGTCTACCAGTGTGGCCTTTCTGAAGCGAGGGCTTCTGTTCTCTCTTCCTTCTTCCTCCGTGACAATAAAACCCAAAGTACCTTCCACCCCTAAGAGGAAGAGTGTCTTAATATAACTATTACATGTGACACAAAGCTCGCCACTAATGTGAGCCGGACAAGAATAAATTATCTAAATGAGACAGAAATAGCCATTCACTTCAAGGAAGCCCCACGTTCTTGAAACTCTGCAGCATTGAAACCATTTAGAGTTCACTATCAAGATTCCTAGCAGTGCTCATTACCTCGGCCAGCAGTCCCTCTGGACTACTGAAGACTTATATGAAATATATATAATCATGGGCTGCAATGACTAAGGGCAACAGGATGATTTAAAAGCACTATGATAGGGGACTTCCCTGGTGGCACAGTGGTTAAGAATCTGCCTGCCGACGCAGGGGACACAGGTTCGATCCCTGGCCTGGGAAGATTCCACATGCCGCGGAGCAACTAAGCCCGTGTGCCACAACTATTGAGCCTGCATTCTAGAGCCCATGAGCCACAGCTACTGAGCCTGCGTGCCACAACTACTGAAGCCTGCACGCCTAGAGCCCGTGCTCCACAACAAGAGAAGCCACGGCAATGAGACGCCCACACACCGCAACGAAGAGAAGCCCCCGCTTCCCGCAACTAGAGAAAGCCCGTGAGCAGCAACAAGGATCCAACGCAGCCAAAAATAAATAGATAAAATAAATAATAATTGAAAAATAAAACTAAATAAATAAATAAAAGTGCTACAATAGCCTTCACCCATGATATTCATCTCTTCTTGTCTATTCTTTTATGATCCAGATAAAAACTTGGAATGCAACCTATATATTGATATTTCCTGAAAAGGATTTCAGCAGCTCTTTAGGAAAGACTGTTTAAGCAGTTTTAATTTTAAGTGTAAGCCTCGAACATTTTGCTTCTATGGTACTTATGGGTTTAGTTTCTATTTCATAAAAATTAAGCCCCAGTAAGAGCAGTATTCAATTCTTGCTCTAACTAGAGTATCGAGTAGTGGTTAAGCGCATGTACTTTGGAATGGGAGAGACTTGGGTTCACCTCTGGGCTCCGCATAGACCTTTGCATGAATCAGACAAGGTATTTAACCTTTCTGAGCCTGAGTTACACCATCTGATAAATTATATTACACATGCTTGGCATGGAAGAACTTAAAAAATATTAGATGTTACTGGAATTAATGTTGTTATTGTTGCCATTGTTATTGTCATTTTCTGGTAGAAACTACTAGTAGCTACCCAGGCACACAGCTAGACCACATTTACCAACTCTGATACAGTTGGGTAGATCCAAGTGACTGAGTTCTAATCAGTGTAATATGACAGAAATGATGTACACACCTTCCTGGATGGATTCACAGAAATATTTCAGGCTCTATCCTTAACTCTTTCTTTTTCTCAACAACTCTGAAGGCTACTTATTGAAGAAGTAAGAGCTTCAAGATGTAAGGAAACTGGATCCTAGGCGAACCTTGGAGGAAAGTCACCCTCCAGAAACGTTTGTAACAGATTCTGAATGAGTTAGAAATAAACTTTTTTCTGTTGAGTTATTGATATTTGATATTGTTCATTAAGGCAATTAGCCTACCTAATTGTTTCTTAACCTGGACACTACTGATATTTTATACTATATAATTATTTGTTATGGAGGGGGCTGTCCTGTGCCTTGTAGGATACTTAGCAGCATCCCTGGTCTCTACCAACTTGATGCCAGTAGTATCTTCTCCCTTAACTGTAACAACCAAAAATGTCTCTAGACATTGTCAAGTGTCACCTAGCGGGGCAAAACTATCTTTGGTTGAAAAGCACTGGCCTACCCTGACCAAAACATCATCATTACCACTGTCATCCCAATCACCATTACTGATAGTCTAGTCCCTCATGACCCCCTTATAATCACAACCCCAAAGTTCCAAATATAGGCCCAGCATATTTTTTTATGAGAAAAAATCAAATGGCACCAAAACATAAAAGGAGATAAGGGTTCAAGTGGTAAACCCAGGGTTACAAGGGACCAAAGAATAAAGTCAAAACCAAAACAAATATAATTTTTTTTCGAAAGCTTGTTTGATCATTTTGGTAACCCAGAACAAAATTATTTTTTAAAAAACAGAAGACTAGGGATTTTCCTGGTGGTCCAGTGGTTAAGACTTCACCTTCCAATGCAGGGGGTGCAGGTTTGATCCCTGGTCAGGGAGCTAAGATCCCACATGCCTCCGGGCCAAAAAACCAAAACATAAAATGAAGCAATATTGTAACAAATTCAATAAAGACTTTAAAAATGGTCCACATCAAAAAAAAAAAAAAAAAAAAGAAGAAGAAGACTGAATACACAAGTAGATGAAGTTCAATATTTAACAAATACTTGTAGAATACCTACTATGAGATAGGCACTGTGCTGAACATACACTGGTGAATAAAACAGATATAATCCCTGCTCTCACTGAGATGAAAGGTAAATAAAAATATGGTAAATTTTTCTAACAGTTTAAACACAGTCATTAATTGACCACTGTGACAGGCAGAATTCTAAAGATGTCCCTGCAAGATTCCTGCCCCTAGTCATTCTATCAAACTTTAATCTAGGTGCTTCTGTGAATGGATTTTTCAGATGCAATTAAGGTTACTAGTCATATGACTTTGACATTGGGAAATTATCCTGGATTATCTGAGTTTGTCCAATGTAGTCACATGAGGCCTTAAAAGCGTTAAGTGCAAAGTGGAAAACAGAGAGAAGTGACAGAAGCAGATGCAGAAGCGATGCAGCAGATGGGGAGTCAGAGAGATTCCAAGTATGGGAAAGATTAGATGTGCCATTAATGGTTCTGAGATGTAAGGGCTAAAGGTGAGGATTGGAGAGGGGCTTGTAGGAACTAAGGGTGGTCCCCAGCTAACAGCCAGCAAGGCCACAAGGACCTCAGTCCTACAACCACAGGAACTGAATTCTGTCAACAATCTGAATGTACTTGAAAGTGATTCTTCCCTAGAGCCTCCAGAAAGGAACGTGGTACAGCTGACACCTTGATTTTAGCCCTGTGCCCCTGTGTTGGGCTTCTGACCTACAGAAACTGTGAGATAATGACTGTATGTTGTTTTAAGCCACTAAATTCATGAAATTTGTTATGCCTCAGTAAAAAACTAATCAACCATTGTGCCTTAAATATTTTAGAAGAGAGTGGGTCAAAGAAAATAGATATTAAAATATGCTTTATCCTTCATCAATCTCAAGTTTGCTAAGTACTTGACAGGTGCTCATTTGTGGAATAAAAGAATTCATTCATATTTTCATTCATTTGTTTAATAATATGTATTGAGTACCTCTTCTCTGATGGTCCCTGGAAGAGGTGCTGAGGATACAGTAGTGAAAAAGATATTGTCTTTTACTTCTAATTGCTCATAATGGAAGTGGAGGATGGAAACATGTATACCCAACAATAATGCAGAGAATGTATAACTCAACCTTAATATAAATATGAAAAAAAGTATGAACAAAATACAAGGGAGCATGGAATAAAAATCACAGCTAACATCTATCAAGTACTTGTCTCATTCATATTTACAACAAGGCTATGAGGTAGAACCTGACCCTTCCCATTTTGCAGATGAGGAAGCTGAGGCATGAGCAGGTGAAGAAACCAGCCCAAAATCATAGTCAGTAAGTGGCGAAGCTGGGATTTTAACACAGGTAGTCTAACTCCAGAGCCTATGCTTTTATACACTTCATTGTGTGCTCTCTCAATGCAGAAGAGTGGGCACACTCATGAGAAGGGCTGAGATTTGGAATGGGTACCTTTATCAAGGAGAGAAGAAGGGGTGAGCAGAAAGAAACAGCATCAGTAAAGAGAGAGATTCAGGAAGAAGGTGCATGGTGTGGCATATCCAGGGAACAAAGGAGCAACCTGTATCAGGATGAAGGAGAGCTGATGGCAGATGAAGTTGAAGCGTAAGTTGTCCTGACTTGACAGTCTTAGGCCAATTAGTTGTTCAATTTCATTCTGAAGCTTTCAAAAGGACCTATTAAAGAGCATGATAAGGCAAATAATTTCCATCAAATTGTGTATGATTTTTAATATCGTTATTAGTGGATACCATCAGGCATCCAACATATAGCCCTCAAGTGTAATAATATTTATCCATACAACTTGGAAAAACCTTTGAAAACATAGTGAAACCCTAAATGACTCTTTTGAGTTCAAGGAAACTGGGATAAAGTACAGATGCATGTAAGAATCCAGCTCTGTCTTCCATCTAGAAAGCTCTTCGTGTCTAAATCCACAAAGATACTGCTTAGCTTCTGAATCATCTGAGTTCGTTCACAAAAAAATAGGTGGAAAATCTACATATTGGCATTGAGAACATTTCTCGATAGAAACAGACCAACTGTTCAAATCAGTACCACCCGAAATAAATACATAAATACAGCATATAGAAGCAAAGGCATTTGTGGATCAAAACCCTCAAAAATCTTTCCATTTTTTGCCTGATGTAGAGTCATCATGAGCATTTGGCATTCTAGCTTGTTCTGTTTAATACAGTAGCCACTAATCATATGTGACTGTTTAAATTTTAAAAAGTGAAATTAAATAAAATTCCATCCTCAGTCTCATTAGCTGCATTTCAAGTGCTCAATAGCTATATGAGGCTATGGTCAGCATACATATAAAACATTTACATCACTGTAGAAATTCCCATTGGAAAAAAATAAGGTACTTATTTAGATAAAAGCAGTGATTTGTTAGGAACGCCTAATATGACTTAGTTTATTTTAAATTCATATAATTAAATTCACCTATTGCGAGGTCTTATGAGGTTCTGAATTTTTGTTTTAATCATTCATATGTATTTCATTCCTCTAAGTATGGAGAGATTCTATAACAAGAGACTCTCTATGGAGACAAGACAAAGCATTTATTAGGCATCAGCTGTTTCAAGCTCTGTACTGTGTTCACATCTTTTATGTCACTTAAGTCTCATAACTCCCTGGAAGATGGCATGGTTGTCGCCATTATACGGATGAGAAGGTTGAGGCCAAGAGAAGGCACCACATCTTTTCACTTACAAAACCTAAGAAATACTTATTTCTTCCCAACTAGCTCCACTGCTCCTAGGAGGAATACAGTACCTAGACTGAACAGTTAATTTTCCATAAATGAGGTTTACTTAGAGGGAAATCAGAGTTCTCTTTCATGCAGTTGAAGATTTTTTTTTAATTATCAAAATCATCCTGTTCTGGCAGTGGCTAAGAAGTGACTCAGGGAAGTACAAGGCAAGGAGGAGAGAGGAAGTCTGTGCAGCTGGAAACACTGAGTCAGATACTTATGTCATCAGTCCCCAAAGGCTCCATACCTCTGCCACAAATATACCCAAAGTTACATTTTTATGACTTCTCCTCTCCAGTCTCTGGAAGGAATGTGCTTGATATTTATTTTTAATCTGCTTCTCCCCAAAAATGTGGAGGGGGTGATATCTAGCCTATAAGATGGTCCCCAATGATTTCTGCCTTCACATAGTCATCTTTGATACGGAATAGGGCTGACCTGTGTAACTAAAAGGATATTGCAAAATTGATGATGTGCTACTTCTGAGGCTAGGTGATGAGACATTAAAGGTTTCACCTTGTTCTACCTCTGGAGGAAGCCAGTCACCACATGATGAAGATATTCAAGCAGCCTGTGGAGAGGCCCCCATGGAGAGGAACTGAGGCCTCCCACCAACAACCACCACCAACCTGCCAAGCATGTGAGTAAGACAACTTGGAAGCACATCCTCCAGACCCAGTGAAGCCTTCAGATGACTGTCAAACCAGCCAACATATGAAACCTAGAAACAAAACGACCCAGCTAAGCCTGTCCCAAATTCCTGACCCACAGAAATAGAACGGAATAATATATGTTTACTGCAGTTTTAAACCATGCCATTTCAGCATAATTTGTTAGGCAGCAATAGATCACTAACCCAGAGGGTTTCTCAAGCTTTATCTAGTAGCAACCCTGCAGATGGAACATCTCACGTGCTGCTTTATACATCTAGCTCTTTCTCCATAATTATGTCTCGTCTTAGCACCCAGGCTGCAGACAAGTACCAAGTCTTATACTTTGTTGTGTTCTCTCTTCTCATGCCTGTTGATTAATTGGGTTCCAGTGATTTTCCTCCTTCCCCTTTGACTTCTGACAGCATTTTCCTCAACTCTTAGGTCCTTTCTCTTCAGATTTTCTTCCCCTTTTTTTTTCTTCTTAGCTGATCAAAAGCCAGAAAAATCAAAGTGTTCTATCGCAAAGTGTTCATGGCCCTCAGCAACAGGAGCCCACAGTACTCTTTTCAATGACCAGAGAAAGATTATACAGACTCTCAATTAATTTGACATTAACTTCTCCTCCCATTAGGAAGCTGCTATACATGGTGAAATAAATGAAATAAAATTAACAAATTTGCTTATCATCTATTTCCTGTCATTTGAACACTTGCTTAACCCATAAACTATATTCGTTCCACACTTACTGGACATGCAAAGCACTATGGGTGATGCTAAAACTATACATTGTCTATTTTCAAGGAACTTATAATAAAATATAGGAGACTTGTCATAAAGATAAAAATATTTATTCATATTCACTAGTACATTTACACATCAAAGAGAGTGAAAGCTAAGGGCCAGATGAATGGTATACTCAAGTGTGAACAGATCTTCAAAGGAAGAGGTTACTGCTGTGAGCTGAATTTATGGAGGAAAAAAGCCTTAAGAAAGTTTAACTGTGGTAAAGATTATTATAGATTCTACCAATTTCATCCAGTTCTCCTTCGGCCCTGGGCATAGACATGCCTGCACATCTCAGTCTCTTGTGGTTGGCAGGGCCATGTGACCAGCTCTACCCAATGGGGTGTGAGAAAAAGTAACATACTTCATTTCAGGGTTAAGTCAGGGAAAAACCCATGTTTTTATTATTATTATTATTATTATTATTATTATTATTATTATTTTTAATCATGGCCGCACAGCTTGCAGGATTTCAGTTCCCTGACCAGGGATTGAACCCTGACCACAGCAGTGAAAGCGCTGAATCCTAATCACTAGACCACCAGGGAACTCCCAAAAATCCATGTTTAATTCTCCAGTTTCTCTTCCCTAAGAAGGTCACATATTCTAGCCAGGGCACCACAGGATGGCAGTAGCTCTATCAGCTTGGGTACCTGAGTGACTACAAATAGCAGAAGCCCCCGACTACCTGTGTTGGACATGTACCTTGAACAGGAGATAAGAGATAAGCCTTCCTTCATGTTATGCCACTGGGATTTGGGGATGAATTTGTTATTGCAGCATAACCTAGCCTGTCCTCACTAAAACAGAAAGATTCCAAAAGGCGGAGAAATGAAGTAAATGGTACAGGTAATTTATAAGTCATGTGTTACATGACCTTTCTCAATGACAAATCTATGCGCATACCAGGACATAGCTTGTTATGATATATCTTAATAGAATCAAAGGTTTTTAAATAACAACATGAAGAGGTGGGAAAGGCAGCAGGAGAATGAGCTACTGCCCTTGGGTGATCACTACAGATCTCAGAGTAACAGGATTATGGACGCCTTGGCCAAGAGCATTCCTCTCTCTTTGCTTTCTTTTCCTTTGAGATTACAAGCCATATATTTCCATTTGGAAAACAGTATTTCATAACCTCTAAACCCAACATGAGTCTTGTGAAACCCTAGTCGACAGCTGAATGGCCAAAAATAAAGACTTGGAATTCCTTCAAAGCTATCCCATTTTACACAGCAATGCTTTCTTTCTCTACCAAGAAAAGTGTTCCGGCGTGATGGATTCCCCCTCTCGCTGTATATTACACTTACTGCTCTATGCCTGTCACTCCCTATTCTCTTCCTAGTTGCTTGTGCCTTATTAAATTCAACACTTTAAAACAACCAATAAGAAGCAGAGAGCCTCAAGAAGCCCTTTCTCTTACAACCAGAGTTCCCTTTTTTCTAGAAATAAATGACATTTTCCAATCAATCCGTGGGTGGGATTCACTGACAATTTATTTTCTTTGTAACGTTTCTCAATGAGTAGCAAATGGTCTTTGATGAGGATATGGTGATAAATTTTAGCTAAACTTTTTCATACAGACATTATCTCCCATGTTACCTCCTCAAATCAAACCTCTTTGAAACTGATTTGCAAATAGAATTTGAGAGTCTAAAGACACAATCAAATAGTCATTCCTGACTATTATTCTCAAAGCAAAGCTGCAGGCCAAGTCATTTCAGGATATGCAATACAACATCAAGTAGAAATTCAAAGGCCCATCTCATCTCGAATGTCTTTGAATATTTGTGTGTTTTGGGGCAGGCAGGGGAGCAAAGGAGGAGAAGAGAAACTTAATCTAATTATGCACATTTTAGAGTGTCTCAGTCTTTGGCCTTTAAACATTGTACTAAAGTTCGGTTTTTGTCATTTTGAAGGGATTTCCCAAGTTAACCAATTCCCATGGAACTGACTTCAGATTGGTCCCTTATCTAAGGAAAGGTTCTGACAACTCAACAGGAAGGATTTGCAAAGTTTTACCAGAGATTAAAAAATACCCCTAAAACACCAAATTTGAAGAAAATACCTATTTCACCTAAATCCTATACGACCATGTGTAATATCGATTCTTCTGATTTTTGAGGAATATTATTCTTGTACCATTGGTTTGCAGTGGGAATGTATTACTAAGTCTCTTTGGTTCTAAGTAACAGAAACTAGGATAAAATGGAAGGAAAGAGATTATTAGGAGGACTCAAGAGTATCCCAGAGGCAGAGATGCAGCCAGTTCCCCTAATGCCAGAGAACAGAAGGTAGGCAAGAACCTAGGAAATACAGTCGCCTTCTTTCTCTACTACTCAATCCTCAAAGAGAAATATGGCCACCCATAGATCTCAGGTTTACCTGTCACAGTTCTAGCCACACACAGAAAATGACTGCCTATCTATGCATCTCAAATTCCAGGAAGAGAGACTTTGGCGGGCCAAGCTTGGATTAAATATCCAACTCTAACTGAAATAATTTTTGCCAGGGAACCATGTGGTGAGCAAAGATGATTGCTAAGGCTCAACTGAGCACTCTTACAGAGAAGGAAGAGAGTTCTCTGAATAGAAGAGATGGTCTGAAGACTCCACAGCCACCCCAGAAGTGCCAGTATAGATAAATGGGAGCCAGAGTTTAAGCAAAGGCTACTGTTACTACAAGTTGTCCCATCCCTTTTCTCCTATTACAGGAGTTGATACAACTTCAAATACTCATATCTGACACCAACAAAGAGGAACCGTCCTTTCTTGGTATCTTTTCCAAAGGTCCCAAGGGGCTCCGATTACCTTACCCTACTATTCAGCGTGGGTTCCGACAAAAAAAGAAATGAAGCAACTTTGATTTTACTCTTTATATTTGCCAGTTCTTCTGGCAAGACCACTGAAGGGTAGCAGAACATGCCACCTCAAAATGTGCCACTTTGGTATATTGACTATTTTGAGCTGTAGGCACTTGAAAAACAGCAAGTGCAGGGAGAGACTTTCTCTGAACTCCCCTTACCTGCCTAAAGACAAATCCCCCTAAAGAAACTCAATTGTCATAAATTCCCTCTGCGGCAGTTTCATCAACCAGGGAAGACTGACTTGCCACAGGTGAGGAGACAAAAAGTCGACACCACAGCCAGACAAACTTTGTCACAAATGATCATACCTCTATCAACTCTTCTAAGGGCCCGTTCATCTTTCCTAAAAATCATTTATTCTCCCCAAGAGGTCTACATCTCTGCCCTCCATCCTCTCCCTATTAAGATGGTATTTAAGTCTGAATTTTAAGCTGCCTCAGGAGTCACTCAATTTTCCCTGGGTATCTCCCATGTAAATATGAGGTATACATGTTAATAAACTTCTGTTTGTTTTTCTCTTGTGTCAATTTGTCTTTTATTACAAGCATCTCGGCTAAGAACTCAGTAAGGTAGAAGGAAAATTATTTTTCCACTCCTACACCGTCCTCATTGTGAGACTCTGGTATCAGGCTATCTAAAGCCTGACAGTCCTGTCATATGAACATATAGCCACGTCACTCAACTCCTTTTGCTCTCTTCTCATACAAAACAGGCCATTTTCTGATGCTCTGGCTCCCCACATTGCTCAGGCCTTCACAGAGGACAGAATGAACTGGTTGTACTGACCCAATATTCTGTGCAGTGATTCAACTGCTCATTGTAAATCACAATGGGGCACTCTGGGCTAGTATTCTGTCGCACAAGCTTGGGTAATGTGAATACATCTTGAAAAGAAGAATCTTCCATGGGTTAGACCGTGGACCATAGTAAATGAGTGCCCCCCAAGAGAGCTGCCAGAGGTAGAGTCACTTAGCCTGTTCTCATGGGGATGCCCTGGACAGTGTCAACATGGCCCCATTGGAGTATTTTCTTATTAATCTATACATGTGTTAGCTTACTGTCATATACAGTTGTTCTTGGGTATCCTTGGGAGATTGGTTTTGCAATCCCCCACAAATACCAAAATCCACAGGTGCTCAAGTCCCTTATACAAAATGGTGGAGTACTTGCATATAACCTATGCACGTCCTCTTGTATACTTTAAATTATCTCTAGATTACTTATAAAACCTAATACAATGTAAATGCTACGTAAATAGTTGCAAATACAATGTAAATGATGCCAATACAACAAATTCAAGTTCTGCTTTTTGGAACTTTCTGGAATTTTTTTCAAGTATTTTTGATCCACAATTACTTGAATTTGCAAATGCGGAATCCATGAATAGGAAAAACCAACTGTAATTTTCTAAAATGATAACACAACAGTAACATTAATAATATGGTTTTTAAAAGAAATAAAATCCCTTGTAAACCTGTTTACATTTTCCATTTGTGATTCTTGTCTTCCTGTCCTTATTCACATACCTGCATATTCTTGCATATCTGAGAATCTTGTGTACCTTCCATTTTGTATTTTCTTTCTTCACATTGTATCAGAACTATTTTAATAAATTGTATCAGAACCATTTTTGCATATTTTTATCATTGGCTTCACAATGAAATTATAGATAGCATTATGATACCACTATAATGAATATTCTGTTCCACTTCTGTTACATTACTACATTAGGAAACTCCCCTAGAGTTCTTATCTCAGAGGATCATCTCTTTTGATCAGACTCAAAATTCTGTCAAACTGTTCAGCAAAAGGAATTCACCTACCCATAACGTCACCAGTAGTCTAAACAGCTGTTTCACCACAATGTTCTCAGCACTACTAAATCTTACCATTTTTTGAAATAGTGAATATTTTAGATCACAATGAAACTTTCAAAATGCCATCCTGTTTTGAAAGGGCTCTATATAAATTAGGAAGGTGTCCAGGAACAGTTACACATTTAACGTGTAATTCAGGACTCTAAATATCCTACTGTGTTTTTTAAAAGGATTATGCTGAGGCAAATACAAGTGGGGTTGAAAAGATTAGAGAAAATCTCTTTTGCAGTATAAGCAGGCGAACACATTTTACAAAATCATGCTGAAAGGGACTGTACATTCTACCTGCTGTGTGTCCCTAAGGGTCACACACTCCTGAAAGGGGCTTTAATTTGCCATAACTGCCTGCTTTGTTTTGTTTGTTGTATGAATTCCCTGCTATAAGGAAATGCTTTCAGTTGTTTCTCTATCTCATGAGCACCTGTTGTAAAAAATATTTGTAGGCAGTAAATAACTTGACACATATGAAAAACTTGCAGCAGGAAGGTAGGAAGCTAATTTTCTAACATTAATTCTCCACTTCAGGGGTCTATACAACTGTAACTCAGTGTAATACCACTTCACTTTGACTCCAATAAATACATACTTTCTGGGCAACACCTTGGGGAAAGGGCAATCAAATATTTTACATCAGTGGAATATCTTTCTCCCTTTGCCCTCCTAGTTTCTTTCCTTCTCTACTTTTGCCTTTAATTCTTCTACTTAGAAAAATTCTCAAGGAGCAAAAACATGTCCCTCTCTGCATTTTTATAAGCTGGTCAGTTTTGCTTCCAGGTTTCTGAGGTTTTTGAACTCAGAAAATTACACCTCAAACATAATCCCATGTTATTCTCAAAAATCGTTTTCCACAGTCATTAGCCCATAATGCCAATTTTCCTTTTGAAAACATAACAAAAAATTATGATCATTTTTGGAGACAAACTCTCACTCAGAATGATTCAAAGAGAATACAAATTTAATGACCACCCTGAGAGCCCAAGTAATACATCCCAGGAAATAATAATAAAATTTATGGTGGCCTTAAAAATGTTTAACTCCTTTCAAGAATCTCTACGTTATAGGGTAGTAATATAATCAAGGACTGGCAACAACTCACAAAAGTCCAGAAGAGTTTTCCTTTGAGTTTGTAGGCAAAGATGCTTAAATTGTTCCCCTTCGAAAAATAGAGATTATTATTTACCTTCCTGCGCATCAGACACTCCTGCAACATGCCTGTAACTCTTGTGTTCTCAGGTTTGAGCTTCAAAGTCTCCAAATGCATGAGAAACTAGTAGAGTAGCAAGCCAACAAACTTGGGGTTTTTTGTTTGTGTGGTTGTTTGTTGTTTGGTTTCATTTTGGAGGGAGAGAACAAGTGGGGGAGGGGTGGGAGAGAGAGAGAGAAAAACACACCCCAACAGCTTCATAAAGAAATCCGCAGGACAGAACTGAAGTAGGTAAACCAGAACACACAAGGATACAATTTTTCCCTCTAGATGATTATACTAGTAGGAAGAAAGATTTGAAACCATTGAATGTTTTTTCTGATAACCACCTATGGCTTTCTCCAAAGAGACACATGTAAAATTGGGCAGGTTGTTTTCTGTTCTGTCAGGAAAATATTTAGTAACAGCCTTGTAAAAGAAAGTACTCACAGCTGCCCCAGGGAGCTGTGGATTTGCTTTCTAGTCTTGTGTCTTTCAACAAGTTCCTCTGTTGCTTTGTGTGTTCTCCCACAAAGGCCCTGCCTTCTTCTACAGAGGGATTTACCATTCTCTCTGCATGAATGCTGTCCAAGCTGGCTCTCTATCTGATGGTCCTGGCATATGCAGGTTCCTAACAGTGACCCACAGGATGGGAATGGTGAAATTCATAATGACTGACCCCGTAAGGATGTGGTAAAGCTTGATTGGCTAGTAGCTTTAAAGTCCTTTCAAGGTAAAAGCACTACTTAAAATGCTCTGTATTCATTGTATAATTTGCTAACAGAAAGAAATGTTACCTGGTTAATGAGTGTTTCCCATTTCATAAAGTATTTGTCACTGGCAAATCCCTTTACAAAATTTAGATAAACTTCTATGATGCATAAAAAATGATGCATAAGAAACAGAAAGCTAAGCAGCAGAGCTTGCTGCTACGGAATTTTAAAGTGGGGCAGGTGCCGTTTGTCACCCCAAGCAAGTGTCTGCAATAAAAACCTGATATCTCAGTTTATTTACATGGTATGTGTTAAACATTGTCCCCACTTCCCAGCTATGCCAGATCAAAAACTCACAAATATTTTTTTAAGATAGGACATTACTGAACAATATTATTGAGCACATCTCCACTTAATAGCTCTGTAACCTTGAGCGTATTATTGAACTTTTCTGAGTCATTTCCTCATCTATATAAAAAGGCTAATGATTATACCTACCTTGTAGAATTGTGGTGAGGCTTTAAAAAGAATTAAGTAAAACAAAGGCTGGTATTTATTAAACTCTAAATAAATGTTTGTTGCCAGAAGCAGCAGAAACATCATCTTGCAATAATACCAGCTCTCCTGTAAGTAAACACTTCGGAAAAGGCTCGGCGTCCTTGGTCTAAAGATTTTCTTAGTCTATAGATTCTCCTGGACTGGTGACCAAATCCTTGATTAGTTTTAAGGGCTCTTTGAACCTTCTGAGACTGAATGTGGAATAGTATGACTGTGAGGTTAAATACATTTTTTCTAGGAAACCTCATATCTTTCATCACATTCAGAGGTTAAGAATCACTGCCATGGGCTTCCCTGGTGGCGCAGTGGTTGAGAATCTGCCTGCCAATGCAGGGCACACGGGTTCGAGCCCTGGTCTGGGAAGATCCCACATGCCGCGGAGCAACTAGGCCCGTGAGCCACAACTACTGAGCCTGCGTGACTGGAGCCTGTGCTCCGCAACAAGAGAGAGGCCACGATAGTGAGAGGCCCGCGCACCACGATGAAGAGAGTGGCCCCCACTTGCCACAACTAGAGAAAGCCCTCGCACAGAAACGAAGACCCAACACAGCCAATAAATAAATAAATAAATAAATAAATAAATAATAAAAGTGTTTAAAAAAAAAAAAAGAATCACTGCCATAAGTCATCTAGTTTAACTTTTCTCCCTTCTACTTCCAGTGGAGAACCAGAGTCCCATTAAGGGCAGAGTGACCAGGCCAAAGACACAGCAAGGAGCCCATACTCGGGTTGTTGCTGAGGCTCTACCCTATCCCAGGTTCTTCAGGCTTCCTCTCCCAGTATTTGTGGTCCTAGACCTAGCTCCTTTCTGCAGTCTCCACCCATCCTTATCTCAGGACTAACCATGACACATGGCAGGAGAGATTTAAGACTATCTAGGCCAACACTCTGGGCAATATCAAGTCACCTCTGTAGCAGTGTGCTTTCACGGAAAGGTCATGACCTTTGTGTTTTTTTTTTTTTAAAGGATACTTTTTTTTTTTTTAATGTGGACCATTTTCAAAGTCTTTATTGAATTTGTTACAATATTGCTTCTTTTTTATGTTTTGGGACACGAGGCATGTGGGATTTTAGCTCCCCAACCAGGGATTGAACCCGCACCCCCTGCCCAGGAAGGCAAAGTCTTAACCACTGGACCGCCAGGTAAGTCCCAGGTCGTGACCTTTGAAATAAGAAGGATTGTGTTTAATTCTTTTCCACCATTTATTGGATGTATAACCTTGGAAATGTTTACTTAGTCATTCCTCCCATCATCTATAAAATACAAGCAATAAGATTTACTTTTTGAGTCTATCAGGAGAAAAATGAGATAATGCAGAGACTACAGAAAAACAGGAATGTATGTCAAGCAACAGTGGACGCTCAATAATATTCTCTTCTCATTTCTGGGTTTCAACCTGACTCCTCTGGTCACCTGCCTAGGACCTAAATCCCTCTAGGAATGAGCTCTGGCCCTCACTGGCTTCTTTATCCCTCCTCCCACATACACACTCAAACCCACTCAGAGCCACAGACCTTATTACCTTGGGACTCTTTTCTGATGCTTACTACTTGCCTGACACTTATCTTTTTGCATCACATTTGTGGCCTCTAAATTCCCTACCATAGAATTCTATCCACCCCTAGGGCCACCCTTCTACACTGTGTGAGACTGACTAACCTACTCCCGCCTCCCACACTGATCACTTATTTGAACTGCTACCCACCTACAAACTCTTGAAATACCATGTTAGGTTTGCAGACTCAATCCCCAGATCCCCCTCTTCTTCAGTCCCTCTAATAACAATGCTAACCAGTTCACTGTGCCTGTTAAACATAAAGGGATCTTTGATTTAATGGGCCTCTGGCATTTTTCACATATCATGAAATTTTTAAAATCCAGGTAATTAAGTCTAAAAAGCCCATGGTTATTTGAGGGTAACAATGGTAGATATAACCTTTTTGAGCTCTTAGTGTATGCCAGACACTGTCCTGAACACTTTATGTATATTTTTGCATAGGATCCTCATAACGATTGTATGCAGTGGATGTGATTGTTATCTCTATTTTATAGATGAGGAAACTGAGACTTAGAAAAGTTGAGCAAAAGTTACACAATAGTAAGTGACAAAGACATGGGACTGACAAGAGAGTCCTCATTGTAAACATGTATAAAGAATGTTTCAGGGTATCAATCTCCAGTTAAGGAAGTCATTACATATATATGCCCCAGTGCTCATTCCAATCAGAGCTCTCTGAAGAAGTGACCATACTGTGGCCATATACAGTTGACTCTGCAACTTTACATGAAAATATAATCTCACGTTACTAGGAAACCTAACCTCAACCCACTTGAGAGGATATCACTGTTCCGTTAGTAGGTAAGGGATTTTTCAATCCTGGGACAGATAAAAATTAAACAGAGAGTTCATAAAGTTAATGAAACCCATGGTATTCATACTTTTGGGTTAAGTTAGGCACTGGGCAATTTGAATGTTTGGTGACAAGCATCTGTAATGTTTAAGAGAATTTATTATATTTAAGAATCTGACAGATTAGCCCTGTGATTCCAGTTTTAAATGTGTAATTGATTATTAACTTCTGATTTTAAGTAGAAAGTTGAAGATAATTTAACTGTTTTTAAGTGGAACTGCAATGTTTAAGATAATTGGATTTACTATATTTCTGAGGTTAGCATATTTGAGTCAAAATATGGTTGAAAAGTTTGGAAAGGTTTTGCAAAGGGTCTGAAGTATTTACAAAGAAAGTAAAAGTGTTAAACTTGTAAATGTATTTTAAAATATCAATGGAGAAATTTAACTAAGTAAATGCAAAGGATAATTTAAGTAGAATTTATTCTTTATGACATTCATAAATTGCACAAGATTTCTGAATTAATCTAAATATTTTAAAAACAAATTTAAAATATATAGCTTTAATAAATTAAACATTAACTAAAAACCCAAGTTATAGTAAAGAGGCCCTTCTGCATAAAAAAGTGCTCCCTTAACCACTAAAAAACTCACATTGACAAACTCATAATCAAAAGTAAGTGTTCTAACATAAACCTGGCCATGTCAGGCCTATACCTAAAGTCCCCCTTTGGAGATTATCTCGGTGCTTTGTGACCACCTACAGCGGTGGGATAGGGAGGGTGGGAGGGAGACGCAAGAGGGAGGAGATATGGGGATATATGTATATGTATAGCTGATTCACTTTGTTATAAAGCAGAAACTAACACACCATTGTAAAGCAATTATACTCCAATAAAGATGTTAAAAAAATAAATAAATAAAAATAAAAAATAAAGCTACCTGAAAGAAAAAAAAAGGTTAAGATGGTAAGCTCTATGTTATATTTTACCACAATTAAAAATTTAAAAAATATAATAATAAAGTCCCCCTTTGGTCACTCACTACACTGAGGAGAAATTCCAAACTCCTAAGCAAGGCTTATGAGGCCCTGCAAAATTGACCTCTGCTCACTTCTACCTCATCTTCAGCTATCCTTCCCCTTCCCCAATGCATTTACCATCTCCAGTCACACTGGCCTTTTTTCTCTCCGTGGTGCATCACAAGTTCATTATCGCAGCAAGGTCTTCATACTCACTGTTCTCTCTACCTAGAATACTTTTCCCAAAATCTTTTGCATGGCTAGCTCCTACTTAACATTTAATTCTCTGCTGAAATGTCACCTCCTCCAAAGGCCACGCCTAATTATCTCTTCCTCCAACAACCTTTGACACGTTAAAGTCTTAGAATCATCCTTGATGTCTGAATTACCTTGTTCACTTTTTGGTTTGCATATTTATTTTCCTTCTCTCTCAAATAAAATAAAAGCTCAGTAAGAGTAAAACCCTATTTGTCTTTCCTAAGACATTGCCTGACACATATTAGGTGTTCAATAAATAAATATCCGTTACATAAATGAATAAATTAAAATAAATAAAACCCATCTTTGCCTTAATAAGAGTAGTTTTAAAAACATATCCCTACATAAACTCTGCTCGATATTCTGTAATAACCTAAATGGGTAAAGAATTTGAAAAAGAATATATTCATGTATGTGTATAACTGAATCACTTTGCTGTACACCTGAAACTAACACAACATTGTTAATCAACTATACTCCAATATAAAATAAAAATTAAAAAATAAATAAATAAAAACATATCCCTACATAATATTGAGTGCATAAGACCCAATTATCTAGTGTTTATTTGACAAATTCGATTATATTATTTTGGGGTTAATGCCCATGAATTGCTGAAGATAGGCCAAACGCCAAGCAGAGCATACAAGCAAATATGATCCCTCCCCAGGACACTTGCCATCCAAATTATAAGCATTCAAAAGTCTTGGCAAGATGCCTATGCTAATAAGAAAGTGATCCAATATTCATAAGGATTTGAAAAGTCATTTTTACCTGAAATTGTCTTGGCTTTTCCATAATTAATATGTCATTATCATCAGAAGACTAAGACATCAAGGATGGTAAAAGCACTGCTTCATATAACAACACTTATAGGGACAATGGTATTTAGCAAGTATCACAGTGACTTGTGATAAAATAATCCAAATCTGAGGCTCACAAATGCTAGAAACCTACTAAACAGAAAGAAGATAAGAGAAGTTGACATCAAGACAGAAAGGTAGGATGTTCAACCTAATCTGTAAATGGAAAACGTGTTCTGCAGATGCCTGGGAAGAGACAAACTCCAAGTATTCATGGGCCATAGAAAATAACATGTCTTACAGATGTAGAGAACAAACGTATGGACACCAAGGGGCGAAAGTGGCGGGGTGTGTGTGTGTGATGAATTGGGAGATTGGGATTGACATATATACACTAATATGTATAAAATGGATAACTAATAAGAACCTGCTGTATAAAAAAATAAAATTCAAAAATTCAAAAAAAAAAAAGAAAATAACATGTATAGCGTCTTTAGTGTACCTTCCTTAATAGTTCTTTCTTGACTAGGTCAGGAAGAAACTGGTCTTAAATGCCTGCTAATCTATTCCTCCATTTTCTCAACCTTCTATCCCTATATCAAATTCGTTTACAAGAAAGGCAGATATCATCCACACTACAATATGTCAGCAATGTGTAGAAATGTCTTTTCAAAATTCCAGTTTACAGCATGTCTTGGTCTGTTATCCAGCATGAATCTAAGAAACAATTAGATCAATAATCTTACACCATCTTTTGTTAGACTACATTTGCAAACATTATCAATTACGTATTTTTTATATAAGAATGATTAGGAAAGTGTTTCTTACAGCTAGGAAACAGTTTGTCCCTGCCTTGATCTTGATCCACAGATCTGTCTACATTATTTTTTGGTTTTTTGCACATGTCTTTTTTTACAAGATGGTTAAAATTTGCTATAGAAGTGTTTGTGATAAAAACAATGACTAATTTAGTAAAATTTTACAACTCCCTTTTACCAAAAAAGGTATGTACTGGGTTCTCACCAGGTTGCAGTAAATGTCCAGAAATTGCTCAGAGCCAAGGTATCATCAGAGAATTGGGGGAGGGAAGGGCAAAGAATATTTAACCTCCTAATAAGTATTGTTTTCTATGAAAACATAAAAGGAAAATGTTCACATAAAGGTAGGCTGGGGAATTCCCTGGTGGTCCAGTGGTAAAGAATCTGCCTTCCAATGGAGGGGATGCGGGTTCGATCCCTGGTCGGGGAACTAAGATCCTGCATGCCATGGGGCAACTAAGCCCATGTGCCCAACTACTGAGCTCACGCACCTCAACAAAAGAGCCCACGTGCTGCAAACTACAGATCCCCCATGCCCCAGAGGCTGTGCACCACAACTAGAGAGAGAAAAAACCCGCACACCACAACTAGAGAGAGAAAACCCGCATGCCACAACTAGAAAGAAGCCCACACGTTGCAATGAAGACCCCACGCCACAAGGAAAGATCCCGCATGCCTCAACTAAGACCTGATGCGGCCAAAAAAAATAAAGAAAATTTAAAAATTAAATTAAATTTAAAAAAAAAGTAGGCTGATATAAGTGGATGTCTATATGGAACATAACTGAATATCTGAGATAAAAAGGAATCTTAGAGACCTCTAATCCAATCTCCTTGATTTGGACTAGGGAAAGTATAAATCCATAAAATCCATTTAATCCATAGAGATTAAATGACTTCCAAAGAAATAGGAAGCTAGTAACTAAATCATGCCTGGAATCTGGATCTCTTTCTTTCCAGATCATGAGTTTGTTGATACTTGAGGAAATGTGAGCATTGGAGGGAAGATTTTAGTCTGACTTTCAATTCCAGAGGACATGTTCTGTGCTCTATAGAGATCAGGAAGATTTAGATTGCACATTAACAGTTAAAACATGTTAAGTACATTATTTTTCTCCAATTCCATTCAATGTATGAATTTTACTGTCTATTTGTTTTCATTAAACTAGATTTCCTGGGATCTCCCTGGTGGTGCAGTGGTTAAGAATCCACCTGCCAATGCAGGGGACACGGGTTCGATCCCTGGTCTGGGAAGATCCCACATGCCGCGGAGCAATTAAGCCCGTGTGCCACAACTACTGAGCCTGCACTCTAGAGCCCGTGAGCCAGAACTACTGAGCCCACGCCCCAACTACTGAAGCCCGCGTGCCTAGAGCCCGTGCTCCACAACAAGAGAAGCCACCACAATGAGAAGCCCACGCACCACAACAAAGAGTAGCCCCTGCTCGTTGCAATTAGAGAAAAGCCCGTGTGCAGCAACAAAGACCCAATGCAGCCAAAAATAAAGCCAAAAATAAATTTTAAAAAATAAATAAATAAACTAGATTTCCTGAATGTTTCAAATGGAAGCCAGGAGGTAAAGGTACAAGGGAAAGCTGCTTCACATTCAGTGTACGAATACTAAGACTATAATCAAATTTGCACAGATCAAATTCTAATCCTACTGAATTTCTTCTGGGATCAGAATCAGCATCTCCCAGGTCTTCCTGAAGACATCCTGAGCTTCAGATCCCTTTTTAATATTTTTCCAAGAAAAAAATGTATAGGTTTAGTGATGTCCTTTAAATGTTAGCTTTACAGTTAACATGTTAAGCTATTTTTATGTCTTGACTTATTCTTAACAGGGAAAACAAAGCCATTGGTATTTGTATAAATGAAAATTTTCATAGCTGGCAACCAACCGGTTGATACATAAAAAACACATTTAAGATAATACTCAATTGCATTCAGTAATCTTATAAGTAGGTATATAAAGAGCAATGATTTACTCTGGATAGTATAGAAGCAATAGTCCTGGAACATTTTTTTTAACCTTTTATTTTGAGATAATCATAGATTCTCATTCAGTTGTAAGAAATAATACAGAGAGATCTTCTGTACCCTTCACCTAGTTTCTCCCCATGATAATATCATGCCTAAGTATAGTAAGATATCACACCCAGGATTATGACATTGATGATCTATCAACCTTACTTACTCAGATTTCAACAGTTTTACATCATGCACTCATTTGTGTAGAGATCTGTTTTTAATAGCTACAATTTACTGGGCATGTCTATGATCCAGTTCTTCCTTACAAAAACCAATTTACAGATGGGGAAAGTGAGACAAAGAGGAAATAATGAAGATTTGAACCTCTACCATTTAACTCTGAAGGCAGAGCTCTTTATACTACACTATAGATGTGAGAAGTCTACATATGTGTTTGGTTCACTTCAAAAATTTTGTATATAGCTATTCCACAAAAGATTCAAAAGAAATAGTGACACTAACAGTAAGTAAAACAAAGGAGAATATCAAACACATGAATCAAAAGCAGAGGCAAACTGGGTTAATATGATTCAATTTAGCTCTGAGCTTCTTGGTAGGCAGAGTAAAAAGGTAAGGAGGATGAGATATGAAATCCTGGTTGTCAAAGAAATCATTGATTCCTCAAGATACAGAAATTTTAAAATGTATATATGTATATGCATATGCCTATGTTTGCTTCATCTCATTTTTAAAATTCAGTCAGAGTTCATATATAACCAAAATAAAACTCTGCCAAGGCATACTTAATACGTCAGTAAAAACAGTTTTTAAACAGTATACTCCACTAAGCTTTAAAACTGTGGTAGTTTCCAAAGACAGCTATAATCAATGTTCTCCCTATATGCTCATTCCATTCCTTTTCCCCTTGAATATGGGCTGGACTGACCTATCAACTCCCTCTGGCCAAAAGAATGCACAAATGTAACAGTGTTCTAATTCCATATGTAGTACTTAAGAAGTCAGGCAGGTTCCACTTTGGAGCTTTCTGGGGAAGTTAGTTGCCTTGAAGTAAAGAAGCTCAGGCTAGACTACCAAATGATAACACACTTTGTGGAGAGATTGAGGTTGGTCTGACACATCAGATATGTGAAAAAATCCTTCTTTGACCATCCTTCCTGGCCAGCACAGCCACAAGCTGAATACAACCCAGCGAATGAACCAGCCTAAACCAAATGGAGCAGAAAAACCACCCAGCTGAGCCATGCTCTGATTCCTGACTTACAGCACCTTGAGAAATAATGAATCGTTGGTTTAAGCCACAAAGATCTAGGTTATTTTGTTAAAAGCAATCAATAACTGAAATAATAACCAAAACTGATAGTCTGAAAATTCATTCTGTAAGCTTGCAAGTTTAGATGCACACATCTAGAGACTGTCCACGATACCCATCTGGAGTCCTCAGGAGCCACTGGGCACTTTCCCCACCTTCTCCCCACAGCTCACTCCAACAATAAAATAAGGTCTTCAGCATCTTTCTGGAAAGAGCTTGTACACAAGTCTAGTGTCCAAAGATTTTGTGGCTGCCACCCGAGGGACAGGCACCCAAATCACCTATCTCTGATAGCCAGTAGGACCTACATTCGTAAGTCCACAGGAGTATATAAAAAATAAAGCAGTTTTTAAACAGGCACAGGAACACCACCCCATCGTTGTAAACTTGGGCTCAATGTAGATACAGCAGGCAAAAATGCCCATCTCCCAGTTTCTCCCTAGAAAGGATTTAATTGCATACTTTCCCAGTCGCTGTCTGAGGGCTTGGCTTCTAATCAACCTTTATCTAAGTGCTCATTGCAATCCTTCCCTTTGGGACACTGATGGGTCTTGGCATACTCCCAAGCATCAGGAGTCACTGAGAACAAAGATAAAAGGTTAGACAACCACAAAGGTTTGAGAGGCAACCAGGAGGTTGGGGCAGGCTGACTGATGAGGTTCATTTCCTACATGAGATAGGTCTGTCAAGACTGGGAAAGGTGGCTGTTTTATCCAATGCACAGAAATCAACACAAACAGCCAAGTAAAATGAAGAAAGAGAGGAATATGTTCCAAACAAAAGAAGAAGATAAATCTCTAAAAGCTAATCTTAATGAAACAGAGATAAGTGATTTATGCAATAGAGAGTTCAAAATAATAGTCATAAGATTCTACCTGTGGTCAAGAGCGTAATGCATGAACAAACTGAAAATTTCTACAAAGATACAGAAAATATAAGGAAGTACCAAAAAGAAATCGTAGAACTGAAGAATACAATAACTGAATTGAAATATTCAATATAGGGGGCCAATAGCAGACTAGATCAAACAGCAAAAAGGATCTATGAACTTGAATACAGGAAAGTAGAATTCATCCAAACAGAGGAGCAAAAAGAAAAAAGAATGAAAAAGAATGCAGATAGCTTAAGGGACGTATGAGATACATCAAGTAGATCAATATACATACTATAAGGTTATAGGAGTCTGAGAAGCAGAAGAAAGAGGGACAGAAAGCTTATTCAAAGAAATAATGGCTGAAAACTTCCCTAAGCTGATGAGAGAAACAGACATCTAGGTCCAGGAAGCCATAAGAATTCCAAGAAAGATGACTCAAAAGAGATCCACACCATGCATATATGGTCAATTAACTTTTAACAAAGGAGCCAAGAATATACAATGGGGAAAGGAATAGTCTCTCCAATAAAAGTTGTTTGGAAAACTGGATATTCATATGCAAAACAATGAAAATGGGTCCCAACCTTACATCATACAAAAGAAATTAACTGAAAATGGATTAAAGACTTAAACATAAGAGTCAAAACTTTTTAAAAATCCTACAAGGAAACATGGGGAGTAAGCTCTTTGACATTGGTATTGGCAATAATTTTTTGGATTTGACACCAAAAGTAAAGGCAACAAAAGCAAAAGTAAAGAAGTGGAACCACACTACACTTAAGAGCTTCTGCACAACAAAGGAAACCATCAACAAAATGAAAAGGCAACTTACTGAACTGGAGAAAATATTTGCAAATCATATATCTGATAAGGGGTTAATATCCAAAATACAAAAGGAACTCATATAACTCAATAGCAAAAAAACCAAATAACCCAATTTAAAAATGGATAAAGGACCTGAATAGACATCTTCTAAGGAATATATACAAATGACCAACAGGTACATGAAAAAGTACTCAACAACACTGATCATCAGGGAAATGCAAATCAAAACCACAGTGAGATGTCACCTCCTACCTGTTAGGATGTATATAATCAAAAAGACAGTAGAAAATAATAAATCCAGGCAAGGATGTGGCGAAAAGAAAACCCTTGTACACTGTTGATGGGAACGTAAAGTGGTACAACCATCAAGAAAAATAATGTGGAGGTTTCTCAAGAAATTAAAAATAGAACTACCATATAACCCAGCAATTCCACTTCTAAGTATATATTCAAAAAAAACAAAATCACTATCTTGAAAAGATATCTGCAGTCTCATGTTCATTGCAGCATCTAAAAAAATTCAAATTCATAGAAACAGAGACTAGGACAGTGAATGCTGGGGGCTGGTGGGGGGCGGGGGGGGGGAGCGGGATGGGTGGAAGAAATAGGGAGACGCTGGTAAAAGCATACAAACTTTCAGTTATAAAATGAATAGGTCTGAGGATCCGATGTGTAACATTCAATGTGACTATAGGTGATAATGCTGTATTGTATAATTAAAACTAGCTAACTAGCTCAGAGAACAGAACTTAAGTATTCTCATCAAAAAAAGAAAAAAAATAGATAAACATGTGAGGTGTGATGGATGTGTTAATTCTTGATGGTAAGAATCTTTTCACAACATATACATAGAGTTAATCATCACACTGTATGCTTTAAATCTATTACAATTTTATTTGTTAATTATACCTCAATAAAGCTGGAAAAAATTTTTAAAAACTTGTTGATACAATAATTAAACATTTTCCAGGACTTCCCCGGTGGCACAGTGGTTAAGAATCCGCCTGCCAGTGCAGGGGACACAGGTTCGATTCCTCGTCCAGGAAGATCCCACATGCTGTGGAGCAACTAAGCCTGTGCGTCACAACTACTGAGCCTGTGCTCTAGAGCCCGCATGCCACAACTACTGAAGCCCACGCGCCTAGAGCCCGTGCTCCACAACAAGAGAAGCCACCACGATGAGAAGCCCGCGCACCGCAACGAAGAGTAGCCCCCGCTCCCCGCAACTAGAGAGCCCGTGTGCAGCAACAAAGACCCAATGCAGCCATAAATAAATAAATAAATGATGAATGAGTGAATGAATGTTAAAAAAATAAACAAAAAATATATATATATAATTAAACATTTTCCAAACAAGTAGTCCTTCTTACATGACTAGAATGTGTTCAGTGCCTAGAAGCAGATTTTCCAAATGAATTAATCAATAAACATAAAACAAAATGAATTGCTCTAGTTTTCCCAGAGACCCTGTCTAGGCCAGACTACCCTAGGACAGATGGTTAAGTTAGTGTGGGTCCAATTCAGAACAACATAACGTGGAGTTACACCTTAGGTGATGTCCCCTCAGGCAACCTGGAGCTTTCCAGGGTCAATGAAGCCCTGCCAAAACCTAAAATCAATAGGGCCATTTAAATGATGACATCCCCAGTGGGTAAAGATATTTGATTCTACACATCAACGGCATGAGCTACTGTCCTGCGCATTCATCGATAGGTCCAACATCCCATTAAAGCTCTTTAATTTCTGCTTAGTGGTATTAGGATTTAATTGATGGCAAAGACACTGCCTGCCACTAAACAATGATGTTGTGGCAGTCAGTAGAAAATGTCTTACACAAAGGCCTTCCCAGATATGCCAGGCAATTCTACTGGCTGCATTTACTGGCTTGGAAGGCTACTTCAACTCTACAGTAGGTCTTTCTTGTTCTGCCTGACCATCATCCATACCCCATCTTCTTTTACCAGAAATCCAATTTTTCTCTGAGAAACTACTCCACCCCTATTGTTAGTGTATGCTGTTTAGGAGGGATTGAATCTACTTACAGCTTCAAGAATAGGCTCCTAGATCTGGTCAATCACCTTGGGACAGTGCCAATAAGACTGAAACTGAACTTTCACTAGAACTACTAGAAATACAAAACTTTATCGTTTCCTACTGAAATGACTGAACTGGTAGGATGGAATGGGTATATATTCCTGGGAGCCCTCCTGCCATTAGGTGAGACACTGCCTTAGAGAAAACAATGGATAGATCATTTGATCTCCTAGATCCAGCAGTTCTAGATGTCACGTGTCAGTGTTTTTTCAGTAGATAAGCCAATAAAATACCTTTCCCATTTTTAGTTGTATTTTTTATCTCTTGAAATCATTCTCAGAAACTGCAAAAAACGGGTTATTGCACAAACTATGGGTTAATGAAATGTCACTTATTTCCTGGGACTGTACAATTTATCACACTCCTTTTCTGAGCCTCATATCCAAGTACCAAGGCATTTAGACAACAGCACTTCTACAAATGATATCTTACTTGATCTTCATAAGTTGGCCAAACAGAAAACTGAGATATGCATGGGATGTATGGCTCAAAAATCATCCATCAGGTCAAGACTGGAACCCAACTCTTCACTAAATGCAAGCTTCTTCAGCGTGCATCGACGGACCTTACAGATCATTTGATTGTATGGCTCCCCAACATCAGTCCATGGACTGGGGGGTGTAGCCACATCATCAACAGTCCACAGAGTAATGAGAAAAATACATACTTTCTAATAGGTTTTAATGGAGCTATTTCATTTCACTTTTACACTTTGAGATGTCATCCTTTCAGGTTTTCTGGGGCTAACATGTTCTCTTTTGTGAAATGATAACAATACATGTAAATACTCTTTTTGGTGAAATATAAAACAGGCAGCCCCCCCACCCTCCCCCACCACCAGGCACGTAAGTCATCCAAGTTTTCTCCCAATGCTCTCAGCTTTAGTAGTGACAGACACACTTGCTTTCTTCCTTATAATTCTCCCCCTCTTTCTCAGGCCACCTCAACAGAGTGCTCTCCACTCTCCACTGGGTAATTCCTTTGTTTTTTATAATATAGATTAGAGTGGCCTTTTTTTTCTGGCTTCCCCAAATCTGCATCTCCTATTGCTCAGCACCTTTTTAGGCCAGATGCAAGAAGAAGCTGTCTTTCCTCTTGAGAACATGGGAAAGGGGGAAATTATAAATACTATAGGGGTTCAGAATGAGCCTCCCCAAAATGTGCCAATTTTGATTAAGGATTATTGTGAGCTAAAGTCAGTCGAGATCCTGCGGGTTCAAGAGAAACTACTGTCCCCCCCTTAACTACCTAGAAGAATTTAAGTTGGAGATTTTCCCCAAAAAAGAGTTATTACCAAGGATAAATTTTATCTAAGTGGTCCCATCTATATGGCAGGGTAAACCTCTAATTACCAAACATCTGCTTTTCTTCTTTTTCTTTTTCTTTTTCCAGTCTCTTTCTCCATCTCTTTCCTCATCTCAGTCATTCCCCTCCCCCACAGCCCTTGTTCTCTCTGCTCCACCTGTGTTGGGAGTCCCCAGGACCACCCCTGGTTGTGATGATTTGCTAGAGGGACTCACAGAAAAGCTGGTATCCTCTCCATTATGGTTTATTGCAGTGAAAGGATACAAATTACTGTCAGCAAAGGAGAAAGGCACATGGGGCAGAGTCCAGGAGAAACCAGGTGGGAGCTTCCAGTTACGCTCTCTGAGTGGAGTAGCATGGACAGTGCTTAATTCTCCCAGCACCTGCTTTTCTTCTTATTGTCCTGTGAATGACCCTCCTGTCCTTGGAATGATCCTCCTGCCTATAATGTCATTAACATTTTTGAAGAGGACAGATCTGTGGCTAAGATATTTATGCTAGTCTGATTGTTTCCTCAGGGTTAGATTCACATTACATATTTTAAAAGGCATACTACTTAAGCGATTTTATGTCTTTCTTATTGCATTATATCAGGAGGCACCTGAGGGAAGTTGTTCCCATTGTTGGTGATGTTAACTTTGATCCTTTGGATAAGGTGATATCTGCCAGATTACTCCTTGCATGTGTGTGTGTGTGTGTGTGTGTGTGTGTGTGTGTGTGTGTGTGTGTCTGTGTCTGTGTCTTTGTCTATGTGTCTGTGCCTGTTGTGTGTATTGATAGGATTTAGTTCATGCTAACCCAAAATATGGCACCTTGGTATACTGCATATTTTAAAGTGAAGGAGTTTGAGAAAATGGCAGTAGGAAAGTCTCAAAGCTGCCCCTGGCATTCTCCCCTGAAACAGAGCATAAAACCCTCATGTGAGAGGTGTCCTCCTTCTGGAGGAAAGGATCATTCCTATCTCTGAAGACAAAGGGACACTGAGAAGAATCCTTACAAACAGGCCTTGCTAAGTTGCTCCCGGTTAACTACACTTACCTCATATTCTCTGACCTATCATATTTCTACATGACTGCCCACTCGTCATCAAAGCTAGAATAAAAATACGCAGGTCTGTTTCTTTGGGTCTTCATTTCCTTATGAAGGCTTCCACATCGTGTAAAACTTACATTAAATAAATTTGTATGCTTTTCTCCTGTTAATCTGTCTTTATCAGTTTAATTTTCAGACCCAGCCAGGGACTCCAAGAGGGTCGAGGAAAACTTTTTCTTCCCCTACAGTATAAATGCGTATAATAAATAATGTGTGGCGAGATTTTTTGAAACTATGCAAATATCCTGTTCCCAAAAATTTTCTGCTCAATGATTTTAGCATTTACTGATAATTCTAGTCTGAATTAATTATTACTAGAGAAGCTGTAAAATAGTGATTTTCTAATTCCATCATTTCTTCCACATTTATTAGTTGGTATTCTATATAAGAAGAGCTTGCCTTCCTCCCTTCTTTATTTATTTATTTGTGGCTTAAGTATACCTTATTAATTTGACATTTAAGTATCCTGTTTGAAGCTGGCTTCTGTGTCATTCAGACATGTCCTCATCCATTTTTTTTCTAGCAGTTTCTTATTTGCTGGCACAACAAAATGTTCCAGGTTTTCCTTTACTTTCCCGCTTGGGACCTGGAATGAGAATTTCTCCAAGTTCCTTTTCATGGGAAATGGTATTTAGAAACAAAGAGCTAGGAACTAGGTGTGCTCATTGGTGCTGGGCTTGTCACTGCTTGGAGACCCTTTCAGAAGACAGAACTATGAATTATAAATATATATTTATATCTATATGTATGTTTAATCATACATATATATGTATGTTTAATCTATATGTGTGTTTAATCTATATGTATGTTTAATCATGTGTTCATATTGACACTTCTAATCTCAGTCCAATAGTACACTGTTCTACCTTCCCTTTCCTCACTCCATATTTATTTGTATTACTATTCTTCCACAGTGATATTCAGGCTAACCACCCCCCCCCAAAATATATATACTCAGTCCTACAACACATAAAAATAATTTCAGAATGTTCCATCACTGCCACTATCAACAGCAATTGTTAATGTAAAAAGTTCAAGATTTCTTTCTAGTTATCTTTAAACTGAGCCAAAAGTACAGTCAAGATACTGTGTTCAAAATAACTTGAATTATTATTTCTTTCCCTTATGTGTGATCATATCACTCACTTGATATATAGTTAGATTCATTTACCTCTGTTTTTATTCCATTTTTATTCCCAATCTTGTAGTTTAATTTTATTTTATGAAAACATTAACATGGTTTCAAAGTCAAAACTATAAAGAAAGGTATCTTCAGGGTGGTATCACTCCCTTCCCTAACTCTTCTAATCCCATTCCCACACTACAGATTACCAATTTCATTTTTTCCACTTTATCCTTTCTATGTTTCCTTTTGTAAAAATAATCAGATAGATAGACAGATAGACATTCTTATTTCTCCTTTCCTACATAAAATGTAGCATGCTATCTATATCCTTCCATACTTTTTTTTTTTTCAAACATCTTTATTGAAGTATAATTGCCTTACAATAGTGTGTTAGCATCTGCTTTATAACAAAGTGAATCTGTTATACATATACAATATGTTCCCATTTCTCTTCCCTCCTGTCCTTCCATACTTTGCTTTTTGCATTAACAATATCTCTGAGAAGCACTCCATGTTAATTCATAAGGATCCTTCTGATTCTATTTTACAGCACACCACTGTGTGAGTTATACCATGACTCATTCAAATAATCTCCTATACACAGGCATTTGGATGTTTTCAATATTTCATAAGTACAGATGATACTGCATAGCTCTTCTTATGAGTGAAGTTAAACATATTTTCATATGCTGAAAGACTTTTTATATCAATTTTTGTGAACTGTCTAGGTCTTTTACCACTTTTCTATTGGTTTTCTGGGTTTTTTTTCTCAATTTGTACTTTGTAATAACTCCTCAAATCACATATGAAGAATGTTAGCTCTTTATCATAACATATCTTGCAAATGTTTTCTCCCAGCTTATCACTTGTGGTTTGACTTTATGTTTTTGCCATGCAAAAGGATTTTTTTTTTAATTTTTAATTACACAGAGTCAAGTTTTATTGTACCTGAATTTTGAATTACAGAAAGCCTCTCCTTGTGCTCACTTTATAAAGGAATTCCCTTTATTGAATACATTTAAGTGTCCCTCACTATGGTATAAAAGGGTGAAACTGAGCAGGACCCTGCGGGGCACCTGGGCACGGAAGCCTTTCTGTCCCCGTTTCTTGACTCCAGCTTCCATGACCTTCCCTGAGTTCCAAAGGGCAGATCTGAACAGTTGCTAATCTGGGAAGGGAAGGGATACAAAGACAAGGGAGGGGCAGCCAGGAAACAATAGTGCAGCCTTGAGGCAGGGTCCTGGTTCCACCTCAAGGGATACACATAACAATGTCTTTAAGCTCTTTAAGATGTCAGCATTCTTCATACCAGAGAAAGACCACCTGAGGCTACATTAAAGGAATCAGAGAAGTTTATCAAGATTAGCTGAGACCAGATTAGAGGAGTGGAGGCCCTGCACACACCCTAATCTCATCAGCAACCCCACCCTTGAACCACTGCTAAAAAACTCCTCATCCCAATCCTCCCTGGTGGGGACACACAGTTTTTCCGGGCAGGAGCCCACTGTGTCCCCCTTTGCCTGGCAAAGCAATAAAACTATTCTTTTCTACTTCACCCAAAACTCTGTCTCTGAGATTTGATTCCGCACGGATGCACAGAGGCTGAGCTTTTGGCATCAAGGGCATGCTAATACTATTTGCCTATTGACCTCAGGGAAAATTCAAAGATGCATAAACTTTGTTTCTGCAGGCCTTTCATCTCCTAATGGTGTAGCTTTCATTTTCCCTAACCCCAGGTTTCCTCAGCAGGCCAGCTTCACTAGAGAGCTGCAAACTAAACCTGAATTACTAAAGAAGCTACTACTCACTCATCATAACCACAGGAATCTTTCTCTAGAGCAAATAATAACTTGTAGTGCAAATCTGTTTTATAATCACCTACTTTTATAAAGCAAGGATCACCTGTATTATATTTTATTATCTTTCATTGATGGTGCATTTTCTCTTATTATTTTTATCATCAAGTAATCCATGTTTATTACAGAAAAAAAACTATAGTTAAGTTAAAAGAAAAATTTTGGAACAGTTAACATTTTAGGACATATTACTGTATCAATATATACCTATTTTAAAACTCTATTTAATAAGACTATATTTACTATACTTCCTATTTTGTAATTTATTTTTATTTTCACTTAATATAAAAATCTTTCCACGTTTAGTCATCAACAATAGCATTTTTCGGGACTTGCCTGGTGGTCCAGTGGTTAAGAATCGCCTTCCAGTGCAGGAGACATGGTTTCAATCCCTGGTCGGGGAACTAACATCCCACATGCCACAGGGCAACTAAGCCCGCACACTGCAACAAAGAGCCTGTGCTGCAACGAAAGAGCCTGCGTGCCACAACTAAGACCCAATGAAGCCAAAAATAAATAAATAAATAAATTTTTAAAAATAAAAATGAAATTAAAATTTTTAAAAATAGCATTTTTAAAGGCTACGTGGTATTCCACTGTATAAAGTGTAGGGGAGAGAAGGGGAGCAAAATTCACCACCCCAAAATGTTTCTCTGGCATGAGCATTATTTCAAACTGAAAACAATCAAGTCCCAAAAGATTTAAGGAAGAAACTATGACCTTCCCCCTAACCGCTAAAAGAATGTAAATAGAGGACCTATTCCCAGAATAGAGCTATCTCCAGAGATATCCGCAAAGAAGGCAGGCTAGGCATGGTGGGGGTAGGGTCTAGAGATCAGTCCACTCTGTGTCCCATTGTCACTGCCTGGCCCAGCAAACATTTACTTACCAACCTTTTGCTTTTCCAAATCCATGTCAATGGCCTTCCTTCCCCCTTTGAAGTCCCAAACCACTACCCTCAACATCCTCTTTTGTCTTCAGCTGAAGATGCTACTTAAGGTGAGGGTTTCAGTCATCCTAATGAATTACTCAATTTTCCTGGGTCTCTCCCATGTAAACATGTTATTAAACTTTTCTTTGACTTTCTCCTCTTAATCTTTCTCACTTCGATTTAATTCTTAGAACAGCCTGAAGGACCTAGAAGGGTAGAAGAAAATTTCTTCCTCCCCAACAAAAGACAGAAAATATTTAACCATGTATTTTGCACTTAGGATGTTTGGTTTTTCTTCTTAGTATCATGAACAGCTCTACAACAAAATTACTTAAAGACACATGCCTTTGTGAATTTGTCAACATATTTCTTTAAGATAAATATATAGACACAGAATTGTTGGATCAAACAGTATACAAGATTTTTGTACATACACAGCTGAGTTGCCACCAGCAGTATTTGAAAATAACTGTTTCCTTCACTCACACCTCACCCACTTAGTGTAAGCATTCTCCCTAATGCTTTTTTATCTCAATTTCTTAACACAAGACTGAACAGCAATGTAAAGCTCCACAAAAGTACAAGACGAGCAAATTCAGAACAAAATATTACTGATGCGTGTCTAAAACATTGTAAAACACCTCCCGAGTCGCTGAACAATCTATTGAAACATCTGAGAAATCACTTAATTCAAAGATTAAGATTTTTTTTTTTTTTTACTCTGCCTATACAGCTTGGTCTTTAAGACTTTAAAATCCGGTGCAACTTCCTAACAGCCCTTTCCATTTGGTAGGAGCTCAGTCTTGGTTCTGATTATAAACAGGAAGGTTTCTAGCCAAGAAGCATAGACCCAAGGAAGTTGTGAGAAGAAACTTACATGAAAGCTTCTCCCATTAGAGCTGAACTAATTAAAATTCCATGATAATTCTCCCTCATCAGTTACTGGCTAAACACATTTGCCTTAGAAATTTTTACTTCAGGTTCTAGTCTAATGACCCACACTTCCAAATTACACTTTTAATTGAAAAGCAACCACATGGAATTTTTTTTTTTCACAACCATCTGTGCTTTCCCAAGAACATGTGACTGCTACTGATAAATCTACTACTTTGCACACCCCAATCTTTATGTCTAGGGTTCGAAAAACAGGAAAATAATGCTGTTCCATAAAAACAGTATGTGATCAGAAACACCTGCTTTAAAATTCAATGTTTGGTATGTGATGCCTCTTAACAAGTGTTTATTAAACTGCATAATTTCAAAGCCTGAAGTGGTATACTGCAATGTTTTCCTGGGAGTTGATCACATTTACATATCCTTTTACACTTCCTGTTAAATTAATATTGCCTTTTGTATCTTGAACTTAGCTAATATAACTTGCCATTTTTACTTTTCATTACTATGAGTAATATAGAGTGGACCCCCAAAGGGACCCCTGCAATGTCTACATAAGCTTTATTCTCTCGCTGTTACATTTTTTCATATGAATACATTAAATCAAGATTAATAAACCTTTGCAGAATTCACTGGTCTTGCAAAAAGGCAAGATTCATAATGGTAAAGGCTGCCCAGTGAATAAAGGAAAACTGCTCTTAAAACTGGACCCAAGGGCTTCCCTGGTGGCGCAGTGGTTGAGAATCTGCCTGCCAATGCAGGGCACACGGGTTCGAGCCCTGGTCTGGGAAGATCCCACATGCCGCGGAGCAACTAGGCCTGTAAGCCACAACTACTGAGCCTGCGCGTCTGGAGCCTGTGCTCCCAACAAGAGAGGCCGTGATAGTGAGAGGCCCGTGCACCGCGATGAAGAGTGGCCCCCACTTGCCGCAACTAGAGAAAGCCCTCGCACAGAAACGAAGACCCAACACAGCCAAAAATAAATTTATTAAAAAAAAAAAACACAAAACTGGAGCCAAAGGCCAGGGTTCACAGAGCCCTTGTCACATCCAACAGCTTGCCAGAGACCCTTCACAAGAAGGGAACATTTCCATAATTGCTCAACGTCTAAGCAAGAGTGGCTTCGTCACCAAGATACCATAACCCAGCTTGTGATAATTAGACCTCTTTCTCTCAAGGATACATCTCTATCAAACATTAAAACCTGACCATGATTTCAGGATTCTTAAAATTCCACCTGAGGCACATGGGGATGGAAATGGGATGATAATCAAAGAAAGTGGATGGTAGAGGCTGAGTAAAGAGGAACATCAGGAGTAGCTAAGAAGCTCCACAAAGCAAATCAAAGGCAGAAAATGGAAATCTCTGGAAATACCACATACCACACTAGACAAAGGTCACTGGAGGCCTCAAAGGATCATCCCCCACTCATCTGCCCTGTAGTGGAGGAAAAATAATTTCCTTTCTACCCTTCTGAGTTCTTGGCTGAGACCCCTATAAAATGAGATTTAAAGGAGAAAAAAAAATTTAATTACATACATATGTACAGGAGTCCACAAAGATGAGACTCAAAAGGCAGCCAGAGGATTGAAGCCAATGCACCATCCTGAGCTAAGGAAAGGGAGAGGGGTCTGATGCTTCAAAAACAGGAAGGCAATTCACAGGAAGGTGAGAGGAGGAGATATTTCGAAAACAAAGGTCATCTTGCCAGGCAGGTAAGTCTCACTGGTGAAAAAGTTCTCTGGCAATAGCTATCTTCCATTCTAATGTAAATTTCCTTTAAAAATGTAGATTTCCGTTATAAAATGTAGATTTCCCTTACAATGTAGTTTTTCCCTACAAAAATGTAGATCTACAAATGTAGAATTCCCTAACTTCTACTTTGTTTTCAGAGCTTCTCCTGTGTTGCAGTTTCTTCAATATAATCAGCTTAAAATAATCCTTATGTCACAGAGGCATATTTTGGGGTTACCCATTCTGCTCCCCTTTACCACCCCCCCAGCAGCTGCTCTGTGTAGTTGACAATTTAGTCAAGGCCAGGAAACCTAAATGGCAATCTGAAGGAAAAGTTGGGGGCAACTTCAAGATACCTGACCACTGGGATAAATACCCCAAACCCCGTCAGAAAGCACTTTCTACCATGCCTTGTACAGCTCTCATTCATTCTTCTACTTGAAGTTCATCTCCAGTTTGGTCAAGAGGCAGAGTAATGGGATTCAGGGACAGGATTAGGGTGAGGCAAGTGAGACAATCACCTCAAGTACAAAACTTAAGGAGCGCTAAAAAAACAAAAAACAAAACCCCTCAGTAATCAAGATGATACTTCAGATGAGATTGGGCACATTCAGGGTGGTATGGCCATAGACCAAGATGAAACCTCAATGCAATATTTTTAAAAATCAAAATTGATGTGAAAAAAATAATGGTGAACAAAATATCAAAATTTTAAATAAAGATTAATGCCATGCTGAATCACATGTGAGCCTGCATATGCACTCCTATTTATATGTTTTCATGTATTTTGTTAATTTTTTTGGAGGACAGTGAAGCCAGAATTTATTACAATTTCAATTTTGTAGCTTTAATGGGTACAAAGTATATAACATTTTCAACATTTATTTCTTTATCTTGTTTTCAATGGGGAGAATTGTCATCTTTGACATTTTCTCATTAGTAGTAATGATCTTAAATGATTTTAAATTAATTTACTTAGATCCATTAACTAACTTCATTTTTCTTTTGCCTCGGGCTCCAATATGGCTCAGCACAGCACTGGTCTTTATTTAAAATTTTTATATTTTGTTCATCATAGATTTTTTTTGGCATTCATTTGATTTTAAAAATAATATTGACCTAAAATATCTTTTTTCTTGATCACTGAGTATTTTGACACTCTTAAATTGTGCATTGGTTGTTCTATCCAAGTCAAAGTTGAAGCTATAGACATTTCAGATATGTAACATAAATAATGAAATGACTCTAAATGTGGACAGGAGCACAAGATGTTGAGAGAAGCATCCTACAGAATAATATGTAAGTATGGGCTCATTTGTGCTTAATTTTTTTTTAAATAATTCTAAGTCATAATATATCAAATATACATGGATGGTAATGTTACACAACTCAGGGTCGGCTGCTCGCAGCTTGAAAGCCAATACTCGAGAGACAAGTGTTGATTGGAAAAGAAAGATTGCTATATTCAGGAGGCCAGCAATCTGGAGAGAAGGTGGGCTCATGTCTGAAAACCAACTCCAAAGATTCTGCTCAACCGTTAAAGTTTTTAAAGGGAGAAAGGGGAAGTTAATCACAGTTAATCATTTGAGGAGGTGGTCAGAGTCTTCATTATCTTTCACTGTGTGCAGACTTTCTTCTGATTGGTTGGTGGTGAGGTAACAGTGTGGTGCTCTGGGAATCTTGTGATCAGCCTGAAGTTACCACCTTCCACCAGGGCAGTGGCCTTAGTTCCAACAGAAGAACTCAAAGATACATTGTTATGGTTCCTTGAGGAGGAACCAGGACCCTGCCCCATGGCTGCACTATAGTTTCTTGACTGCTCCTCGTTTGTTTCTGCGTTCCCTGCCTTTTCTGATTAGCAACTGTCTGAATCTGCCCTTTGGAACTCAGGGAGGGTCAAGGAGGCTAAATGAAGCCTATTTCCTATAAACAAGAAAGAGGGGACACGGAAAAGATGTGTACCTCAGAGGGCCCCACAGGGTCCTGGCTCCATTTAAGTAAAGGATAAAGAATTTAGTCATTGAGGCAAGAGGTTCTCAATCATGTTACTGCAAAATAATACATTAGGTGCTCAAGTAACATGTTACTATCAATAATAACTAAAGCATTATTCTTTGCTAATCTTGATATCTTTGAAATATCCCTACAACAATGTGATTCTCACTCACTTGTAGCTAGGTACATTTTTTTAATTTCAGAGAAAATGCACTGGGAATTATAAGCAACCACTGTAGATTCAAGGGAGTTCATGGGCATCTCAACAATATGTGTCACTGAGCACCATTTTGTTTTGTTTTGAGGTTTTTTCAGTACGTGGTCAGTATCCCCTCTTTTCAATAATAGCAAACATTGTTTTGTTTGCTTTTTTAACTAGGCTTATGCAGGTATAATTTAAAAATAGTAAAATTTGCCCCTTTTAGTGTACATTTCTATGAATTTTGATGAACACATACAGTCATATAACTGTCAACTATAAATTGGCACTTGCCATCCACTTCTACAAGGATTAAATCATATGCTGCTGCAGCTGCTGACTTTCAACACCCCCTGAAAGGAGTTCAGGGTGGAGAGCAGAAATCAGGCATTCTGTGCTCTGGGAAAAACTGGCAGAACAGGTCTTCAGATAGTTAGATATTTTTAGGGGCCAATTTTATGAGCCCAATTCTTGTCTCTCCTCATATCTAGAAAAGCACTAAATTGCTTCATGGTGACGTCTGCTCATGACTAGCAGTAACCTTCATAAGACTAGCAGAAACCTTCTGCAAAAAACATGTGCTTGATTGCATGTACTCCCCTTTCACCAAAATCATATATATACTGACCTTCCCCCCTACCTCTTTGGAGCAGTTTCTCAGAGCTATCTGAAATGCTGTCTCCCAGGCTATAGTCCTCACTTTGCCCCAAATAAAACTTAACTCACAACTCTCACGTTGTGCTTTTTTTTTTTTAATTCAGCATAACCAACTTTAAAATGAAGATATAGAACAAACATTAAAAGCCCATTTTTAGATGAGACTTAGAGAACAAAAACCACTTTTTAAGTTAAAAAAGTAATTGGGAGAAGCAAAATAAAAACCCAGATTTGGGCCACCAAAGCCATTGAACACTTCTAAGTGAGATAAAAGGCATGAAGCAAACACTCTGTAGAGCACAATTCAGTTATAAAAAAAAAAAAAATCATATAATTAATTTAGCAATTCTATTGCTTTACACATAACTGTGCATAATGTATCTAACTCATTAAGACACAAAGTCTAGTCATATAATATTATCACAAGGTAACAAAGTTGCACTATTTTCTAGACATCTGGATTACTAAACCAATTTTACACATTTAATTCAGCTATTTGGTGTCATAAACACATAGCAAAAATTCACAGGGAAAAAAATGATTGTACATCTGGCACAAAGATGGCTCCAAGAATTGGACTTACGATGAGTAAATCATGTTTTTCTATCCTACTTCCTCCAGAGTATAAATACTCCAAATATAACTGTTTCCAAAGTAACCACCATCAAGAAAGGAGACTGCACCAAAGGAGACAAGATGAATAAGTTATATCCAGCCCTCTTTAAAGGCTGAGACTTCCCCTCAGGATAAGGAACCTGTAGTTTCTTATCCTTGACAAGTTGGCCTATAAACCAAAAAAGAGTGTCTCTTGTTTGTTCTTCCATTGCTAGTTTTCTAGCTTTGGTGCGCATCAGATTCTCCAGAGAGATAGCCTAATTTTCAAGCCACTCATCATTCCTGTCTAGAACTTCTTTTACTCATTCATTCTTTTTTATTTTTTTTTTAATTTTTATTTATTTATATTTATTTTTGACTGTGTTGGGTCTTCGTTTCTGTGCGAGGTCTTTCTCTAGTTGCGGCAAGCGGGGGCCACTCTTCATCGCGGTGCGTGGGCCTCTCACTGTCGTGGCCTCTCTTGTTGCAGAGCACAAGCTCCAGACGCGCAGGCTCAGTATACTCATTCATTCTTTTAGTTACTCTATGATGACTTCTATTTGCTGAGCCCTGGACTACGGATCCAAAATCCCAAACACCCCTGCCTAGGAGACTAGGAAAGATAAGGAGTCTAGAGTCTCCATCTTCCCCCTTTTCTCCCCAGCCATCAGCTTCTGTTAGCATTAATCCTGTGAGTTGTGGCAGCCCTTGAGATTAAACATGATTAGTCTTAAACTCAAAGGCAACTACTAACATCAATAATAAAACAAGTATTAGAAGAAAACATTAATTTCTTTACAACTTCGATGTGGGGAAAGCCTTTCTAACTATGATTCAAATCCAAATGTTAAAAAAATTAGGAAAAGATTGAAAATTTTGACTATATGAAAATTTTAAAACTCTTTTGCACAGAAAAAAAAAAAACCCATAAGCAAAGTCAAAAAACAAATGCATGCTAGGAAAAAGCATATACAATATATATAATAGATTAAGCACCAATCACTTGTTAAAAGTTAAAGGAAAAAAGGTATTCAAAACCCCAGTTTTTTGTATGAGCAAAATAAAGGAAGAAGAAGGTCACAGAAAAGGATATAGAAATGGCCTTTAAACATATGAAAATATGCTTACCTTCACTTATAATAAGAGAAAAGCAAATTAAAACTACAGTTAGAATTACGACAATTGTACTACACTGATGTAAGAGGTTAACAATAGGAAACAGTGGGTGTGGAGTACATGAGAACTCATACAATTTGTATTATCTTTACAACTTTTCTATAAATATAAACGTATTCTAAAATAACACATTTATTTAAAAACAACTACACCAAGATACTGTTTCTCACTTACCAGATTAGCAAAAGTTCAAAAGCTTGACAATATACTCTGTTGGCAAGGGTGTGGAGAAACAGTCCCTCTTTTGCATTGCTAGTGAGGATGCAAAAGGGTACAGCCTGTATGAAGGGATATTTGGTATTAGCTAATAAAACTACGTATCTGTTTACTCATATATCCATCTACCTATTTATCTGTATGTTTACTTAACAGCAATGTCAGTTACAGCAATTCACTCTGAACATACAGCTTCAACCATAAAGGAGAAACAACAGACACGAAGTTATTCACTGTGGCCTTATTTCTAATAACAAAATACTTAACAATCTAAGCCATCCACAGGAACCACCCCAGTATATCATAAGAAGGAATACTAGTCATCTGTAATAAAGAATAAGGAGGATTTTAATAAAATGATATGGAAAAATTGCCAGGTTGAAAAAAAGCAAAGTGAAAAAGAATATGTGTAGTACACTACCTTCTGCATAAGAAAGGACAGAAAGTAAGCATTTATATATATGTATGTATTTGCTAGTTTTGTAATAAACACCTGAAGGATAAACTGGAAACTAATGAAAACATTTTCTATGGAGGGTAGGTAAGACCTGGGTTGAAAGGGTAGGCATGAAATAGGACTTCCTTGGACAACTTTTTATCTAAGTTTGGCTTTTGAACCATGTAAAGGTTTACATATTCAAATAGAAAAAGATGGAAAAAACAAAACATAAACTTGCATGCAAACAGGAAAAGAAGTAAAAGGTATGCTATATTGATAAAAATAACCACAGACGACAAAAAATGAATTCCAATAAGTTTTGAGTCTAGTACTCTGAATGTACATTCACAGTGGAGCATTAGTACAAAAAGAAGTACAAATTAATCTTGAACTTTACTTAGTGGATTGGTTGTTGGAAGTAGTATTTCTGAAACTATTTTCTGAATATTACAGGATAGAGCAAATGAATCAATACATTGAACTCTCACAGTGGAATAAAGGAGATACGAATAAGGAATGAGGGAAGCTGAAGAATTTTGTGATGTTGGATTTGAAATGTAGGTTATTACATATATAGTATATACATGTATATACACATAAATACATACATATATCTTAGAAGTAATGACACCAAAGTATCAATGATCCCACCTAGTAGCCAAATCTTTGTTTCTAAATTCCATTCCCCACTAAAGGGAGGCAGTGCTCTTTGAAGAAATGACTTATTCTTGATCAGGACTAGGGAGAATACAATGTAAGCTTAAAAGATCTTATTTTCTTCAAGGGCATACTCAAAACTGACAGAGACATGTCAAAAGGACACAGGAACTAGCTTAGAGGGGATCCTACTGGCTAACCTGGGGACAATTTGAGCATCACTAAAGAATAAGGATCTGTTTATATAGTTATATTTAATTTGTGGAACTTCCTTGAGCTATACACATATGATTTGCACATCTTCTGTAAGCTGACTTTACTTAATACAAAGTTTGAAAAAAAAAAGCTGTGATAAAAGCAACAAAGAAAACACATATTTTATTTTAGCTGAAAGAAGTACCATACTGTATGAGTAAATTGTTCCAGCTAGGATGATAATTATCCAATCCTACTATGGATATGGGGAGGAGGAACTCTTTTGTTACCAAAGAATATCAGCTAATAAATATAGAAGAACACCATCAGGCAAGATTCATCCATGAATAATAAAACCAATGGATGAAAAGTTCTTGGGAAACAGAATATTCACTCACTCTCAAAATATCACCTCACAGATTACTTACTAATTACAAAGCAAAAAAAAAATCTCAATAAAACACATACCTTCTAAAATTTGAGGTATTTGGAGAATATCACCTTAATCAAGTGATCATATGGCATCACCAAGAATGATACAAACAAATTAGGTGCCTTTGATATGGTACAATGTGAAGTATACAATATCACCTAGGTAGTATTTTAGCCAAAAATGTTTAAACTAAATCTAATCATGAGCAAACAACTGGACAAATCCACATCGCGTGGCATTCCAAGACACTGGCTTGGGAACTTCAAAAATATTAACTCATGAAAGATAAATAAAAGCAGGAGACTATTCTAGATTAAAGAGTCCAAAGCAGTGCAACAACTAAAGAAATGTGTAATCTGAGTGGATTTATAGAAAAGAAAATAGAAATAAGGAAAAAGGGACACTACAAGGTACAAGGGACATTAATGGGGACATTTGACTATATTTGATAACATAGTGTTTAAATTTCTTGGGTGTGATAATAGTACTATGGTTACACATTGATCTTAGGAGATACAAGGTTAAATGTCAGGTGGAAATACAATGTCTACAGCTGAATTGCAATTCGTTTTTCAAAAGTATATAAATGAGAAAAAGGAAGCAAATGAACAACGGTGCCAAAATGTTAATGAATAACTGAATTCCTGTGAAAGGTATTTGGGTATCTGTTGTTCTCTCAATTTTTCTTAAATTTTAATATTCTCAAAGTAAAAAGTTGGGAGGAAAATAATTGGGATAGACTGTAAAAAAAAAAAATCAAGGACAACTAGCATTTTCTAAATGCTTGCTATGTGTCAGGCCCTATTCATAAGGGGGTTTCAATAATAACTCATTTAATCCTCATAATTCTATGTGATTGATAGTAATACTTATACAGATGAGGAAATTGAATACTATAGAGAGAAAATAACTTGCCCAAGCTAGTAATCAGAGTAGTTAGGATTCGAACCTAAGAAATTTAGATTTAGAGTTCATTATCACAGACACAATATTTTTCTGCCCTTCAAATAAATAATAAATCAGATTATTGAAACATACTTATTAAATAATATGAAATAATATGATTAGTAGAACAAACATATTAATCACATCAGCCTAATGATTATACCTATCTGATATTTCCTACATGCCCAACACAGAATTCTGGAGGGTTCAATTGGTTCTGATTAGTTCTCTTTCCTATGCTGGAAAATAAGACCAGCAATAACTGGAGGCCAACGAACATCCTGGGGTGGGATGGAGGGTTGATTTTTATTACCATAGTGTCTTCAGTTATGGGCATTATTTTTAAAACAGAAAATATAGAGAAAGTCAAAGAATCAATATTTATAACTAGTAGGTTTAAAAAATCAAAGAAAAAGGAACAAAAGTACAGGTGCTTTGAGGTTTGGATTATGATAAAAATGCCATTATAAAGCGATCCATTTCCCCGGATGGTAGCGGCTAAAGACCCTAACACAGTAAAAATTACATCATTAGTCAGTTAATCAGTTTTCTCTCACAATGACTCAATGGGGTGCCTTCTTTAACTCAATACAGTAACCAGCTCACCAACAGTATCTAAAAAAGAGAAAAGTTACAAGAATAAAAAAATTGACACAAAAAGCTATGGAGAAGAGAGTCTGAAACAGACAAAAGCGGTTGTACTATAAAAGAAAGTGAGAAATGGAAAGGGAAATGTCAGGAATCAAAGGTTAAAAGAGAAAAGATCAGGATTTAAAAAAAAAAAAAAGATATTCAAGTCTCTTATAAAAGAAAAGGGACAAGTCGGGAGATAAAAATCATGACCAGAGTTGAAGCCTGAAAACACAAGGCAACAGACAAAAAGAAGCGGTATTAGCAGTGCCATTCACTCACTCATTTACTCATTCATTTAACATCTAGAATATAGAAGGTACTTTGTGGACCTTTGAGAGACACAAAAATGATAAGCAGGGACCCCGGCCCTCAAAGAGCCTAGCTGCTCAAAATATTCTCATTTTTGCATGTTCCTATTTTTTAAATGTGATTTTTAATTATTGATGCCATACCTTAGTTAACTGTGGTAGTTAATTTTATATCTCATCTTGACTGGAACACAGGGTGCCCAGATTAAACATTATTTCTAGGTCTGTTTTTGAGGGTGTTTCTAAATAAGATTAACGTTTGAATCTGTTGACTCAGTAAATGAGATTGCCTTCCCCAATGTGGGTGGGCATCATCCAATCCAGTGAGGGCCTGAATAGAACAAAAAGACAGAGAAAAGGGGAATGCATCCTCTCTGCCTGACTGATTAAGCTGGGACATCAGTCTTCTCCTGCCATCAACTGTGACTTGCACCATCTGCCTTCTGGTTCTTAAAACTACACCACCAGCATTCCTGGATCTCCAGCTTATAGATGGCAGACTGTGCAACTTCTCAGCCTCCATAATCATATAAACCAATTCCTATATATAATAAATATATTTATTTATTCCTATATAAATAAACACACACACACAGGTAAGCAGCTTTTGGCAGGAAAGAGCACTTCGCAGGAGGCCCCTTTTGTCTTGTCACTTTAGCAAAGCTATATTGCAGGGGTCCCCAACCCCCGGGCCGTGGTCCGTGGCCTGTTAGGAAGCAGGCCACACAGCAGGAGGTGAGCAGTGGGCGAGTGAATGAAGCTTCATCTGCCACTCCCCATTACTGCCTGAACCATTCCACTTCCCCACCCCGGTCTGTGGAAAAACTGTCTTCCACAAAACCAGTCCCTGGTGCCAAAAAGGTTGGGGACCACTGCTATATTGTAACTAACCTTAAGCCAGGCTCTACTCATCTCTGGCCAAGCACACTTTCAAATCTTTTGATCACACAATACCTTGCCTAACCTGTTGGTTCTTTCCTTAGATCAAAGAAATAGAAATGAAGAATAAGTAATTAACAGATAACTAAATCTCTTCCCTAGCTTCCCCTTCGGTAATCTTGTGAACAAACTGTGTGAACAAAATAGCATCTAAAGAAAGATCACAAGAAGTCGACAAGCCTGCACATAGTGGAAAATGGCAATGAGTCTGATCCCCTACCTCAATGATTAACTGAGATTTTTTCTCCTTTTCTCTTTGAAAACTTTCATGGCTGAGCAGAATCTTCAGAGTTGGTTTTGGGACACAAGTCCACCTTCTCCCCAGATTGCCAGCTTTCTGATTAAAAACAACTTTTTCCATTTCTACCAACACTTGCCTCTTGAGTATTGATTTTCAAGCAGCGAGCATCTGGACCTGAGTTTGGTAACACACACACACACATAAATACCTCCTATTGGTTCTGTTTGTCAGAAGAACCTTAATACACTAATATTCTCATACTCAGCACGTACTTCCAAATATTACAGCAGTTACATCATCCATAAAAGAGGGTACTTTTTAATGGCAACTGCTGTACTGAAGGAGTTTATTATGAAAGGAGATGTGTTCACATTTCTGATATACTGATAGTATCATCATTAATTAAATCAGCATCATAAAGTGGTGCTATGATGTATAGATACTTTCAACTTTGGAAACATATCATCCATTTTCTTTTCATTATCTTATTCTAGAAAGGTGAACATTGGCAAAGGACAAGGAAATCTAAAGTAAGCAGAAAGACAGATAATGAGTTTAGGAATCAAGTTTTCATTTTCTTTGTAATTTTCCACAGGACTTCTATGAAAAAAAGCAATACTGACCAATGGAGTATTTTTCATATTGTGTCTGAGAATGAATTCTGGGTAAAGGAAGATACAACAAGGGAGAGGCTCTCAACCAGATATCCTTTCCCAGTATCTCACATGCAGAAAACACCTAAGTGAGGTTTACTTGAAAGAAAATCAGAAATTGACCTCCCAGCCTGTATATGGTTTCTGCTCTTACTAAGGTCAGCTTAATCCCTGAAAAGAGCTGAAAATTCAAGTTTAAATGGGTGTTTCATACATCCAATTTGGAGGACCAACCTCTACCCCCCAGGTCAACAAAAGAGGGTGAAGAGCATGGAAGTAAACATCCGTTATTTAGACTGATCAACATCTGACTCCCTTAGGGCACTGCCCCTCCCCAGCTCATTGTTTTCTCCTGGGATCTCAACTGAGTGTCTCATCTCCCTCTCCAGAGGTAGGAATGTGACTCAAGCTAACCAATCTGAGTCTTCTGGGGGGATTTATATGAATCAGCTGTAAGAGAAAGGCGCTTCTGAGAACGTGGGTAGTATTAAAAAAAAAACAAAGAAGAAGAAAACAGGCCCAGAATGGAGTCACTTGTGCTAAGCCCCATGTCAACAAATCAAGAGTTAATACCTAATCTAATTGTAGTTTCAGTCTCTCCTAGAAATGTAATCTTAACCAGTCAGTCTGAAATTTCCTGGCCAGCACTGGTGAGATAATCCATCTGATGGAACTCTGCCATCCCCCAAGAAGGTACTTTGCCTGAAACAATCCTTTCTTTTATTTATGACTTTCTTGTCCCACTCCCTTTCTGCCCTTTCCTTGTCTGAAGCTCTTTGGAGCCCTTTTCTATCTACTAGACGGGATGCTGCCTGATTCATGAATCGCTGAATAAAGCCAATTAGATCTTCAAATTCACTCAGTTGAGTTTTGTTTTCTGTTTTTTAAAATTTTATTGGAAATACATTTCTTTTTTTTTAATTAATTTATTTTTGGCTGCGTTGGGTCTTCGTTGCTGTGCGTGGGCTTTCTTTTTTTTTTTTTTTAGTTGCGGTGAGCAGGGGCTACTCTTCATTGCCGTGTGCGGGCCTCTCATCGTGGTGGCCTCTCTCATCTTGGAGCACTGGCTCTAGGTGCGCAGGCTCAGTAGTTGTGGCGCACGGGCCTAGCTGTTCTGCAGCATGTGGGATCTTCCTGAACCAGGACTTGAACCCGTGTCCCCTGCATTAGCAGGTGGATTCCTAACCACTGCGCCACCAGGGAAGCCCGAATTTTGTTTTTTAATAGTAGTTAAATTCACACCACCACAAGGACTTAGACTGAAGGAAAATTAAGAGCATGTAGAGAAGAAATGGGCTATGAGATGGGGAGGAGCAGAGGCAAATTCACCATGAAGCTATTGCAATTTAAGTTTCCAGGTCCTTTTAGAGCAATGTGGTCATTTATGATCTTTTAATAAAGAAGCTTCTCCAAACTGTGTAAACTTCAGGCTACACAAAACCTAGATTCACCCCTGGAAGAAACAGTTTTGAATATACAATGAAGCACCTATAGCCATCCATGACAAAAGTCAGGTTCATCCCACTGAAAACTGCAATTATGTGAGCCAAAATTCCCATTTTCATTTCTCTTGGGATATCCTGAATTCAGTTTTACCCACTTGCAACTGAAGGGTAGCAGAATATGTCACCCCAAAATATGACTCTTCAGCATAAGGATTATTTTGAGCCAATTATTGGAAGAAACAGCAGACACAAGAGAAGCTCTGAAAATAGAGTAGAACTTGCCCTTTTGTAAGAGACATTTACATTTATAAAGGAAATCTCCATTAGTAAGTGTCTCCCTCTCTGTACCAGGAAGAGAAGGATGACTCTAAATCACAAGAGAATCTTATCAATGGAGAAGGCATTAAATCTATAGAACAAATCTTACCCTTGTTTACCATGCTTTTCCTAGTAAACTCCCGTAACTACCTACCCCAACCCTCCTTATCTTTCTTTTGTCTTTAGCTGAAGATGGTATTTAAGGTAGTAGATGCACCATCTCAGGGAGTTACTCAGTTTTTCTGGGTATCTCCCATGTATACATGAAGTATACAGGTTAATAAATTTCCATTTGTTTTTCTCCTGTTAATCTTTTATTACTGGGAGGTTTGGGGTGGTCTCAGCCAAGAATTCAGAAGGGCAGAGGGGAAATTATTTTTCCTCCTCTACATAACCAAAAGAATTTGGAGAATTTACAAAAACAATAAACTTAACTTCCTCTCAGGAAAATAGTATGAATCAATACTATTTTCAACTTTCAAAATATATATATTATAAGCTATGACTTTGCTTTTGTCCAAATTTCAGAATGTTGCTAACAGAAAGTTCCCACATCAGATTTAAGCAATTTTAATAAAACAAACCATAGGACAACCTTTACAGATTTTTCAAAGATATTTTTCCTTTAATTAATTAGCAATAAATGAAAAAAAGAAAGATTAAGCTGACACTACAACAAGTCTCATCTAATAATAACCTTTTGGGACTTCCCTGGTAGAGCAGTGATTAAGAGTCCGCCTGCCAATGCAGGGGACACAGGTTCATGCCCTGGTCTGGGAAGATCCCACATGCTGCAGAGCTACTAAGCCTGTGCACCACAACTACTGAGCCTGCGCTCCACAGCCCATGCGACACAACTACTGAAGCCCACGCGCCTAGAGTCCGTGCTCCGCAACAAGAGAAGCCACCGCAATGAGAAGCCCAGGCACCTCAACGAAGAGTAGCCCCTGCTCGCCACAACTAGAGAAAGCCCTGCGCAGCAACGAAGACCCAACGCAGCCAAAAATAAATAAATAAATAAATAAATTAAAATAATGATAATAAGTATAACCTTTTTATGTTGTGTGTTTACCAAACGTATTTTTATTTCTGCATTGCACAGAGTACTTATTTTCTACCGAGCATTCCATTTAAATTCTCCTCTCTTGGCCAATCCACATGATTACTAAGGAATCCATTCTTAATACTATATGTGTCAAACCCCTACCAGCAGTGCTTTGTCACCCACAGTCTCCTCGAAACAAATTACATTAGATATCTAAGACTCTTGGAAATCTGCAAGAAAAGCATCTTCAGGAATGTTTCACTTAAGCAAGCCTCTGCCTTCTTGGGATTTTTCTTTGAAGAAGATAATTTAGAAAGTGGTAAAAATTAATGGAGGATATTCCACACTTTTCTGAATAGCAACATGCAAACTAATAAAGGTCCAGAGAGTTCTTCCATGTAGTTCCAAGGAAATAAAATGTGCTTCTTATTAAATATTTCTCAAAAGGTACTTACAATACTACATTTGTTGGAAAAATTAGATATTTATCTTAAAAGAAACATGAAATATTTCATGTCCAAAAGATCAGGAAATCAATCGAAATGGACCATTTGTCTTGTAAATGACTCATTCAGAATGACAAAGAAAATCACTGTTGTACCAGGAAGTGACCAGCTCATTTTGAAGAACAGCAGGCAGTGGGAGAAACATGGATTTTGTGATTTTGAAGAAAATCACTGTTACTTCTGAGCAATGATTCAAGTCCCAATCAAGTCCTGTCACCACCCCCATACACCTTGCCTCTTCACCTAAAGAAGACAATAAAATTTGTACTGACCCCACCAAAAAGTGTGCAGCCAAATGATCTCACTTTAAAGAACTCTGTATACACACACACATACTAATACACACACACATACACTCACACACACCCCTCCATCACCACCAGCATGTTGGAGAACAGCCACCTCAGCAGTAAAGAGATTTGAGAGCTAAGTAAACCTCCTGGCCAGAGGTCCTGGTGTCCTGGTGTCTTCATCTAATCCCAAATCACTATGGAGTAGGTCCCTGCAGGGCACTGGCTTTGGTGCCACAGAGCACTGCCATTTCCAGCATTGCCAGTTCTTTTAACCTTCAAGAGAGCAGAGAAGAGGCATTCAAACCGACGAGTAAAGAGATGTCCTGGCCGTCTAATTTCAAAGTAGATCATATCAGAGTCTCTTATGGTTTTTAGAAGTATTTTATGCTACTCTGATGGAAACCTAAAACAGTAGTAGCTTCTGTCTGATAAATGCCATAGAGGGGTAAACAGTAAGTCTAAAGCAAAGGGAGGGGGGTGAAATTATTTTGCTGCAATAGGCAACACAGTGAAAACAAGAGACTATTGAAGTTTAAACAAATCATCTGTATTTATTCTGGTAAAGACTTTCCTCATATCAGCACTTTAAATACCACTGTAAAATGCTGACAGTAATTATGTGAATGTTGCTACAAAAATTAAACTTCCCAACTAATGGGTTTCAAAGGTGTTTCCACTCCTGCCTTACACACACACACACACACACACACATGCGCGCACATGCGCAAGAACATTTCGGGTATCTCTGTTAGGATTTCCCAAAGTCAACTATACTGCACGGAAGGAAAATATCTAGACTCCTACTACTACCACCACTACTACCAAGAAACAAGTCCAGAAAGAAAGAATGTGAGCCATAATACACTAACCTGAGGCCTGTGCTAGGCTTCTAGTTGGAAGCAGTGTGGCAGAGCAGTTATCAACCTGAACTTTGGAGTCACATCATACAGAATTGAATCCTATCTTAGTCATTGGGTGACTAGGGCTAGTAACTAAACCTCCCTGAACCCCAGTTTCCTCACCTGCAAAATGGTGACAGTCATGTATGTTACAGGAATTAAATGATGAAATGTATATAAAGCACTTAGTACAGATTCTGGCTCACAACAAAGCACTTGTGAAGTGTAGAGTAATTGCTATTATTATTACCATTATCAACAACTGTCACAGAGCATGCTTCTTGGTTAAACAGACACGAAGCTTAGGGGAATAAAGTCACTCTCAGGAAAGTTAGACTTTAAGAAAATAGAAATTGCCTAGTACTTTGGTTAAAATGCACCTTTGTCTGACTTTATATTTTTGGAATTGGCATGTCTATTGGGCAGCTGATACAGCCTGTGCAGGATCTGCAATCTCAACAGAAAGGCAAGTATAACCTTCCTGGTTGTAATAAACAACTTGTTAATCTTTGGATGAATGGACTTCCCTGCTTTGACCTTTTCTACTCAAAATGTGGCACACAGACCAGAACATCAGCATCACTGGGGAACTTCTTAGAAATGCAGAATCTCAGGCCCCACCCCTAATCTACTGAATCAGAATTTTAACAAGAACCCTAGGTGATCTGTATGCACATTAAAGCTCAAAAAGCACTATTGTAGACCAGAAAATTTAATATACAACTTAACCCGTTTTGGATGTGTTTTCTGGAATCTTTGCTATACAATAAACCACTCCAAAACTAGTGACTTAAAACAATAAGAATAACAACCATTTATTTGTCCTACATCTTCAGTTTGGGCAGCGCTTAGTGGGACAACTCATCTCTCTGCTCCACATAATGTTGACTGGGGCAGTCCAGCTGGGACTGCAAGATCCAAGTTGGCTTCCCTTCCCTCCATGCCCCTCGGCTGATATGACTGGGACAGCTGGGGGCTGGCTGGGCCTCTCTCCATATCTTCGTAATCCTCCACGAATTTTCTCCCAATGACCTCTCTCTTGCTGCATAACCAGACTTCTTAAAGCGATGGCACAGGGCTCTAAAGAGTGTTTATCTCCAGCCAACCTAAAGTCTAGCTAGACTCAGAACTGACACAGTGTTATTTCTGCCATTTTCTATTGGCCAAAAAAAGTCAAAAGGTCAACCAAAACTCACAGGGAGGGAAAAAGGACTTTATCTCTTTACGGGAGAAGAGACGTGCACAGACAGAAATGGAAGAATTTGTTGCAACCATCTTCTCAGACCAGTTACGTACGATAGGGTGTCCGTTCCTTTTTCGCTTCCTTTCTCTCCCGGTTCTTGTGATTGGTAAAAACATCCACTTCATTTCGATTACACGATTATATACATGCCCCCATTGGGAGCATAAGGATTTTAAGGCCTGATATCTCCCCTCAAGGATCTTGTTATAATAAAATTGGTGAAATAAGGCATGTATATCTTAAAATTTTAATAACAATAAAATGCTGTAATAATAAAATATTTAAGTAGCAGTACCAGATAATAATAGAAGTGACGGCCTAAGGCTGTGAACCATTCATTTAATTAATTGTGTACACAGTAGCCACTTTTTGAGTGTTCAGGGAAGAACATGGAAGTGGAGAAAAAGGGACCATGGAAAAGGAGGGATGTATATAGACTGAGCTGAGGAAGATTTGCAAAGGAAGAGTTAGATGGATTTCCAAAAAAAAAAAAAACAAAGGCCCAATGAAACATACTTGAAGGATAACAGAACCAAGGAGCCAAGGGAATGGGTCATGGGGACACAAAGCCATAAATGAGTGTCTCTGCATGCTCTTTCTTGAGTGATGATTACAAATTCAATGTTCCTTAAAGAATTTCTTGTCTCATAACGTCCACCTTTATGTTTCCCCTTAGACATGTTCATATGCCATTTATGGAATTGCCAACAGCAATGTAAACTTGTATTAATAATGAAGGGTTTTTACTAAGCTTATAAATTTTACCTTGTTGGGGGGTGGGAAGGGAGGACAAACAAACAGAAATGTGGGGATGTCAAATGGCAATTTGTAAACTTCACTATTCATTGTATAGGAATTAGCACTTCTGGTATTGTTAAGCAGCAACTTGTAAATTTCACTCTTCCTTAAAAAATAAAAATGGAATGAAAGGTACTGCTTAGAAGAAACATAAATTTCAATCTCCACTGCAGGAAAATAAGCTCTGATTACGCTACATAGTTCATACACCACAATGTGCCAAACACTTGTTTTATTATACATTCATGTATAATCAGTTGGTTTTCCAGCAACAGAGAATGAAATTTACAAGTTGTTGTTTAACTTTCTTCGAAATGTATTTTTCTTCCTTCTCCTTTTTCCTCCTCCATATCCACAAAACATAATATGAGCAATGGGGTTTCTGAATGTTACCACTCATTAATTCCTTTTATAACAATGATTAAAACAATTTTAAACATTATTCTTGGGCTTATGCTATCACATATAATAGAGAATGACATAGTTTTGGGCCATACATTTCAAACAATAGCTCTTTAACTTGTTGGGGGTAGAGAGAGCTTTTTAAAAGTTAATAATAAGTATCATTAATAGTCTTTAATTTCTATTTGTTGTTGAAAAGGACCAGGCCTCTGCCTCCAGAAGCTTCTCAGCATTTTCACAAATGCACCCATTAGAAATTCAGAACCAGTGCATTTGAATGATTTTACCATTTATTCAAACAAGTTTCTTTTTCTTTTTTCTTTTCTTTTCTTTTTTTTTTTTCTGACTTTATCTTACAGTTCTAGAGGCCAAGTACAAAAATCAGGGTGTGGGTGGGCAGGGCTGGTTCCTTCTGGTGGCTCCAGGGAGAATCTGTTCCTTGGCTCGCGGCTCCTGCCGGCACCTTCCAATCTCAGATTCTGCATCTGCCTCCCTCTTATGGGGACCCTGTGTGTGACACCCGGCCCACTGAGATACTCCAGGACCGCCTCAGGATCCCACGTGGACACCTGGGAGGGTTATTCTGCCAACCACACTACCTCTCCCCCACCCCACTTCCCTGCACCCTGTATATGAGGGGGGCCTCCACCACACTAGTCAGAGGCCCTCAAGCCCAGCAGCCAGAGCCCTGACCCTCATGGGGATTTAGGACAGGGAAAGCAAAGTGTGTCGTGTTCCTAAAGGAAGTAAGACACAGGCCCGGCGGCCAGTCTGTGTTGGCACCTGTCCGCCGGGCTCACAGCGCCTCCTCAGCACGGGCAAGGCAGGCCAGCCGTGCCAAGACACCTGCCAGGTCGGCGGCCTTGCCCAGATTGACGTAGGTGTCCGTGCGGATGCGGTGTAGGCTGAGCCAGTCAGAGAGCAGCTCAGAGAGGAGGGGCACATGCTTCTCCATCTCCCAGGGGCTCATGGCTGTGCGGTAGCTGCCCACCATCCTGCTGCAGGCCATCTCCATGTTGAGCACTGGCTTGCACTCTGACCCAAAGACGCTGCGCAGCACGCGGGCCAACTCAGGCAGCCGCTCGAGCCCCTGCAGCCGCTGCTCCTGCCCCGGGCGCCGGGTCATCTGCGCCAGCTGCTTCTGCGCCTCCTGGGCCGGATCCGCTCCAGCAGGGCCTGGGACACCCCCTTCAGGGCGGCAGGCGGTGTGGCCGGCGGGGTGGCTGGCAGTGTCGGGCTGGGGGACCAGGGGCTGCTAGGCTCGGTCGTGAGCTGGGCCAGGTCACTCAGAGCCTTCTCCATCCTGGGTGACATCAGGCTGCGGGCACCGGCCAGCACCTCCTGGGCGGTGGCCAGCTTCTCCACGGTGGGCAGCTGGGGCAGCTTGGCCGGCTCCATGTCAGGCACTTCGCCCACATTGAAGCGGGGGTGCCAGTGTGTCAGCTGGTCCTCAGGAACCTCCATGGGCGGGGGTGTTCAGGGAGGCCAGGAAGGCCCTGTGATACTACCAGACGCGGGCTACCAGGTTCTGGCTGAAGATCTGGCGCCGCTGCAAAAGGCGCGACGCCGTGAGCTGGGGAGCCGCACTGCCAGCCGGCTGGTCCAGCAGCGGCTCGATGGTGAGCTGGTAATCAGACTTCCTGCCAACGTCCTTGAAGGTAGGGGCGTAGCGCTCCTGGCGGAAGTGGTAGGAGCCAGGGTACACGGTTTTGATCCGGCCCACACTGCACTCCTCAAAGCACTTGCGCATCATGTCCTGGACACCCTGCTTGACCTTGGTGAAGGTCACAGTCTCAGAGCGGTTGTACAGCATGCCCACGATGGTGTCCATGCTGCAGAACCTCTCGGCCAGCACCTGGTACTTGTAGGGCAGCACAAGGCCCGGGGGCCCCGGCTGGGCCAGGGCGAGGAAGCGCTGATAGGCAGGCATCTGTTCACCACATAGCCCCGCTGGGTGCCCCTTGTCCTCCGGTGCTCTGGGTTCCCCAGCATTCTTCTGTGCACTTGCCTTCAGCTCCTGGATCCGTGCCCCCAGCTCCTGTGCCCACTGCAGTCAAGACTTGAGCTCAGAAAGGGTGACCTATGAAGGGACCTTGTCCTCCTGGGCTGCCAGGCAGGGTCGCTGACCAGCTGAGAGGGTGGCCTTTGTCTTCTTGCTTTGGGGAGAAAAGTGCTCTGGGGAGCCAGGGACAGCTGGGGAACTAGGGCCAGAGACCGCGTTGGCCAGCAGCTGCAGCCTCCTGCGCGGGGGCGGAGCAGGCTCGCCACGCTGGGGTTCGGCGGGTTGGGTGCGCTTGCCGCTGCTGCCCAGCCGGGGCCGGGGCACGGGGCTCGGGGTGCACCAGACCGGCTTGGTGCGTCTAAGGGGTGGTATGCAGATCTTCGGGAAGACCCTGACGGGCAAGACCATCACCCTGGAGGTGGAGCCCAGTGACACCATCAAGAATGTGAAGGCCAAGATCCAGGATAAGGAAGGCATCCCCCCCGACCAGCAGAGGCTCATCTTTGCAGGCAAACAGCTGGAAGACGGCCGCACTATTTCTGATTACAACATCCAGAAAGAGTCTACCCTGCACCTGGTCCTCCGTCTAAGGGGTGGCTGTTAATTATTCGGTCTCGCATTCATAATGCCCAATGATGGCATCACTCTGCACATGGCGCTGCGCCGTGGCGGGAGCAGCGAGACCCCAGCGGTGGGACCACAAGCAGAAGTGGAGACGCGTTTCCCGCTGATTTTCTCGCCGCGCCCTGGTCCCGCCCCCGCTGTGGGCAGAAACCATTGGCACAAACAAGTTTCTAAATAGTTCTCCTGGATAGGAAGGACCCGAACCTTGGAAGAAAGTGGTAGAGTTATCTACATTCCGTAGAGTCATGGCAAGCAATAAAGGAATAAGGGGAGTTGCCACCTCATTACTAAAAGTGTCAGTGCAATGATATCCTAATAAAAGGTGTTCTAACAGAAATTATAAGAAAACTCTCAAAAGAGAAGTCAGGTGCAATACAGCAGAGAATCAAGCAAGACATCTTTATGTAAGGGGGGAGTAAAAACATACAAATATACCACCCCTATAATTTTCTTAACTTATAATTTTTGAATAGATGATGCATACAAGAAGTAATTAATTGAAATAATACCAAAGGAGCAATGTACAGTGAAAAATGTCTTCTGATGCATGCTTTTAAAAATCTCTTATGCAGTCTTCAACATATGCATATATAAATATATATACATATACTTTACATTTCTATGACCACAAATAATAGCATATTCTAACCCTTCTTTCACTTAGAGATGGTTCTATATAGATACAGGCTTTATAAAGGCTTAATTATATTACAGTGCATAAACATTCCATAATTTATTCACCAATCTCCTATTTCTTGGACATTTAGACTATTTTAAATCATTTGTTATTAAACAAAATGCCATGATGAATATTTTAGTACAGAGATTTTTGTGCATCTAGTGACTATATTTCTAAAATAAATTACTAGAAATGAAACTGCTAGGTCAAAGGGTTGTGTGCATTTTATTTTGATAGTTATGGCCAAATAGCTTTCCAAAGACAATATACCAATTTATACTTCCATTCATGATACCAATATATCTTGCATTGAAGCAATTCCAAAATATCCAAAAGTTCACCATCATTTTTCTGCCAATTGATCCAGTCCCTCTGCAAAGGGGGTTGGGGGTAAATATCATCTACTTTTGCTTGTAAGTATAGGCAGGTTATAATTATTATTACCCAAGATTCAAAGCTATATCATTACCTACTGCACCACTCTGTCCTCACTGTGCTATAATTCTAACTGGTCATATAGATCTTTAATTTGCAGATCTCCTCAGAATACAGATTATCTGCATTCTGCAGACCTCTGCAAAAAGCCATCCACAAGTGCATAGTTCATGGCTGAATATTTTTACATAACATCAGCTGGGGCCCATCATTCCAGTATTCTTGCCAAGTGTCACAACCTGCTCTATTATATCAATAAGCAGCTTCAATTAGTCATTTTCTCCCCATGGTGACGACAGCTATAATAGCGTGCAGTGGTCTGATGAAGTTTGTAATACAAAGTACAGATGGGGATATTAGAAGGAAGAGGATACAAAATTAGAATAGCATAAAAAAATTCCACCTCCCAAATAGTCATTTGGGAAATGACACAGTATTCAAGAACGAATACAAAAATGCAATTACTTTTGAAAAAGATGGATAAATAAATTCACCACGGGAACACATTCTTGCCCCAGATAGAACTCTGGTTTTTATTGACTAATTAGTCATTAAGTGGTATCCCAAAAGCAAGTATAAATAAAAGAATATTTGGTAAATTGAAAATAACTTGTCTTAAATAGAATTATAAGATGAAAATAAATACCAACGGAGAACACTAGTTTGAAAGCGTTGTACAGTAGTAAATAAATTAGAAGGCATAACACAGTTGGCTCTCCTCTCAGAATTTTTCCTAAACCTTCCAGTTCTCACCTTGTCCACTACTATCACTGGGCTCCAAGCCACCCCAACCATATCTGGCACAGAGCCATGTCTTCCTAACTGCCCACATTTTCAGCCTCTCTCTTGTCCTTTTCACCTCTTCTATTCAGAGCAGCTGAAACTACTACTTTTTAAAAATATAAATCAGATCATGTTATGTCTTTCCTTTCAGTCCTCCTGTAGTTTCCCTTACAATAAAAATCTAAAAGCTTCACCATGGCTGAAAAAGTCCTGTGCAATCCAGTCCTGCCACCTCTTCAATGACATGTCCCACTGCTCCCTTCTCATCCCCACACTGGCCTCCAACAAGCACAGTCCCAAATCAGATCCTCAGGCCTTACTATTGCTTCTAGCTAGGATGCTTGTCCCTCAAATATTCATATGTACCCTCTCCTCTTAACTTTAATCACATTTGTCCTCAAATGTCACCTTATCAGAGAGGTATTCTTTGACTACCCAATCTAAAAGGCAACCCAAAGCTCTAACAATGCATGCTGATTTACGTTCCTTATACCACTTACTCCACTTTACATTACATTATAATATGCATATGTGTATCAATTTATTATCTTTATCTCCTTCTAGAATGTAATTTCTATGAAGGCAAGAAGAAGCAAAAATATAAATTGTGCATCCCAACCAGACACAAAATCATACTGTGATTGTGAATTATATCCATAGTTGTTAAAACATCATTTAACTTACTTTGGGTCAAATTCATTCAACACAGCAAACATTTAATGAACTTCTAATTATATATGGGGCTATTATGTATTCTGTTTATAATATGCATTACATTACATAATATGTATTATATATATTATGTATATGTAAATATATATATTATATATTATTTAATAATATATAAATATAATATAAATATTATATATAAATATTATATATTATATATTATATAATGTAATACATATTATAAACAGAATATATATTATATAATGAACATTTAATTAATATGGGGTTCCAGAAGCACAGGTCCCAGTGTCTATTCCTGGAGACAGAACTTTACAGTGTTTAGGAGACAAGACACAAAATATGAGCTATTGAAATACCAGGTCAAAACATTAACAATCAGAAGCCAACATAAGTAGGACAGATAATAAATGTCAGGAAGTTCGGACGAGAGACTTGTGTAGGCTAAGAGGGTGAAGGAAAGTTTCAAAAAGAAAGACGGAGAGGATCAGGAAAAGGAAACTAGAAGGAGGAAAGCATTCCAGTTAAGCTCACAGCATAGGGAAAAACAGATTATACCAGTGATCCTCAGACTTCAGGGCATGGAACCCTGGGGCTAGATGGTCACTGACAGGACAAAACAAAGATTAATAAAGTTATGTCCCTTTCAGTTCTCTTTCAATCTTTCTAATTCATCCAATGAGAAATATTAATTAGTGCTAACATGTCAAAACACCTTCCTAACACTTGGCTAACATGAATAGCATCATTTTATTTTTGTTATATTCCCCTTTAAAGTTTCATTCCCTTATTTATTGTAATGGATTTTATCTTCCATTTATGGAACACTATGTGAGTTTCTTTATATATAAACTCATTTAAGTAAGTAAAATGAGTTATTTTAAAGCCAGACATTAAACCAATCCTGGACCAGGTGGCTGGGAAACTACCTGCCCAGACACAGTAGAGCCCAGCTTTAAAGTAAGCAAAGGGTGCTCAGCGGAGAAAAGCAGAAAGGGAAACTCTTGTCAAAATGCAAGAGGCCTCATGGCAGGCTAAAGATTTTGAAAAATATTCTGTAGGCCTGTTTCCCAACTGGTTACAAATTCCTTGGAAACATGCCCTTTGCACAAGAGTGTGGCATGCCTCTCATTTTTAAGACTGCATGAACTATGACAATCGTCAATTCCATTATATAAAGTTAAAGACAAAGTAGAAAAAAGCTAACATTACTCAATACTGTATGAGAAATATAAAAGCACAAGCATAACTACAGTTTTAATTTAAAAAATTTTTGTCTGTATCAATTAGGATCTGGGCAACAACGAAGTATACACAAAACACTCAACTGGAGTAAGCTGCAGAACTTTTTACAAAGGTGTGGTAATGGTGTGGGGAAACCAAGGGTTAACGCAGTATGTGGGGTTAAGGGAGGAGCCCATTTATAAAGCCAACAGAGAAGAACCTCCCAGGCACAGAACAGAGTAGAAAGTGGGTATGAAGGGATAAACGGAAGATACCCAGCACAAAAACAAGGCTATTTTCAAATACCTGCTGGGTAATTATTTACTACTGTCTAATCACTAGCTTGAGGTTGGGCTTTGGGCTACAGAGATTGAGTGTAGACAGCCTGGACTTAAACTTCAGCTTGCCACTCATCAGCTATGTGAGTTTCTTATGTCACTGAACTTAGTTTTTCTGATAAAATGGGGGACAATAGCAGTATTCACCATAAGGCTGGTGTGAGAGCAAATGAGTAAATGTATATGAAGCACTTAGCATACTTTGCCTACAATAAATGTGTTGTGCACGTCAGGGGGTGGGAGAGGGTCATGTTAGCCACCAAAATGTTTGAGAGAAACCTACAGGAGGAAAACTTAAAATTGTGGAAATTCTCAATTTAAATTCCATTAACTTAATACTTCATACGACTTGGCCAAGAAAACCCACATAATTCTAATCTATTGATAAAATATCTGCAAGGCATACAAAGCAGGAAAATTATCTAAACTAGTAGAGGCAGGTAGGGGTGATGGTGGTGGCAGCGGCAGGGAGTGGACAGTAAAGACCTCCTGGAGAAGGCGACATTTAAAACGAGACCAATCTGAAGCCAAAGAGGAGTCAGCTAAGGAAAGAGGTGGGTGAAGAGGGAGCAGAGGGCACCCAAAGTGTCAAGGCCCTGGAGAAGAGGAAACATTACAGGTTTAATGAACCACATGACCTAGACGTGAAAGAGTAAAGGGAGCTTGGGGAAGACTCTAGCTGGAGAGGTAGAACTCTCAGCCATGCTTAAAGAGTTTGAATCATATTTTTTGTGAGGGCAGTGAGAAACCTTTGAAGGGTTTTAATCTGGGAAAAGACATAATCCCATGATCAGACTGTCATAGTTAGAAAACCACTGCTAAAGGGAATGGAGAGCCATTGAAGAGTTTTGAGTCAAGGACTGGACAAGAAAAATGGTGTTTCAAACTTACTTTTTATCATTTTAGTGAATGCCTAAAACTAAAATTGTTGTAAAATGTTACAAAAATGGTTTATAAATGTCACATAATTTTTCCTTGGGTTAACTATACATGTGTGTTCATTCAATAACTCATGTATTCATTAAGACATTTATCGAGCACCTAATATATACCAGGAATTGTGCTTAGATAGGGACAGGAGAAGAAAATTCACAAATAAGCAGTATAAAAGAGCTTAAGATTTGAGAGGCAAAGGACATTTCTGAGTGGTGGGTAAACTTCCTAAGGTGGAAGCAAGCAGAGTGCATGTGATAAAACATATTCCAGAATGGTTAGAATACACAGTGCATGGGCAGTGTTGAAACACTCATTCAATAAGAATTTAGTGAGTACCTACTATGTGCTAGCATTGTACAGCCATTGGTGACACAGTGATGAACAAGAAAATGCTTAAAATATGACAAGAATAACTTTTATCATTGCACACAACACTAGGTTGATTATCAAGAGTGCGTGAGGAAGAAAAACAGAAAAGAGCAGTGCCTTAATTTAAAGACGCTTGGAGTGGCAATAAAACATTTTTAATTAAAACTTCTCTACTGAGAATAGACAATCTTTGAAAGCCTGTGTAAATGAATTACATGCAAATATACTAGTGATATTAGAGTTTTTAAAATGACATTATAACTTTTGAAATGTCAAATAACTTTGAATGTCAAATGTTACCCCCCCAATCAAAAAAATTACAATCATGAATTGTCCAGCTGATCCCAAATCAAAGCAACCTACTTAAAAGGGGAATGCCCATTCTTTACACTGATTAGAAGAAATGCCTCAAATGTGGTTAAATCTTTGCTTTGACTTCACAGACTCTTGATGCTGATACAGACCCAGAAAGTCAGCTAAGGTCCATTTGGGGCAGCTCGAGAAGGGGAGAAAATGTGTTCCCTGCCCAACACGAACTTTTCCAACTCAGCCCCTGATCGTGCCAAGACAACACATTGTAATAATGGTAATTTAATAATGCCGTCCGCTGGGCTCTGCCCAGATTAGAAAGCTCGGGAAAATAAATGAGGCTTGCAAACCAAACAGAGGGAAACTTCTCCAGGCAGTGCCTGCAGCAGGGAGATACCTAGTAATGAAATACCCGCAGTCTCCATTCTTCATACAAGAGGTAAACATTAAAAGGGAGTCTGGAAAGGTAAAGCTCTCAAAATGGAAATAAATAAATAAGCTCACCTGCCATGGTGAGATCTCTGAAAATGACTTGAAAGGACTGCCCAGAGATTTTCCCAGGGGATGTGGTAAAGTATCGACAGACATCAAGGGAGGTAATTATGTGCTTGGGCACATTTGCTGGATAAATTGGCCTCCTTACCTTCATCTTCCCGTGTGGGCACCAGATACAGAAACCGTGTTTAAACTCCACAGCGTTCTCTCAGGCTTTTACCATAAAAAGGAAATAAAAGTATACCCTGGGGGATTTCCCTGGTGGCACAGTGGTTAAGAATCTGCCTGCCAATGCAGGGGACACGGGTTCGAGCCCTGGTCCGGGAAGATCCCACATGCCACAGAGCAACTGAGCCCATGCGCCACAACTACTGAGCCCGCGTGCCTAGAGCCCGTGCTCTGCAACAAGAGAAGCCACCGCAATGAGAAGCCCATGCACCACAATGAAGGGTAGCCCCCGCTCGCCGCAACTAGAGAAAGCCCGCGTGCAGCAATGAAAACCCAACACAGCCAAAAATAAATAAATAAACAAACAAACAAATAAATTTATTTTAAAAAATGTGTCCTGGGTTCTTGGCAAATCAGTCCAGTGTTAGATAGGGACCCATTATCTTTGACCTTCACATTTTTGCCTCTTCTGACTCATAGAAAATCCTCAAAAACTCTTTAAGGGAAAGATATGTGATGTCTGAGAAATTCTCACTTTCAGAAAAAAGACACCATTCTTGCAGCATAAAAATTATAGTTGAATTAAGTGATTTCTTTATTTTTTATTTCAACTGGTCTGTTATCTGCTCAAATTTTTAAAATTTACCTAAAATAACAGAAGCTTTGTTTACTGACCATGTTATTAACATGTGAGGATAATAGCCAATCCTCTCCTTTCTCTGTTTTTCCTCTCAATCACCAAGACAACTCTAACATTCCTCCATCTTAGCTTCTTTATAGAAAAATTCTCACAGGTAACTGCCATCCTCTATCACTTCTGAAACTGGTAATGAAATGTCAGAGGAGGAACAGTTAATTAAAATTGTGGAATCCACTTTGCATCCTCTCGCAGTCAATAAAAGTACTACAGTTAAGGATACATTTCAACACATGATGTAACTAATATAAGTCACATTTTTAAATAACATTTGGCTATTAAAAATCAAAAATCATGAACGTGAACAGAATATTCGGTAAACATCTTGCTACACTGGCCATAAAACTCCTTTCGTTCAACTAGTGCAATAGATTTGATATTGAGATCAATTAAGAAGGTGTTTTCTAGTAATAAACCGAGGAACATGTCTATAATCTGCAAGGAATTTATGGGAATAAAAACTGTACCTGAATATCCCACACAGGCTTACCTGAGCTGTTACCTTCAACAAGATTTCCTCACACTCTCAGCTTACTCCATAAACATTTAAGAAAGAAACAGTACAGAACAGCAGCTGAGAGTTCAGGCTCTGGAGTGAAATGCTGTGTGTTTCAACCCTGCCTCTGCTACTTTCTAAACATGAGACTGTAATCACTTGGCTTTATTTCTTGGAGTCTCAGTTTCCTTATCTGCAAAATGGAGAAAACACTCTCTACTCTTAGGGCTGCTGTGAGGATTAAATGAGATAACATGCACGAAGCATTTTGAATAGTGACTAGGACCTTGTAAAGGCTGAATAAATATAAGCTGTTCCTCTTATTGGACACTTTATTCATTTAATAACTATATTCCCTAAGGGTCTGGTAATTTAAGAACATTCATATACCTGAAATATATTTGTTTTACACTATTGCACTGCTCATTTTTCTACATAAGAATTAGGCAGATGATACTTCAGGGTCCCTTAGTTCCAAATGCTGCCACTCATATTTAGTACAGATATCTGTTAAGCAAAGGAGAATAAACGAGTCAAATCACCTCAGAAGCTGCCAGCTTCCACCCTTGCTTGTCAACTAACTCCATGAGTCAAACTACACTCTCCAGGGAGCACCTGTGAAAGTCCCCGATTCATAGAAGTGTTTACTTTGGGGTTTGGGGTTTGTTTTCTCAGGTTTATGTCTGGGACAGCTTGCTAAAGCTAACAGTCCAGCAATTTTATTAAACTCTTCTCAATTTCAGCATTTTTAAAAGAGCATATAGAAATCACACTGGCAGTGGCTATTTAAACTTCCCAGTGGATGCCAAAAAAAAAAAAGGACACTTAAATGACCGTTTTTGAGCAGAGCCAACAGCATGTGGCCTAATTATCCAACTACATGAAAAATTCTATGGATTTTTAACCAGAGTATAAGGGTTTGATATGCACAGTTCAGAACGCAAACGGCTACCTCACTGGGGGGCTGTAGAACTTTTCAAGTCTAAATATAAGGTCCAGGTCTAACAGGGTAAGTTTCTTCTCTGTTTTTCCTTCTGATAACTTATAAGAAATGATAAATGAACAAGACGCTTAGAAACTGACATAGCTAAGCCACTAATGAATACAACTAAAGAAAATACCATTGTGCTAAGTGCTCTCCATTTATTTCTAATACAACTTTCTGAGGTAGGTATAATTATGCACATTTTACAGATGAGGAAACCAAACTCAGAAAGGGTGAGTGCCCTACCCCAGAGGGCAGGTATCAGAGCTGGTGTCCTGGTTATCCTCTATTTGCCCCTGCAGACCCTTTGTCTGCCCTGTGGTGGCCTCTCCTCTGCAGCCCTCTGCAGCCCTCTGCAGCTCTCATGCCTTCTGGCTTCTGTTGGGTTAACACAGGAGGCAGACAGCTTTCCCTTATTGTCCCTCCCTTAAAATCATTACCCCTTTATTCTGTTTTCTTCATCACTTATGTAAACATTAGCATACACTTAGTCATGAATTCATTCAACGATATTCAGCGTGGAGTCTACCACGTACCAGACACTCTATTTAGGTGCTGAAATACTGTAGTAAATAAGACTCACGTGGCCCTTGCCCTATTTATTTTCTCTTCCTTTCTTTTCCAACTTAAATATTAAATATAAGGGATTTCCTAAAATCAAATACCATGTCTTCTACAAATCTTTGGGCAGTGCTGGACACATTATGGATGCTCAAGAGTGGATGGATAAAAGAATGATTCATGGATAAGAGAAAATCATCTGAAGTATCTGCAGGTCCAGGATAGAAGCTACCAAGCCTAAGACTTTTTCAATTAGCTGTAATCGTGCCTCGGATAAACCTCATTGGCTATGATACTACCACTGCACAAAGCTTAATACTAAGATTTTTTCAATAATTTTCTGAGCAAACCCATAACAGTGCTGCTCGTTACAATAAGAATTAAGAACAATGATGATACCTGGTGTTGATAAAGATGAGGTGAAATGAGCATTATTATAAACCACTGGACTGAGTATGAATCAGTGCCACCTTTCTATATGGCAATTTGCTTAAACACCACAAGCAAGTGACTTGGCTAATTGGCTTCCAGAAACAAATCCTAGAAGCACAATTAAGGATGAGTCCAAAGATATAGTTATAAGTATGTTATGAATAATTTGAAATTTTTAAAAATGGTAATGACCTAAGTGTTCAGCAACAGTGGATTTGATTAATCTTTTCAGGCACATCATATAATGAAATACTACAAATGATTAAAGATAATACCATATCATATATTTCATGACATGAACATATTCGCATTAACTGAAAAAGGAGAATACAAAGTTTTATGTAGAATAACGCAATTTTTCTTTTAAAAAAATTTTGATATAAGAAAATGGTCTAAAATTGCATTGTCCAACAGAAATACACGTAATTTTAAAGTATTTAGTAGTCATATTTTAAAAAGTAAAAGATGAAAAAAAAGTAAAAGATGAAATTCAGATAAAGATATATTTTAATTAATCCAAACATACACAAAATAACAATAGCCTAAATTCTCTTTTTGAAATTTGGTGTGTAGTTTATACTTCTAGCACATGGTGTCAATTCAGTCTTGTCATGTTTTAAATATTTACGAGCCACATGTGGCTAGTGGCTACCAGATTGGACAGCTCGGGTAAGCCTTAAAAGCAGGTATGGAGAGTAGGAATTTGTATGATTTTTACTTTCTTCTTTTGTTTCTCCATCCTTTTACAATTACCATGTATAATTTTGCTGTTGACATATACTACTTCTGTGATACAAAAACAAAGTTGTTTTTAAATACTAAGAACAGAGTTTTTTTTCTGTCTCTGGAATACTTTTTGTCTCATCGTCTCTGCAGTTCACAGACCACCTGCTTCCTAGAATTACAAAAATGTTCTCCTTTCTTCCCCTCTCTTTATAGAGACTTTGAATAGCTACCTAGCTTCAGCCCTTGGGCAAGTGAGTTAAGGATCAAATAGTGTTGCTCTTCAGAGTCACAGCTAAATCAGCCCCTGCTTTCCAGTGATGTGACCCCGAATCTATCAAGACTCCAAGCACTGTTTTAGAAGCTCTCCTGGGCTTGTGGAAGGGCATGGAATGGGACCGGAAAGCGCTTAATTTGAGGTTAATTAAATAGTGATGACAAGCCTTAATCTCCAACTTGTCATCAGATTGTAAACACTGATCACAGCTGCAGCCATCTGCAATAAACCTATTGAGAGAAATCTTGACCAGAATGAAATGAGTATGTTGATGACCCAGATGAAGCTGAGAGAGATGAGATCAGAGAAATCCAGGCTCTTGTAACACCAGGAGAAATGGAGACCCGAAAGGAGAGAAATCAGAGGAAAATGTGTCAAATCTGATTCCTTTACAGTCCTACCAAAAAAAACAAAAAAATTACTGGACCCCAGGAGCCTGGAGGATGAAAGAAATAAAGGTGAAGATGTAAATCCATTGAACTGAGGACCTGAAAGAAACTGAAATAGCTCTGCCACTATTAACACCTGATGGGTTTCTGTGGAAAATATGTCTGAGCCACGTGCCTGTGCTGGGGCCTCTGGACCAATAGCTATACCAGCGGAAGTGAACTACAGCAGGAGATTCCCAGGGAGGGAGGTGGGGAATAATATTTACAGGTCAGGCACTTCACATGTAATTTACCTGATAATTCTCTCAATTATTTTATAAGGTATTATTATTTTCTCCATTTTAAAGAAGAAAACTCTAAATCTCAAAGAAGTACCTACCTCACCGAAGGCCATGCAAAATATGGGTTGAACCCGGATTTGAATACAGACTAACTCCCTCACGTAAGCTCTAAACCTCGGGCAGCTCTGCCTCGAGCTTTGCGGTAGTGGTAAGGAAGTGATCAAGGTGAAAGAATAGTGAAGTTCATGAGGAAGACGGAAAGAAAAGAGCAAAAATTCCCCAAAGAGGATCTAACTAGGAAGTTAGGCGACCTAATGGAAATCTGCAAGGTGGGTGAACATTCTGGTACCACTGTTCTCAGTGTACCTTAAAAGTGCCCTTTCTGGCCTCACTGACATGGAGAACACTTCCTCATTCTTCAAGACTCAGCACAGGTCAATCTGCACCTAGTCTGTGAAGCCTTTCCCAAACCTCCTGGTGAGACCAGCACTTTTTTTTTATATTAACAAAGTGGGAGGCATTAGGAAGGAGATGACTTCAGTATAATTGGCTGGACACCATGCCACGTGTAAAGTTAGGAAGGAGAATGTGAACCTGAGGATGAGAAAAACTGAAGTAAAAGAACCATGACAGTTGTCAAATAGTTAATGGACTAAGATGTATGGTTTAAATCTCTGTACTCTTCCCTGAAGCCTTTTTGGAGTAAGATAAAACATTCATTCCTTCATTCATTGCCTAGTGTTATGACAGTGCTAGTGAAAATAGCAGTGAGCAAAACCAGACACAATTCTGTTGTCAGGATACATGCATCTAACAGGGATAACACATTCATAATAAAAAGATCACAGAAATACATGGAAAACTGTGATACATACTCCAAATAATAGGTAAATAGCATGTGATGATTTTGTCCAAGATACAAAACTGGAATCGATAAAGAGATTTTGCAGGGAAATAAGCTTCAGTTCATTATTTGGAAGAACTTTGAAATAATCCACACATTCCAGAAATGACCCCATGAATGAGTACACTTCCCCCTCCTGACATTGGACAGGCCCAGGCTGAGGCCGGAGGACAAAAGGGTCCAGTGCCAGACAACTTCGCAGGTCTCTTTCAGCTCTTAGAAACTATGATTCTATCATTCTAAAGAAAATATTGTCTCAGATGGTAATTAGAATTTGATAGCTTGAACTTCCAGGAGACTCAGGAAATCTGTGCAGAGAAGAATCATTTTCTGTACATAGAGGGGAGTCAAGCAAAACTGAGTCTCCTAAACAGCACTGATATACCTCTGTTTTACGTACTGCCCTGGAAGCTTTGTGAGTACAGGGGCCCATGGGCTTGCTCATCACTGACTCATCACTGCACGGCACATAGCGCATACTAAATATTTGTTAAATGAACAAATAAATATAGTACTAAAATGTACCAGCACAAACACACTCACTTATAAAAACTTTCTTCTACTGTTATAGACCTTAAAATTGAACTTTCTTGAATAACTAATGAACATGAACATCAGTCAATCACTTGCTTCCTGATTAATAGCTAGGGTCCCTTGTCCAAGCACTCACTTAGTTCAATTAAAAATTAATAATTTTCCATGGAATAAATACACACTACACATAGTACATGAGGGGTTCCACTTTTAATAAGCAATTAAGTAATGCAGAGAGGCTAAGAATCTATTAACTAAGAGAGAACTCCATGAACTTGCCCTTCAAGTCATCATTCATTTACTACCCATTTCTCTTCTAAATTTTTAAATTAGCCTGGAAAAAAGTAGTTCTGAAAACAGAATAAATAACGCCAATATGTTGTCATATTTCAGTTAACATTTGCAGGCGACACAATGTGTTTTTGTTAAACAGTGTGTTTTGTTTGTTTTTATTCCTTTCTTTGACATGAAGAATACATTAGGGAAGATCAATACAAAACTGAGGCACTATATGTAAAATGTGAAGGGTCTATTCATCGAAAAATTATGAACCATGCTATAGAACTTAGCCAGGTCAGAGCTAAATTAAATTATTGATCCATTCATTTTTCCCCTTTCTATGTGACTATCCCCTGATTTTTTATAACATACAATATTGCCTAAATAGCAAATGAATCATCTTATTCTAGGCCCAGCATGTCTGCTGACTGACAATTTTCTAAAATTAATCGTCATATTGTTAGCATTCAGATTTATAAATTGAGCTCCCCTCACATAAACATCTAAATACCCAACGTAAAATTTATAAGCTTTTGTAGCATGAACTCAAAGGGAAAGAGGGTAATTTTCACTTTTTTCAATACAAAAATACAAAGAAAAAATGAAATGTTGTTTTTCTTAACACCATTTTCACTACTTTATGGTCCTTGGTACATTTCATTGATGAGGCCAAAACGTATTCACTTGACTTTTTAAAAATGACTTAACTACTACTAAGCAAAATGATGCAATCAACACTTTGTGAATTGAAGTCTTTTAAATTTTCAGACTTAAATCTTCCTCAAGATGTGCAACATCAAATTCTATAAGCAGGTTTACCAATTGCTTTGGGGATTTCTTTGAATACAAAAAAACCCTCATGCCCAATCAGCCTCCAAAGTGACAGAATGTATCTTGAATTAGGATCTTCTCTCACCTTATGAAAAGGGAAAATGGGTAAACAATTTGTAGGAAATGTAAATTCCACAGATCCACATCAATTTATGAAAAAGAAAGCTGACATAAGAGTTCTTGGTAGAAAAGATCTTTGATTTGGGGCTGTATTTAGCCAGTAACTTTTGCCTCCTGGGAAAATATTTTCTCTTTAACAAAGTAGTGTCAGATACAGAGGCCTGTTCATTTCCTCTAATGGAGATAAGATCATTCTGACTGGTGCTCCAAATAAGGCAGAAATTTCCCCTAATGTGTAGTTTGAACATTGTATCAAAATACAGTAAAATGCCGTTTCAGAGTCTGATGAGAAAAACATGTGAGCTCACAAAATGTCGGCCTCCCTCACGTGGAGAAATGGTCCATCGCTTTTCTTCACGCTGATTGTCACTGCAAGAAGTTCCCGGCATCAGGGGCATGTCCCACTGTCTCACACAAATGCCAATTCCTGTTGCTGGGACAAGGGGATTCTAGCCTCACAGCAGGCCTGAGGGACTCTATTTCTCTACAGGTCTGCTCCAAAGCTGAACGCCCTTTGCACTAGAAATCAATGTCATCCAACAAAAACTTCAGGAGAAAGTTAAATACCAGCAGCAAAATGTCTCTTGTGTACCAGTCTCTCCCCACTGTGTTTCTGCCAGGTGACAAGAAACAGTGAGGAAAACGGAGCAAGCAAGGGCTGAAGAGAGAAAAATTGAAGAATTGCAGAACTTGAGCGTTGGAAAGGGGCAAAGTTTCAAATAAGAAAAGACTCAAGCAACTTACTGTGCAGAAATGTAGAATGCCATCTGAGGAAGGGCAGCAGGCTCCCTCCCCAGAGACCCAACTGAAGGTCATCTATACCTTAGGAAGTTCCTTCACTAGGTTTTGGCATCCTGGGCCTTGGGATTCTCAGCACACAAGACAGAATCCCTCTCTCAGGAGGTGGACTTCATAAAACAAAGCTCACGAGTCCAGCGGCATGAACCCAAAATATCGAAGTAGAAGTCTACAACTTGTAATATAACTGCCGCACAGACGTCAGAATGACCAGAACGTTCCCTTCCTGAAGATGTCCTCCATGCAAAGCCAAATCCTAATCAGACAGCAATCTGACGTGAAAGCAATCTGAACAAGAGGAGTTCATATGATGAATTGAATGTTAAACGGCATCAGGGGGAATGGAGTCAACCAATGGGAGAAAATACACAACGTGCGCTGGCTGCAGCTCCCTGTATCCACTGCCATAACAGGAATGGCCTTGCCAACAAAACAAAGCTCCTAGTTCCTCACAGGAGACACATCTCCTCCAGAGAGGACTACATGTGCATGCCTTCCGCGTTTCCATTGCTATGTACCCACAATTTGAATGGCAAAATCCTTCTTTTGTCCTAAAAAACCTGCATCATTTTCTCACTGTGAAGTAAAATATATTCCTTGTAACAAATGAACATATGAAAAAGAGTAGAATAAAAATTATTCTATTTCTTCCACCTAAGAAATTGCAGGTGGATAATCTTTCAGTCTCTTTCTTAGGTTGACCATATAAAATTTCCATTTTGCAGATAAAAAACAGCCATTTAACATTAATTTCACATGATCCAACCTAATATATGGGTTTGTACATACATTATATCAAAGTAGGATCACATATTACATTCTGTTTTGCTGCTTTTCTTTTAATTAACCAGGCCCCATAAATAGCTTTCCATGTCATAAAGTAATATCATGACAGATACTCTTGTACATGCTTCCTTGCCAAAGGCTCTGATTATTTCCTTAGGGAACATTGCTAGACATAGAATTGTTGGGTCAGAGTATGCACACACCCATTCATTTATATATTACTTATGGCGGCTTTCACCCAATAACAGCAGAGTTGAATAGTTGGAATGTGGACCCAACAAGCCTACAATATTTAGTCTCTGGTCCTTTACAAAAAAGTTTGCCAACTGCTGACCTGGAGTCTTCAGTTAGGTAGAGACAGAACACCCACAATGGAACATCCACAGGCCACAGACTCCCCATTTGTAAAATTCACCATGATTACAAGCAGATCTCATCCATTTCAAATGTTTTCTACTCTTTATCATTTTTTAATCAGTCCAAAGGTTCTATACAAGTCCATTTATCATTAGAATAGTGTTAAAGAATACTATTAGAGAAATTTAACTCTATTATTTTTAACCACAGAAATTACTGTAACCTAAGATATAAATGGGAACCAAATCAAACAAGATGTTATAAAAATTCCTTTCTTGTATAATAATCTATAGTAAACATAAACATGCTCTTAAACATTTAATATAAACATTGATTATTAAATAAAAAGACTTAAAAGATATTTCATTTCTTCGGCCTTTGATTTCAAACAGCTAAAAATTTGAGGCTGGATTCCCTTTACTCATGAGCAAGACTCAGAAACTTGGCTACGGAAAAAACACATTTAACTTTTCACTGAAAAAGAATCACACAGACCACGTCTGAATATTTACAAATTCCTCGTTAATTAGATTTTAATCTACATGACTATACCATATGCTAGAAAGTCATCCAAATACAAACTCTATGAGACGGTTTTACTGCCGTTACTTTAAAGAGCCATTTAAAAGATTTTCTATGGGATGAAGATTGGGTGATTTATCATGGTTTTATGCTCCTTTAATCTGCACCATCTTCCCGTTGTAAAATAAATATTGGTTTTAAAATAAATGGTTCTGCCCAGGTTTTGATGAGAAAAATTGCCCTGTAAATCACAAGCTCACCTGTGCCAATTCCAAGTCCAATGTTAACTAGCCCATTCTGATGAAAAATAAGTCAATTTTATAGAACAAAATCTAAGGAAGACAATTACAGAAGTATATTATCAATGCTGCAATGTAACTAATTTGAGATATGAGCTTCCCCACTCCCTGTTTTTTCAATTCTCAAAAAAAAAAAAAAAAAAACTAGTTGATGCCAAACTGGTCTTTCAATTGGACTTTTAAAAATGTATTATTTACCACAGTTTTTATTATATTCTCTCCAACTCCAATATACAAGTTATGTAATTGAAAATAAATACAAGCAAATCTGAAGGGTTATATGATAACATCTTTATCAATCCCTTTTTTCATACTCAGAAGGCCACATCAATTTAACAAGTTGCCTCCTTGGACTATTTCACAGACCTCTGAGAAAATGACAATATATGTATCTTCCTATAGTAAGCATAGTGGCTAAACACTTTGGAAGATATGAATGGTTTCAAGCAGCACTTCACTAATTATCTGTGATGAAATACTAGTTGACTGCATTATTCCTTTGCAATATGTTGTGGGCTGGTGAGACATACACTTGGATATTGTGGCAATGCCAAATTGCTATAAAAGTTTCTAAACTTGCACTGTCCAACAAAAATAAAATGCCAGCCACATGTGTAATTTTAAACTTTCTAGTAGCCATGTTAAAAACTGTAAAAAGAAACAGGCGAGATTAATTTTAATAATATGTTAATGTAGCCCAATATATCCACAATCTTATCAGTTCATATAATATAATCAATATAAAAATATTGTTGATGACAAATACTATATGTTACCACTTCTACATGGAATCTAAAAAATATTGGGTTGGCCAAAATGTTCGTTCGGATTTTTCCATACACTCTTGTGGAAAGACCTAAATGAACTTTTGGCCAACCCAGTAAAACAACCAAATGAGTAAGACAAAACAGAAACAGACTCACAGATATAGAGAACAAACTAGTGGTTACCAGAGCAGGGAGGGGCATAAAAGGGGTAGCATTTTAAGAGGTAAAAACTACTATGTATAAAATAAATAAGCTATAATGATATATTGCACAGCACAGGGAATATAGCCAATATTTTATAATAATTTTAAGTGAAGTAAACTCTATAAAAATATTGAATTACTATGTTGTACACTTGAAACTAATATTGTAAATCATCTATACTTCAATAAAAAATATTATTGAAATATTTTACATTCTTTTTTAATACTGTCCTCAAAATCCAATGTGTATTGTACACTTACAGTATGTCAATTCAGACTGGCCACATTTCAAGTACTCGATAGCCACATGTAGCTAGTGGCAACTGTGCTGGACAAGGCAGTCCTAAATCCTTACTCTCAGTGTCTGACCTCCCTCTTCACATTTTGAGTAGTACTGTCTAAACCACTGCTCCCTTCAGAATAGCATCTCTAAGTTTCTCTTCTGTGATTTTCTGCCTGATGTTTTATAATTGAGGTCTCCATTTCAGATAAGGCCAACACTTAAAGAAATTAGCACACTCATGATTGTGGCTTACTTTATCCTTCCTTTCAGGAAGGGAATCACCATTAACAAGGGATGGATGCAGAAGCCTCCTCTGCTCTCCTTTCTCTAGAAGCAACCACTACTCTGAATGAAGCTGGTTTATTTCCTTCCCATCCTTGTTTTAATACTTTCTTTACAGATTACATTCTTAAGCATCTACATAAAGCTATTAAGAAGGGGAAATATGTTTGTGCTCTACTTAGACGTGTGAATTTAATGTATTTGGCTTGTATAAATGCTTACCATATTCCAAAGGCTACTGCTGAAACCGATTTTCACACCTTTCTAACCATCCACTCTATGATCTATGACTTTGGACCCTGTAATGCCTTCTAGCTTGGGTAACTCCTACCCATTATTTAAGTCCCAGCTTAAATGTCACTTCTTCAGGAAACCTTTGTTAATCTGCCCTTTGCCCAAATAAGATTAAGTTCCCTGTTAAATGCTCTGACCCTTCCTATACTGCACTTACCTCAACTGTAAATATCTGCTTTTGTAATGATTTGTTTAATGTCCATCCCCCGCATGAAAATATAAGGTAGCACCAGCACAATTCCCAGTACATAGCAGATGTCCATAAATACGTTTCATATGATTGAATGATTTTCTCTTCCATTCATTTACTCAAACTCAGTTAGAAATCATGTTTCTCAGTCTCCTGTTGTGACATGAGCTTAGAATGTGTATATCATAAATGTATTGGGCACCCCTATTTATTAAAATGTATGTTTCAAATATATTACTATGAAGTTACTCATAGTGCATTCTTTTGACCTTTTATTCTCTATTATACATATATTAGGTCCCTTTTTTCATTTCTAATACTATTCGTGTTCTCTCTGTCACTCTTACTCTTTCTTTCCTTCTTTCTGTCTTTGTCTCTGTAGCTGATCAAGTTTGCCAGATGTATTTAGTTAGTCTTTCAAGGAATCATCCTTTGCTTTGTCGATCTTCTCTGCTATTCCTTTGTATTCTATTTCATTTCTTTTTGCAGTACTTTGTGTTATCTTCTCCCTTTGCTTTATTTTGGTTTACTCTGCTATCTTATTTATAACTTTTTGGTTGAATGCTTAACTCACTAATAATCAGTCCTCCTTCATTTCAAATATATGCATTTGAATCTATAAATTTTCCTTTATGTACCTCTTTAATTGTAACCCACAAGATTTAAAATAAAGTATCAACTAATTTCTATCATCACTTTTCTTTGACAAGATTTAGAAGTATGATCTTGTCTCCAAATGTATAAAGTTTTTGATGTCTATTTGGTTTTGGTCTCCTAATATTTTTTCTTCCGAGGTAAGAGGAAATATAATTTTTAGCAATCAGTGGTAAGGCTTTCGATGTGTGTATATTCTCTGGTAGTGGAGTTCAGGAGTTCAGAGTTCTATGTATGTCTATTCAATCGAGCTAATCAGTTATGTTATTTAAATCTTCTTTATCCTTTCTAATTGTTTTAGTTTATTTGATTTTTTCAGTGTCTTAGAGAAAATGTTTAAAACTCCCAATTATGGGGACTTCCCTGGTGGCACAGTGGTTAATACTCTGTTCTCCCAATGCAGGCCAGGTTTGAACCCTGGTCAGGGAACTAGGTCCCACATGCATGCCACAACTAAAAGTTCGTATGCCACAACTAAGGAGCCCACCTGCTGCAACTAAGGAGCCCACCTGCTGCAACTAAGGAGCCCACCTGCTGCAACTAAGGAACCCACGTGCCGCAACTAAGGAGCCCACCTGACACAACTAAGGAGCCCACCTGCTGCAACTAAGGAGCCCACCTGCTGCAACTAAGGAACCCACGTGCCGCAACTAAGGAGCCCACCTGACACAACTAAGGAGCCCACGTGCTGCAACTAAGGAGCCGGCAAGCCGCAACTAAGGAGCCCACGAGCCACAACTAAGGAGCCCACCTGCTGCAACTGAGACCCGGCAAAACCAAATAAATTAATTAAATAAATAAATAAATATTTTTAAAAATCCTCCCAATTATGATTACCTATGTTCTCAATACCTCGTGGTGATATGGTCAATTTTTACTTTATATATTTTTGAAATGATGTGACTAGGTAATGCAGGTTCAGGATTAATATATCTTTCTGGTGAATTGTTCTTTTATCATTAAATAATGACTTTCTTTATCTGTAATAACATTTTTTAAAGTACATTTTGTCTGATATTAATACAGTGTCATCAGCCTTCTTTTGAAAGGTATTTGCATGGTATAGTATATCAATTTCCATCTATCTTCTTTCAATCTTCCCATGCCATTATTCTTAATAGGGGTATTCCTTATAAACAGTGTGTAAAGAGAGTGTTACTGTTTCTTCTTCCCCATGCAACTTAAAAATCTTTGTCTATTGACACAGAGAATGAATCATCTTTATGTTTGTTGTGATTCCTGGTATATTTGGCTTTATTTCAACCATGAGCTTGATTTACACTTTACCAAAAGTCAGGGATTATCCAAATGTACCAAGTCTACACACCACAGAAGGCATGACTATATCTAGCTTAGGCTCATAATTTAGCTATTCTCAATAAGTCACTTAGACATATTAGCAAACCATACTCTCTTAAAGCTATAAGGTAATTAATTAATCCTTACACAAGTAACACACAAAAATTTCCAAATTAAGGTGGCCAATCCACTATTCTATGTCTTTACCTGTAACATGAATATAAAATAATCCATTTGTCATCTACTGCCGATGTTGCTGTACTTCACTCTCCCCGATTTTTTTTTACTTCCATATTACGCAGCTTTCATCTTGTCTCCTCCTTTCCTACATCTCTTTTTCCCAACCCCATCTCTTAGCATCTCTTCCTTAGATAATTACATTAGCATCCTTGGTCTCCCTGCCTTCGTCTTACTATCTTCCACTCCAATTCACATTCCAGTTAAATGAGGACCTTGCATTATAAATTAAGAAGTTTGAATGTTACCCTGCACATCAATCTCTCTTGAACTGAAACCCGAAGACACAGTCTTATAGCTCCAAACATTTTATTTTTTCATTTGTGATTTTATCCAATTAACATTCTAAAGAATCTAAATGACAATCTGATAATTGAGCTGTGCCTTCCAATAGCAGTGCCTGAGTTTGTCTTTTTTTACCCCATCGACTGTCCTGTTCGCAGTGTCATTGGCACCAAACAATCACCTAAAGTGACAGTTTTTAACTTTCATTGTGTCAATAAGCACATCTGGCTGTTAGGTTGGCATGTCCTAATGCTAAAATTGTCCCACATCTGCCATTGTGCTTAGTGGAGATGATTCACAATTGAAAGATATTGTCATCGAATAAGGCTTTAATTTATTAAGTTATTTAATTAATGGAGACTTTGATATGACATCATAAAAACCCATAGTGTGGCAGAGTAATAGTCTCTTTTAATTGTTATGGGCTAATGAGAAAACAACAAAGGCAGAATTAATATGTAAATGATGTGTTTATATCAAACAAAAGCCCAATGATATTATGGGACACTGCACAAAAGGTTTCCCAATCTTTCAAATAGAGAAAAGTGGTGAGAGAACTGAGTCGTCCTATGCCTCAGAATAGTAACTGCGTGACAAATAAAAAGAGCCTTTGCCACAATAGTCACTATACTTTACTCAATATTCATTTATCAAAAATGTGTTAAATACTTAATCAATAGATATTGAGTGCTAAATACTGTTCTAGGCCCTGAAGATACAGAAGCAAAAAAGACAGGCAAAATCCCTACCCTCATAAAGTTATATTCAGATAATAAACAAATTAACACAAATTTATAATATTATGTCAGGTAGTGATAAGTCCTGTGGAAAAAAATTAAGCAGGGTAAGGAGTTAGAGAATGATGGGGGAGAAGGACAACTATTGTGGGCAGAGTGGTCAAGGAAGGATTCTCTGAGGAGATGACATTTGAGCAGAAGCCTGAGTGTAACGAAGAAGAAGCAAGGCATAGAAATATCTAGGGGAAAAGACTTCCAGACAGAAGCAACAGCAAACACAAAGATGGTGAGGTAAGAATAAGCTTGCCATGCACGAAGAACAGCAAGAAAACCAGTGTGACCAGAACTCGGGGACAAAAAAAGAGAGTAATAGTAGACATGGTGAGAAAGACAAGCATGAGCCCAATCTTGAAGGGCCTTGAGGCTATGGCAAAGAGATTGGATTTATTCTGAGGCTGATAGGGAGCTACTACAGGGTTCCATATAGTTCATGTAGAGTACCAGAAGCTGGACCTAGACAGCGGGTGCAGAAACAGAATCAGTGCAGATTCGCTGGAGGAGATGAGGTCATTTACTCTCATTGTTTCTATTTCACCAATGAAAAACGAAGTGAAGGAATCAGCTGAGGGGAGAATCGGGGATGGGAGTTGGAGGTCTGAGGTACAGGTGAAGGTGTAAAACCGTTGCCTCACAGAGTAGAAGTATTAAGCAAATGATGAAAGATTGCTAAATAGAGCAGAGGATACACTTGAAATTTGTGGACATAAACTCAAAGTAATGCCGTTCAGCATAGTTTTGTGTTCTTCTCCATTCAACTGCACTCAGGTCCAAAGTGGACATAGGGTCAGAGTCATGCCAGTAAACAGGACACAGAGAGACAAGCAAAGGAGAGACTGACCATAGCACCTAAGCTGGGTAAGGAGGGAAGTGAGGGCATGAGAGGAGAAATGAACACAGGCATGCCTCATTTTATTGCACTTTGCTTTATTGTGCTTAGAAGATACTGTGCTTTTTATAAATTGAAGGTTTGTGGCAATCCTGCAACAAGCAAGTCTATTGGTGCCATTTTTCCAATAGCATTTGCTCACTTCATGTCTCTGTGTCACATTTTGGTAATTCTCATAACATCTTCAACTTTTTCACTATTATCACTGTGATCAGTGATCTTTGATGTTACTATTGTAATTGTTTTGGGGCACCACAAACTGCACCCATATAAGACAGTGTACTTAATCAACATATGTGTGTGTTCCGATTGCTCCACTGACCAGCAGTTCCCCCGTCCATCTCCCTCTCCTCGGGCATCCCTATTCCCCTGAGACACAACAATGTTGAAATTAGGCCAACTAATAACCCTACAATGACCTGCAAGGGTCTAACTGAAAGGAAGAGTCGCACATCTCTCACTTTAAAGCAAAAGCCCGAAATTATTAAGCTTATTGAGGAAGGCATGTCGAAAGCTGAGAGAGGCCAAAAGCTAGGCCTCTTGCACCAAACGGTTAGCCAAGTTGTGAATGCAAAGGAAAAGTTCTTGAAGGAAATTAAATGTGCTACTTCATGAACACATAAATGCTAAAAAAGCAAAGTACCCCTACTGCTGATATGAAGTAAGTTTTAGCAGTCTGGATAGAAGATCAAACCAGCCAAAACATTCCCTTAAGCCAAAGCCTAATCCAGATCAAGGCCCTAACTCTCAATTCTATGAAGGCTGAGAGAGGTGAGGAAGCTGCAGAAGAAAAGTTTGAAGCTAGCAGAGGTTCATGAGGTTTAAGGAAAGAAGCCTTCTCCATATATAAAAAGTACAAGGTGAAGCAGCAAGTGCTGATATAGAAGCTGCAGCAAGTTATACAGAAGATCTAGCTAGGATAATTCATGAAGGTGGGTACACTAAAAACCAGATTTTCAATGCAGATGAAATAGCCTTATATTGAAAGAAGATGCCACCTAAGACTTTCATAGCTAGAGAGGAAAAGTCAGTGCCTGGCTTCAAAGCTTCAAAAGATAGGCTGAAGACTTCCCTGGTGGTATACTGGTAAAGAATCCGCCTTACAATTCAGGGGACGGGGGTTCAATCTCTGGTCAGGGAACTAAGATCCCACATGCTGTGGGGCAACTAAGCCCACGTGCCGCAACTACTGAGCTCATGCATATCAACTAGAGCCCGTGTGCTGCAAACTACAGAGCCCACATGCTCTGGAGCCCATGCACCACAACTACAGAGCCCACGTGCCCTGGAGCCTGTGTGCCACAACTAGAGAGAGAAAACCCACACGCCACCACTAGAGAGAAGCCTGCATGCCACACCTAGAGAGAGAAAAACCTGCACGCCACAACTAGAGAAAAGCCCGCGCACCACAATGAAGAGCCCGCATGCCGCAACTAAGACCTGACGCAGCCAAAAATAAATAAAATAAATAATAAATAAATCTTAAAAAAAAAAAAAAAAGACAGGCTGACTCTCTTGCTGGGGCTAATGCAGTCACTGACTTCAAATTGAAGCCAATGCTCGTTTACCATTCCAAAAATCCTAGGGCCCTTAAGAATTATGCTGAATCTACTCTGCCTGTGCTCTATAAATGGAACAACAAAGCCTGGATGACAGCACACCTGTTTACAACATGGTTTACTAAATATTTGAAGCCTGCTGTTGAGACCTACTGCACAAAAAAGAGATTCCTTTCAAAATATTACTGCTCATTGACAATACACCTGGTCACCCAAGAGCTCTGATGGAGATGTACAATGAGATTAATGTTGTTTTCATGCCTGCTAACACAACATCCATTCTGCAGCCCATGGATCAAGGAGTCATTTTGACTTTCAACTCATTATTTAAGAAATATGTTTTTGTTAAGACTACAGTTGCCGCAGATAGTGGTTCTTCTGACGGATCTAGGCAAAGTAAACTGGAAACCTTTTGGAAAGGATTCACCATTCTAGATGCCAGTAAGAAGATTTGTGATTCATGGGAAGAGGTCAAAATATCAACATTAACAGGAGTTTGAAAGAAATTGATTCCAACCCTCATGGACGACTTCAAAGGGTTCAAGACTTCAGTGGAGCAAGTAACTGCAGATGTGGTAGAAATAGCAAGAGAACTAGAATTAGAAGTGGAGCCTGAAGATGTGACTGAATCGTTGCAACCTCATGCTAAAACTTTAACAAATGAGGAGTTGCTTCTTTATGTATGAGCAAAGAAAATGGTTTCTGGAAATGGAAAAGATCTCCTGGTAAAGATGCTGTAAAGACTGTTGAAATGACAAGAAAGGATTTAGAATATTACAAAACTTGGTTGATAAAGCAGTGGCAGGGTTTGAGAGGATTGAGCCCAACTTGGAAATAAAATGCTATCAAACAGCACTGCATAGTACAGAGAAACTGTTCATGAAAGGAAGAGGGAATCGATGTGGCAAACTTCATTGTTGACTTATTTTAAGAAACCACCACTGCCACCCCAACCTCCCGCAACCACCACCCTGATCAGTCAGCAGTCATCAACATGGAGGCAAGACCCTCCATCAGCAAAAAGATTACAACTCACTGAAGGCTCAGATGATGGTTAGCATTTTTTAGCAATAAAGTATTTTTAATTAAGGTATGTACATTGTTTTTAGAAGGTTAGCACAGTGTTTCCTAACAAGAGCACTATGGCATTTGGGGTGAAATAATTCTTCATTGCCTAGACTGTCTCATGCACTGAATGACATTTAGCATCCTTAGCTCCTGCCCTCTAAAGGCCAGTAGGACTGCTCACATTTACAAATGCTCCCAAGGAGAGAAGTACTTCCTAGATTGAGAGCCACTGGCCACTGACCATGAGGTAGAGAAAGTGACATTTGCAAGTGAGAATTTCAAGGAACTGAGAGGCCAGATATGAGTAATCTATGTGGACATTCTTACCTAGAATGATGGCAGGAGAGTGATGGGCACAAAGACAGTGAGCTAGGGAATAAAATCATCAATAAATACAGAGGAGTAGTAGGCAGTAGGATAGGCTGATCCCACATGCTTTAAAAGTACTTCTGTGGATGAAGAAAAAAGAAGCTGTCTAGAAGTGACAATGAGGATGAAAAGAAGACACCAACTCCACTCCAGACACTGAAAAAAAAAAACACCCACCACCTGAGAGGGTGACAGAGAAGCAATATCCTTAGTGGGTAGCCTAGAGTATCAGAGCAGCACTGTCCAGCAGAACTTCCTGTGATGATGGAAATGTTGTATAGTGACACTGTCCAGTAAGATAGCCAATAGCCACATGTGCCTATCAAGCCCTTGATATGAGGCCATTGTGACTGAGGAACTGAATTCTTCACTTTGTTTAATTTAAATTAATTTGAACATAAATAGCCACATGTAGCTAGTGACTACCGTATTCTACGGTGGAGAAGAGTAAAAGGTGAAGGGAGCATTTAGAAATGAATTTGAATCTGAAGACACAGGAAATTCTTCTTAATGTTCAAGTCTTGAGAAAGGGGGCAAAGGTAGGTGTGAGTCTAGGTAAGCTGGTGTTTCTGGAGAAGGAAGATGAGAGAAGTAATACTCAACAGCATCAGCATTTTCAATAAGCAGGATTCCAAAAATTCATCTTAAGTCATTCTGCCTCCTCCTGAAACTAACTTCTGTACCATATTGCTATGGAAGACACTTGAGAAAATCTCCTTCAAAGTCTCAAATGTCACCGCCATGTAAGAATTATTCCTTCTCATGAGAAGCTCCTGTTGTTAATAGACTGTGGCTATTGCCTATTTTTCTGGGACCTAAGTGTCCCTTCCCCAAAGACTGGCTTTCTATCTCTAACAAACGGAAAAAAAAAGTTACTTCCGAAAATTCCCCATTAAAAGATGCTGTTGTTTAGACACCATGTTTCTTTCTTTTCTATAAAAGAATATAAGAACATGTTCTTTGTTATCCAAAATGAGGCAGAAGTATTCTGATTGGCCGCAGCCATAAGCCTATGATTTGTGCCTTCACAAAATAATAAAAAAGGGTCATGCACCACCATGGCCACCCTAACACACACACACACACACACACACACACACACACACACACACACACACACACGCTTCCAGAATGGCCTCATGGCCATACCCTTAGAGGCTTGGCTGCAAACCTACCAACAACAACTCTGTCAATATGTCTTCATCAACCAAATGAGCAACGCCAACGTGGGACCCAGGACCACTCACTCGGTGGAAGAATCCCAGGTTCAGGCAGGGGACAGGCAGAGTGCAGGTAATATCTAGATATTGCTTGACAGTGCATTTGATTGGGAATAAAGGAACAGTAAAACACTTCTGATTAGTTTCTGTCTGTTAGTGTTCTCAATTTCCACTTAATTGCAATCAAAATATCAAAATATTCTCTGTCCCCAGAGAGGGGACACAGTCCCTATTTTAATAAACCCTAAAATACATAATTAAGAAACAACCTCTGCAGGGCTAATCAGCATAGCACTATAACTGGTTAGATTCCTTAGCGGACAAAGGTTAATTTCTCTTGGTCCTAAGGCAGAGTCTTTCCCTTAAGTGTCCTCACCAGATGCCAGTACATGTCCACTCTGTATCTTGTAGGCTGAGGGCCTTATACATTAACCATGCTTCTGAACTCTAAGGATGGGCCAGAGTCAGGCAAAAGGATCAAAAAACAAAGAGCAATAGATGTCCACAATGTTGGCGAGATGTATTCTATCAGATGCTTATTAGCCTTGGATCACTTTGGGTCCAGGATAAAGATTTAAGCTTCCACTGTAATGAATTCCATAGTTCCCAGGATTTGATCCATTAAACTAAGAAGCTATTCTTGCTTTCCCCTTTGGTTTCCCCTGATGGGACTTTGATCAACATGGAAGCCAAAAAGCATCCTGGCGCTAGGCACCCCAGTTAACTATACTATTCTCTGGCCACTGCCAAAGACAGTCATCTTGCAACTTAATTTTACTGGGACCAATAAGATTCAAAGGAGAGTAGGTGAATGGAATGCTTAAAGTCCATCTCAGCTATTGAGAAGAAAACTTGCAAGTCACAATGAAGAGCAGCAAAAAGAAATTGAATTATTAATTCCCATTGCCTCTCTGTCCACAAGCTCCCTCTGGTGGAGGAACTACTAGGCAATAAAATAGTTATAATAACAATAACCAAAATTAAAAAAAAAAAAAAAGGAAAGAAAGGAAGACAAGAAAAGGCAATCCACAGCAAGACAATTAATCCCTGTAAAACTGAGAGTCAAATGTAGTGATTAGCAAATATGAGCTACAGCTAGAAAACCACTTACAGATGAAGCAGTGTGATGAATGATTTACCAAAAAGGTCAACACTGCTCTTTTATCTTCACCACCCATCAGTTTCCATTGCCCTCAATTTGTCTGGCACATAACAAAAAGCAGGCCATAAAATATTCACCATAAAAATTAACCATATTTTGCAACATCAAAAATAGAAGCATATAGTTGGATGTAGTCTAAGCATACGGGCCAGCTTCTCAGTTAGAATTCCTCATATACATTGTAAAAAGCGTTGACATTTAAAACCCTGTTATAAGAGGTAATGTACTCAGCAAGTACCAGAACTCTCTGCCCTATGCTCAGCTTTGCTAATCCACTGTTAGTACTCAAACAAGGAAAGGTACCATTAATCCTCTCCCAAAGACCACAGCAATAACGGCAGGAGAGGGGCTAGTGTCAGCACTTCCTACTACTCCCCTGGAAGCCAGACTTCTCTGTAGCTTCTGCTTCTAGCTGGCGTGGATGCCAGGCTTTCCATCTCAACATGCCTACTATACATTCTGACAAATGAGCTGGGGGATGAACTACCTTTACACTCCCATTTGACAGTCTTTATACAAAAAGGAACACAATACCAGATGAAAATACATTTTCAAGCAGGAGGGATTCTAAATGTTAACGTATCTGCAAACTGCCAGATCCCCTTAACCAGAGCTGCAAAAGTCATTTTAACTGAATTGATTAAACTGATTCCATCAAAAAATAGATCACTTCCCTCCTCCCTATCCTGTCTCTGAATTTACCAGCTGCTTCTCTGATTTCGTAAAATCAATAGGATATTTGGCATCTGGTAGATATAATCTAGCTTATCTGATTTATTGAAGAATTCTTCTCCCCAGACTCTGTTTAAAGAGATTACCTAAAGATCTGGTTATTTACTTATATCATTGTTATTTGAAGATTTGAAAAAAGGTGGGAGGATCAATATCATTGTTACTTGAGGATCTGAAAAAAAAAGAGAATCAAAATGAAAGAAAAACGGTCAAAACAGTTCTGAAAAAGAATAGCTATGAGGATGTTCATCACCACATTATTTATTTTATAAAAGTAAAACTTGAAAATCCTATATTTCAAACAAAAGAAGACTGTTCAAATTAACTATGGTATAGTCATCAAGTGCAATATTATGTAGACATTGAAAGTTATGTAGCAGAATATTTAATAAAATGAAAAAATATTCATGGTATTATTAAAGGGGAAAAACACATTGAAAAAACAATAGGATATATAGTATTATCAGATTTATTGACAATGGCTTTATTTGGATAAGATTGAAAGTTTGGCAATTGACTGGCTAACTCATTTTCTGTTCACAGCCCCCTTACTCCAGCACCCCCTTAAAGCTAGGGGTGATTTTATAAAATGAGATATAAACAGAAGTCTGCTTGCTGGCGCATTTTTTGTCCTGATTAAAAGGGGGGCAGATGGGGCTCCTTCTTCTGTTGTCTATACCAGACTGAATCAGCTGATCGATCCATAACCAGACTGTCCTCTCAGCCAACAAACAGTGGGGGAAAGAAGACAAATCCTTGCAATCAACTATTAGATACCACCAAAAACAGTTGCAACTTGATCTGTTTATTCATCTTTTAACCATTTGTTTTATTGTCCATGTAGATATAATCAAAGAATAGCCCCTAGGAATCTATGGAGTTTTACTGAAATGAAGTTAAGGCTTTGGGTCGTGTGAAGAATTATAAGTACCATTCCAAGAGCAGGGAAGCCACACTTCCTCTCAATTTCAAAATACAAGCTAGTCATCTTGAAAGCTGGAAAATTCACTCTCAATATACCTTGATAATAGGAATAAATATAGGCATGTATCTCAGCCATTTATGGCCCAAATAAACAAGGGATAAAATAATATCAGTAAGTGACAGAAATATCAATACTGCCTAGATTTACACATATCTCTTACTAGAGCAGCTATCATTTTACACTGTGGCAATCTGTTTGCATGTCCATCTTCCCACTAGACTATAACCTCCCTTTAAGCAAGAACCAGTTTCTTTCATCTTTGCTAAGGATGCCCAAGTCTTCTTCCTTCCAAGCTCTCAGAACCAAACTTAGTCTCCAACTATAAATGCCTATAAAACATGGCAGCAATTTTGACTCTTTCTTCATTCTAAGTCATCCTACTTTTAAAAAAAAGTCAACAACTTTTTAACACTTCCAAAATATACTGAAGGAAGGGGAAAATCACACATTAAATTCTTGTCAAGTAACATTTAACTCCTCAAGCCCTGACTAATCAGAAATGACTGGACTTGGCAGCTTCTTTCACCACTTGGTCTATAAGCTAAATTCAGCTCCTATTGTGCCAACTGGAAAATGACAACATCCCTTGCCAACTCGCACAACAACACATCCCGCCAGTCACTCTAGAGTCTGGCAATCTGGTGTGACCATTCCGCATCAGATCAAGCAGAAATTATAAACCAAATTTAAAGGGTCCTAGTAGCCCCATTCCAGAAGAGCAATGGTGAAGTTAGAAGAGATTAGAAGGGTGCCAGATTTATTACTATTGATTCCCTGCTGGCAATTTCATGAAAGGATATCCATCGCAGGAATAAAAAGAGCATCTGGATCGTTTCCAACTCTTTTGTCTTCAAGTTCTTTAAAAAAAAAAAATCAACCAAGAAGGATAAGAAACTAGGAATTGGCAGATGGGGCCCAAGTTTCTCTACACAGTAAGAAGCCTTCATCACTACACCCTAATTATGCATATTTGCTCCTGCAGAGTCCAATACATTTATTTATTGAGCCTTACCACTGCCATCCTGGTAACCCAGAGAAGAAGCCAATCTATAATGAGTCAAGCCACATTTCACAATAGACTACAAAGGACACATGATGTCATTTGCTAAAATGACTCAATCCAGATAGAAAGCATTCTGACCTATACATAATTGATTGACCTTTGCTATGCTTTCCTGGTTATTTATATACTATCATATGCTTGAATGTATATCAGTGGTATTTACACTTGGCAGCTACTTTGGAGAACGCATTATTCAATTGGGATTTGAAGCTTTTTATGACCATTTCCTGACCAAATATTCATAAATGAAGGACAAGAAAAGATGTTACCTTAAAAATAACATTTAATAGGCTCTGGAAAGTCTAAGGAAGCTTTGTTACTCTAAGTGTTTTAAAATACAGTGGATAAGATCTATGTAAAGCTGAATTCAAAACACTAAGACCAAGGATATTAAAGGGCGCTTTATATATTTTCCATTTAGGGCTTAATGATGATAGTAAAATATGCTTTACTGAAGGATTGGAGTATTTTGGATACTTGTGAGAAAAGCATCCTGTGGAGAAGGTAATTAGAGACCATAATAAATGACCAGAGAAAAGAGCACAACTATATGATGCTCTTTGACTTTTTAATTATGAATTTTGTTTTCCAGAAGGGGTAAGCTACAAATTAAATATTAATCAGATGATCAAGATGGTTTCAAGATAATCATAGAAACAGAGGCAGATGGACACACTAGATTAGGGAAGGAAAATGTGTAGCAGGTATGTCCTTATTCCCACTTTGCATACTCAGGGCAGACATCAATAACTGATCACTGAATTCTTAACCAAGAGCTCTGACATAGACTAAACACTTTTCCAGTACTACTCCAGGGAAACACTACCAAAAAGATGGACTTGGAACATGAAGTGAAATATATTTGCCATTGCCTAACTAAATCATACAGTTCATTTCAGATCCCAATACATATTAAATATCAAAAACAGTGATGCCATTATGAAATACTCATAATTCAGTACTCCTTCGTTTGCTTGTCTAAACTAAATTTCCAGTGATCTGAAGGTGGATTCACTGGCACACATTGCTATTGTGCCTTAATAATATAATTAAATAATTCTCAAATTGATTCTATCTCTTGTTGTCATAGACTCCAAAACCCAATATAAAACTAAACAGATTTTTAAAACCAAAATTTTAAAGCAACATTTTGAATCCTGGGAAAGCATGAAATCAAATTCAGCAGGTTTCTCTGAGTCATGGTAGGTTGGTATGATCCCTAGGGTAAATAAAAAGCAAAGAAGGGGTCTAACCAGAATAAAATGGAAATGCTTATATGTTCACAGAAAAATATTATAGAGTGTTGAAAAGGGATGGCCTACAGTCATAAGTATCTACAGGGATAAACCTTAGAAACAAAGAATCAAGTGGAAAGAGCATATGCTGAAGACTACATACAGCAGTGCTTTCCAACTTATGTACCTCAGTGACTAGGTTACAAAGGTCTTAACATATTGATCCCCTTAGTTCTGGGGGTGAATAGTAGCTGAAGTGGCCAGAGTCTTTCAGTGGGACATGAATAGCATTTATCCCAAGGCACTGTACAATATTTTCAAGTTCAGTGTATGCCAAGATGTGAAGAAGTTGGGAAGCACTGACATATGGTATAAAGCCATTTTTATAATGCTCAAAAACTAAAATATATCTTGTTTAGAGATATATACACATGTGGCAAAATTATTGTATAGGAGAAAAGCAAAGCAAAGGAAGGATGAGTGGAAAATGCATCCAGTACATCCATTCCTTCAGGATAATGGCTACTATCGAAATGGAAACACAGGAGATGAGATATAGGGAAGGTACACATGAGTAATTTATAGTTCTTAAATTGGATGGTAGGTTCATGGATGTTTATTGTGCTCCAAATATACTGTTTTATAAATATAAAATATTACATAATGCTCATTTTAAAATATCAAAGTTAAGAAGCCAGGCAACTTTCTAGCTTATTCAGGATCAGTTTTTCACAGTGGAATCTCAATCATCTCAAGCACAGATACAACTCCTCAGGGAAGGCTTTAACCCAGAGGTTTCTAATGGTCAAAACCCTATCAAGGGGCTTCCCTGGTGGCGCAGCAGTTAAGAATCTGCCTGACAATGCAGGGGACACGGGTTCGAGCCCTGGTCTGGGAGGATCCCACATGCAGCAGAGCAGTTGGGCCCGCGCACCACAACTACTGAGCCTGCACTCTAGAGCCCGCGAGCAACAACTACTGAAGCCTGCGTGCCTGGAGCCTGTGCTCTGCAACAAGAGAAGCCTCCGGAACGAGAAGCCTGTGCACTACAGCGAAGAGTAGCCCCTGCTCGCCACAACTAAAGAAAGCCCACGCGCAGCAACGAAGACCCAACGCAGAGAAAAATTAATTAATTAATTAATTAATACACGTATTTTTTTTTTAAAAAACCCTACTTGGTGATGACAAGATTTTGTTCTAATCTAACTAAGAATTTTCATAACAATTAGCTGGACACCTAAAGTTCCATTTCCACACTCAAACAAAAATACCATAAAAACCATGTGCAAGCCTCTTAATTAGGATTCATTTAGTTACAAAAAACAAAAATCCACTGCGGAGCTCAAGAAAAATGGGGGTCAGAATCAGAAATTAGAGGTATCCCATAGCACATAGGACAGGAAGTACAGCCAGGTCTCATGAGGAACCAGAGCCAGAAAGAGGGGGACCATTCAGATCCAATATTGATACATTCTGAGGCTATAGGATCTTGTTATCTCTATTTCTTTCTGGAACATTTACCCTATTGCTTCTACCTTAAGATGTGCGTTCTCTGCTTTGGCATTGACATGACCAAATATTTGTATCTCTTCGCAGCTTAAGCGGAAACCAAGTGCACACCACTTCAAAATGACCAGAGGAAAAGAATCTGATTAACCCAACCAAGGTCAAGATCAGTCCACACCTGGTCTAATCAGCCACAACTATCTGCAAGGAGTTACCAATTCAAATACCTACAGGGGCCAGGCAGGTAATTAAAGATGTGAAGCTGACCAGGTGTGAAACAAGGAGCTGGGAGTAAAGGGCCGACAACAAACAGAGCTCCTGCTGCTTCTCAACTTTGGCTGTGTAATAGCAGAAATCCAGGTTTTCACTGAAATTTCCTGATTTACAAAACTTATCGGCAGGCCATATTAGGCCACGGGTCTCTGCTGTCAGTGTCCTACAAAGAATGAACTGTGGATATGCCAGATTCAGAGGGTCACACTGGACAGACACGACCGTTAAGTGCCAGCCCTTTAGGTGAAAGGCCAGTTCTCGCAGAAGGGGTCATAGATCAGGCAGTCCCTCCAACAAAGCTGGGATTACGCACTACTCTTACATACACACGCTCACACACAAAACACATAGCTAAACCTCTAAAAATACCTTGTTCAAGATCAGATACTAAACTGGGTGGAGACAGTTTTCATGTGGCTCTGTATGGGTTCACAGAAAAAAGCAGTAAAGTACACAAAGAAATGAGACAAAGCAAACTAGAGCCAGAAAAAGACAGCATCATCACCTTCTTCTTTTCTATCCATAGATAGCCAAAAATGCTGCCATAAAAAGACTACTCACTACAAAGCAATTATAGATTCTTTTTTCAATTAACTAAGGGTGACACAGGTGCTCTTATCTCAATTTCTTCATCATACCAGAATTGTTAGACACATAAGTCTTAACTTAGATGTGACTTTCTCTAGGAAGCCGGGCCTGAATCCCTGATCTTGGGTTAGGCAAGTGCCCCCTTAGGTGTTCCCACAGCATCTTGCCCTCGCTCGCCTACATGCCCACCCCCCTGCCTGCCATGGCACCTAACTGGTAATATCCGGGCATAGCTAGTTATCTCTGCATGTAGGTGAGCTTCCTTTTATTTTTTTTAAATTGAAGTGTAATTGACCTTCAACAAAATGTTAGCTCCAGATGTACAACATAGTGATTCGATAGTTCTATACATTACAAAATGATCACCACAATAAATCAAGTTACCATCTGTCACCATACAAAGTTATTACAATATCACTGACTATATTCCCCATGCTGTACATTTCATCCCCATGACTCATTTATTTCGTAACTGGAACTTTGTACCTCTTAATCTCCCTTACCTATTTCACTCATCCCCTCACTCCCCTCCCCTCTGGAAACCACTTGTTCTCTGTATCTATGAGTCTGTTTCTGTTTTGTTATATTTCTTCATTTGCTTTGCTTTTTAGATTCCACAGATAAGTGAAATCATGTGGTATTTGTCTTTCTCTGACTTATTTCACTTAGCATAATACTCTCTAGGTCCACCCATGTTGTTGCAAATGGCAAGATTTCATTCTTTTTAATGGTTAAGAGTTTGTGTGTGTGTGTGTGCGTGTGTGTGTGTACCACATCTTCTTTATCCATTCATCCATCAGTGGACGCCTAGGCTGCTTCCATATCTTGGCTATTGTAAACAATGCTTAAATGAATATAGGGGTGCACATATCTTTTCAAATTAGCATTTGCTTTTATTTTCAGCAGAAGAATACCCAGAAGTGGAATTGCTGGAAATCCAGCAGAATCCACCCAGAAGTGAATTTTGTGGCAGTTCTATTTTTAATTTTTTGAGGAACCTCCATAGTGTTTTCCACAGTAGCTGTACACATTTACATTCCCCTAGGTGAGCTTCTTCAAAGCAAGGATAATGTCTAGTCCTCCTTTATGCCCCAGTGCCTATTC